>NC_080388.1:16776021-17139284 GCF_028751815.1 Salvia miltiorrhiza | reverse complement strand
CTAAGGGCGACGTTGCTCCGCCTCATCTCTGACTCCCTTTTCCATTCCTTAATTAGTTCGATTCTGTTTCCACTTCTTAAACCCATGAGAATTCTCCATTCGAAGCAATTAATACAAGAGCCCTAAGATTTCTTTTTCCTATAACCTATTGCCGTTCCTTCTTCTAGACTCCGACGAAATAGTTGCCGCTGAGCTTGCGGTTCATCCGCCAGAGCTAAGTCATTAAAGTCAGAGCCAGAGCCAAATCGCCAGATCCAGAGTCAGAGCTAAGTCGTTAGAGTCAAAGCCAGAGCCAAATCGCCAGATCCAGAGTCAGAGCTAAGCTATTGGAGCCAGAGCGCGGAGCCACATGCCAGAGACAATTCGCCAGAAGGCGGAGCTACTTAGCAGAGCGGAGCCAAAGAGTAGAAGTCTGCCCCAAGGAAGGAAATCCAGAGCTACTAGACAGAGCAGGATGATGAGGACAGAATCCAGCTCTGTAATTAGGGGACAACGACCTGACAAGTTATAATCTAATAATAGCCTTAATTAGTTTAATGGCGAGCATGCGGAATAGATGACCAAACGAATTTACTACTTTACCCCGACTGTAATGCCTATAAATACCTACGATGATGAAATAAAGCACACGCTCTCTCTTTTACTGCTTTAAGAACTCTTCTCTTTCCTTTATCTCTAGAGTTTGAACTAATAAAATTACATATATAAATAAAATATCTAAATTGTTAGAGTTATGTTTGTTAGATAGTTGACAATTGGAGTCATGGTTGAATATAATTTCATATTTGATGATGCTTTCTCAAACTCTAGATGAGATGATGCTCAAAACTCCAGACGAGATGGTGCTCTTTCCAGTTTTAGACGAGATAATTCTCTTTCAAGTTTTAGACGAGATGATGCTCACAAGTTAGAGATCTGATCTGTCAAGTTTGCGACGAGATGATGCCCACAACTTGGTTGGTCTTAAAACTCCAAATGATACGATGTTCGATAAATCAGTTATGGTCTTTTAAATATCAGGCGATATTATTTTCATACTTAGTTATGCTTTTAGAAGTTCAGAATTATATGATACTCACAATTCAATTATGATTTTCAAACTCCATATAAAATTATGGTCAAATAGCAAAATAAAAAAAATTAAACAAAATTAATAAATCTTGTAACAACAAATGCAACAAATCAATCCTCCATCATACCAATGTCAAATTTATATGTATTTCTACTCTTTTTTTTTTCTTACGCGTCAACTTTTTATAAAAGTTCATATGAAAACTAATGGGTATTTTTATGATCTCAACAAAATTAATAATTTAATTGCTAAAAGTTGTCGAGATTAATATAATTTAAAATGTATTACTAATTTAATTTAATTTAATTAATTATATAAATAATTTACATAAAAATTATTTTATATAATTATCATAAGAATAACATAAAATATATAAATTACAAGAAAATATGTACCCGTCGAATTTCGACGGGTAATACACTAGTTATGAAATAATAAAGGTACGTACCACCGACAAACTTCGAGATTTTGTTACGGAAGGTCCATATGCATTGTCTATATGGTTATATATGTGGGGATGTCCCACAATTTTATGTGTGTTACTGTTTCTCATGCTTATATTTATTATTTTTAAGATATTTTTTATAAAAATAAAATTTATTATATAACTATGAATTATATTTAACTTTTCTTTCAAAAATTAAAATTTTTAAAAAGTATATACTATGACTTTCAATTTATCAACTTATTATTAGCTAATAAAAGTGAAATTAAATGATAAAAATAATTATATACCCTAGATTGATGGAATAAACCATAGTTAATAATCACAAAATTAAACTAAAACATACAAAGTTGAAAATGAAGAAAAAATATATAAGAAAATAAACAAAATTGAAAGTGAAACACAAAGTGAGACATAAAGTGTGATACACTGAATCTCATTCCATATATGTCACCAAGTTATTTTTATTTTATCTTATCTATTTCATTAGTTTATGTATATATATAGAAGAAGTGGATCGTGTAAGTCACCCCTTATCACAGTATATATAAATTTAAATATCGGCCACACAATGTGTTTATATGGTGCACTAAGAGCGTGAGACGTGGTAGACACCTTCCAAGGTAAAATACACATAGGTATAAAATAAGAATAAATTTTTTGAAAATTAAATATATATATATATATATATATATATATATATATATATATAGGAGAAAGTTCTATGGAGAAGTAAATATTTGCAAAGAAACGAGAATCAATCTCAGCCGTTGATCTTATCTAATTTAACGATCAGTGTTCGCTCGTTTAACGTTCAACGAGAATTGTGTTGAACTTATACAGGGTTCGAACCCCCAAACCCCCAAACGTTCAACAAAATTATTGTTGTATTCAATCGTATATACTGAAATGTTCATGACGTGTTCAATGTTTTTTCATTCTTTACTTATATATCCTTCTCCATGGAACTTAACTCTATAATATATATATATATATATATATATATATATATATATAGGGAGAGACTTAAGAAAGAACCACTAAATAAAAAAAAATGGAGAACCATTTTCAGCCATTCGATCATCAAGATCTACGGTAGATGCATTATCTTGTTGGATGAATGCAGATCCTAGGTTTGAATCCTGAAGGGAGCAATTTTTTTTTGTTCATTAATTTTAACAGCGAATGCATTAATTTTTACAGTGGATGCATTAGATTTTATGGTTCTCACGTTCTCACAAATAATAAAGTTCTCTCTAGAACCACACCCTATATAGGAGAAAGTTCTATATATATATATATATATATATATATATATATATATATGGTTGCCACCATAATTATGCATATAGTTGAATACAAATATGCATATACATAAACACATATATCTATAAAATTATACACAAATATGCATATCACTATGCGGCCTTTCAGGTATCTCTCGCTGCTGCTCGCCGCCACCATAATTGTGCATATTGTAATGCACAAATATGCATATAACTAAACACATATATGCATAACGTTACATAAAAATATGCATAGAACTATGCGACCGTCAGGTAACCAGCTGCGAGAGGCACCTGACCGAGCACATAGTCCCATGCATATTTGTATGCAAGCCTATATATATATATATGTGTGTGTGTGTGTGTGTGTTTATGTTTATGCATATTTGTGTTCAACTATATGTATAACTAAGGCAGCGGCTGTGTAAAAACAAAAAAGTAAAAAATAAAAAATAAAATATATATTTTTTTTTCAAAAATTTTATTCCTATTTTAACATTGCGTGTATTTTACCTTGGAAAGTCTTTGTCATGTATCACGTGTTTAGTGCGCCATGTAAATAAAATGTGAGGTCCAAATTGAATCTATATACTATTAGGGGAGTTGATACTACATGATTCCACCCCTATATATCGGTTGCGTACATTATTGAAGCTAGGCTCAATTTGTTTTACTAAATGTCGGAAAAAAAAATTAAAAAGACATTATAAAAAAAAATGTGAAGCTTAAAGGCTCTATAAAACAAATATAACATTCCAAGAGCTCTACAAAAATACAAAACATACTCTCTCCGTCCCTCATAAATATACATAAGTGCTTCTGGCATAGGTTTGAATGAAAAGTTGTTTAGAGTATTGATAATGGAGAAAATGTCTCACATGAAGGATATTGTTAAGAGCACTTGTAGTGGAGAGCCAATGTGGTCTCTTAAAAGTGGTCTCCACCATTTAATAGCCTACCCTCTATGGTGTTAGAGTCGTCTACTTGGCTCTTTAATTTTATTTTTTATTTTACCTTTATTTTTAATGTATTTTCAATTAAAATTAACATTAAATTTAACAACATAAGTTTCATTTAAATTAAATATTAACCTACATTGATTGGAAATTAAAATTGCATTACAATAAAAATAAAATCCTAAATTAATTAAAATTTAAAAACATAAAAACAACGTAAAAATTAAAAGATCATTGCGGTGTTTGATTTCCTCTACCTTCTTCAAGTGAAACGCCTATTCGTCTGGATTCATGGCGGAGGTGCCCCTACCCAAGATGATGTCGTCTGCGAAGTCACGTTGGGTTCGGGAGAAAATTCCCATGACCTTGACCATATTTCTCATGGCCTCCATTTTGCATTTTCACCCCGACGATGTATGATTCCACCTTCTTACCTTTTTTCTTGTCTTTTTTTGCCGCCTTTTGGCTTTGGGGCCGTGTAGTGATGTTTGGCTCGCTCTTGGTCATCGTGTAGCCTCCACATAAGCCCTTCAAACTCTTCAAGGAGTGGATATCCTCGCCAATGAACGCAAATTTTTGAGTTCTGCGTAGCACCATCCAAGCATGTGGATACTTGAACAAACCATCATGCTCGACAACGTACAACTGTTATGCTTGAGCGATGATTTGCTCATCGCTCATCCCAGAGGCCCAATTTGTACATCACTTGTCGTAGATCGCCTCCCAAACCTTCACATCGTTTTAGACACGTTGAAAGTGCGACTTGATTTGCTTAACGTCAGGCGGAATGGTGCATGCGGATCATTTCGCATTGTACTTGGTGACAATGGAGCCCCAATACATGGTTCCCTTTTGATCGGCGCCTTTGACGGAGTCGCATGTTGCCTTCGCGTACAAACGACAAACGAGTGTCGTCTCGGTTGGAGTGTATCCACCTCTTTGTTTGGTGGTCATCGGCCCCGCTATCTCTCCAATTGGCATTGCCCGGATTCGAATTTTGTGGGTGGGTATTCCACCAATTCCCCCAATTTTCATCAATTATACTAGCACAATATCAATTCAAGTGAAAGAAAAAATAAAAGGAAGAAAAGGAATGTGAAATTGAAATGAAAAAGTGTAGTATATATAGAAGTAATAGTGAAATTAAAAAAAAAAGAACAGAAAAGAAAAAGGAAATGAAGAATGTTGTTGAACGGCTATGAAAGAATAAAATAAAATAAAAATGCTTCAAATTCGAAATTTTGACCGTTTGAATTTTTTTAATGGCTGCATTTTGTTGATTGGGCCGTACTCCGTACGCTCCCAACCAAATTCTCTTCCTCACCGGGAGCGGAGTTATGAGGCCAAAGCAGATGGGGGAAGGAGGTGTGCACTAGGTGCGCACCGGTCTCCGCGCCCTCAGTACATATGCTCTAAGTAGATTGTGGATAAATAGTGTAAGTTACAAGGGTAAAATTGTGATAATTATGTGTGAAGTACTGTCAAAATATAGAGTATGCACAAATTTGAAAAACATAACAAAAATGAAAGATATGCATAAATAAGAGAGACGGAGAGTGTATGATTCATATGACTGACTTTATTTGGGAGATGGAGAATCTAAGACTGTAATAGCCCGACTCCAGACTCAACGGCTGTCCCCACAGACCAACATGAGTCTTTTCTAACGTGTTTTGTCCTCACTCGCACGCTCCCTGTGAAACTTCCCAGGGGGTCACCCATCCTGCCAAGTACGTTTAACCTTGGAATTTCTTCCATGTGGGCATCAGAAAAAAAGTTGCACCTTATTAATATGAGTAGCACCTATCAAATCATTTAAGCTCTCTTCGAATATGCAGTCTCATACCTGCATATTCTCAGAATTCCTCTCATTTGGGTGTGTTCTGGTTCATCCCTGTGCCCCTTTGCTTGGAAGTCTTAATCGGAGCCGCTCCTTGTCCGTGCCTCTTTGCACCGGCGATCACTCTGCACTTCGGCCCCGGGCGTCACAAAGAGATTCTCAATTTTAGATTTATTTTTAATCTCCATTATATAAAAGTCTTGTATTTGTGACGGGCTTAAATATCGATTTTACAAGGAGTCACCACTAACGGCGAATAATTATATGTAGTCAATTCGTACTCTAGTGGTGAAATTTGAGATCAAAATTATACCTCTAAAACACAAAAATAAAAAATGAGTTAATATATAGAAGTATCCACTTTCATATTGTAAAATTAAACTCTAGCCTATGTGTTGGGAACCTTGTGGAATATCCTAACCATTGTTTTGATGATACCAAAATTCATAGGACTTATATGTAATAGACTAGAATTGTTTAGAACTCAAGTGTTAGAGTTCGTTTCTAGTTTAGTTGCGGTGTCGAAGACTGAAGACTGAAGAACGAAGACTGAAGACTGAAGACTGCAGATACCAACTGAAGTATCAGTTGAAGAATCAGTTGAAGACTGATTATTTAATGCGCGCAAAGGACTGATACTAAAGTCAAGTATCAGTTGAACATTCCTCCTAGGACTGATCTTCCAACGTTCAGAGGAAGCCACGTACGCACAAGTACAGCCGCATTAAATGCAGAGATCTCAGAATATCTTATCTCTGCAGAGGTCATTCCTATCTGGTGGTTACTTTTCAGAGATGCCACATCTCCTGTCCATCAAAGAGAGCCGTTTCCACAAAGATAAGGAACCTCAAAGATTGAAGCCTCAGCCCAAATTCGAATTGCTCTCCAACGGAAGAAATCTTGAGGACGATTTACGCCAACGGATCTATTCAAGAGTTCTCCTACAAATAGCGCTCGAGGATCACTTCAACCTTCACCGATTCAACGACATAAGCTGAAGCTCTGCCAAAATTGCTACTCAGCCTAAAGCTTAACCGCCCCAAAGCTTGAATCGAAGAAGAGAATTCCAAAGCCAAAATCAGTCACTGCTGATTACATACATTCTCTTAGACCCTAGGCATATATCTGTTTACCCAGAAGCCAAAGGTCAAACTTGCTTCAAAGAACTTGTTCTTTGTAAGTATAGTTGGCACTCGTTCAAACCTCCTCCCCATAAGAGTGTTTGAGTGGTTCGGAGTTCAGGAAGGTACTCTGAACTCTGAGTGAAAAGTCTGAGCACGAGGTGTGCTTAGCAGGGAAATCCTACGCGAGGTGTGTGGGTGCTGAAGAAGGGTTTTCTTCAGTTTACGGTTGTGTGCACCAGGCAAGCACACGGGTACGGTTTGCAGTGCACCGGTGAAGCACTTGCGGAGTGGATTGTTGGTCTGATCAACCAACCGTGGATGTAGGAAAGGGTTTTTCCGAACCACGTAAAAGTCTCTGTGTTATTTACAGCTTTCAGTTTTACATTCTTACTTGAGCTATTTCAATTGATAAAACTGAACACTGAATAACAGCAAAGAGAAACCTTAATCCAACAACCTGCTCCACCGAGGCTATTACGAAACTTAGTTTAATTTCCGCTGCGTATGATATCAATCTGACTGAACTATCCTCTGATAGTAAGGAAGAGTGATATCATCTCTATCTTTGCAAACACGACTGAAGCCCTTACTTGGATCAGTTAAGTTCCAGTAACTTAACTGATAACTAATTACTGAAGAGCTTTCAGTATCAGTCGTCAACCCTGTTGGTCCAAACTGATTTCAGTAAAACAGGAGTCCTTGTTTGCGTGCAAAGTTTCGTTTTGATCTCTGACTGAGATCCCTCTGATTGAGGTCAGTAGATTAAGTCAAAAATAGCCTATAGGTGTATTCCCCCCCCTCCATACACCTATTCGAGACCCTCAGGACCTAACACTATGAAATAAAAATATTAAAGTATGGCCAGTTTTTGAGCGAAAAGACAGAAATACCCCTCCCCTAAAAATAAAAAATTCTCTCTCTCTTTCTCTCTCTCTCCTCTTTCTCTCTCTAAGCCTGCGCATCCTCTCTCTCTCTCATTTCTCATTCCCTTCTCTCTCTCTTTCCACTCTCTCTTCTCCCTCACGTTTTCCGGCGGATATACCGGCCGATAATAGCAGCTCTTTGCCACCCCGTCACCGCCCTCTAATTCTCGGCGAGCAGCAGCTACATCACTTCTCTCTCTTTCTTCTCTTTTTCTCTTTCTCTCTCAGTTGCAGATCTGTTTGAATCTGGGGACGACGATCCCTCCGCCGCGGGATAGATGATGCCGGCAGTGAGATCCGGCTGTAGGGGGACCATCGCCGAGTGCCTGGCCGACAGAGACGATGAGTTCGAGCTCGATTCGGAGTCCAATAGGCGGATCCTAGTGACGAGCTCGAGCTCGATTCGGAGTCCAACGGAGCGCTGCAGAGGAACAACGTCCCCTGCTCGCGACGCAGCGTGTCGTACTACAATTGCCGCCCCGACGCGCAGGCCAATCCCTACCGACGCGGCTGCAGCGCTATCACTCGTTGCTGGAACTGAGGATGATGAAGCCATTTCTCCGGTGATGCTAATTATGTTGAATTATGTAATTTTTTTTCTATAATTTCAGTTTGAGATTACTACTTATTTGATTTTTGGAGAGGGAGTGTGTGGTAAAAGGAATTAACTGAGGAAGATCATTGCTATTTGTGTTGTTTGTGGATTGATGCTTTGTTATCTGTACAATTTTTTAGTTTTATTTTTTGTGAATAATAATTCACATTTGCTTATGTTTTAATTATCTGATTTCTCTGTCTTTAAGTTTGAAATAGATTTCAATCTCTCTTTCTCTCTCTCTCTCTCTCTCTCTCATATGGTGATTCTTTTAGGATTAGAAGTTCATTTTCAATACTTAGAGAAATAAAAAATTGATTAATGTTCTTGAATTTACAGCCACATATATGAATTCACAACTTAATATTCTTGAATTCACGATCACATCTATGAATTCACAACTTAATATTCTTGAATTCACAACCAAATATATAAATTCACAACTAAAACTCGAATTCACAACCAAAATAAATTCTAGTTTTAGTTGTGAATTCAAACTTTAAAAACTCAAATTCACAACTACTTGAATTCACAACCAAAATAAATTCTGGTTGTGAATTGAATTCTTGTTGTGAATTCACTAAAACTTGAATTCACAACCAAAATAAATTCTAGTTTTAGTAGTGAATTCAAACTTTTAAAACTCAAATTCACAACTACTTGAATTCACAACCAAAATAAATTGTGGTTGTGAATTAAATTTTAGTTGTGAATTCACAACCAAAAAATTTTGGTTGTGAATTCGACTGGTTGTGAATTCACAAATTCTGGCTGTGAATTCGACTGTTTAGGGTTTAGGGTTTAGGGTTTAGGTTTTAGGGTTTAGGGCTTAGGGTTTAGGGTTTAGGGTTTAGAGTGGGTTTAGGGTTTAGGTTTTAGGATTTAGGGTTTAGAGTGGATTTATCATGTTACAAAATTGATACATCCCAAGATTCTTCTTTGTAAAAGGTAGGGGTGGTAAAATGGTTCCAGTTAATCGGTTTTAACCGTAACCGAACCGAAAAAACCGATTTTCGGTTAACCGATAATCGATTTTTACCGGTTCGGTTTGGTTATCGGTTAGTGTGTTCATCACTAATCGGTTAATCGGTTTAACCAGAACTGGTCAGTTAACCGGTTAAACCGATTAATCGGTTTATTTTATATTAAATTAATTAATTTATATTTTAATATTTTAATTTAAATAATACATAATATTTCAAGTATCTATAAATTATTTTTTGTTCTAAATTATCATAAGTTATGAATTGGTGCAGTGGATTAGACCTTATTCTTTCTTTCAAAGGTCAAGAGTTCAAATCCTATTGCACACATTCTACAAATTTGAATTTTTTTAAATAAAAACCGGTTAATTCGGTTAACCGATTAACCGGTTAAATTCGGACAAATTGAGAAATCGTGGATTAACCGGTTCGGGTCGGTTAACCGAACCGGTTAATCGGTTAACCGATCCAATAACCGGTTCGGTTACCGATTAGGGAAATGACCCTTAATCGGTTCCGGTTAACCGGTAAACCGGTTCGATTTTAACCGAACCGGTTTACCAGCCCTAGTAAAAGGTCTTGAGTTCAATTTCACCTGCATGCAGTGTACTGTATCACCTTGTGTAGAGGTGATAACACTCACTTTTCCATGATTTTTAATGTTCATATCATGTCAGTTTAGGGTTTAGGGTTTAGGATTTAGGATTTAGGTTTTAGGGTTTAGGGTTTAGGTTTTAAGGGTTTAGGGTTTAGTGTTTAGGGTTTAGAGTGGGTTTAGAGTTTAGGATTTAGAGTGGATTTAGGATTTAGGGTTTAAGTTTTAGGGTTTAGGGTTTAAAGTGAGTTTACGGTTTAGGGTTTAGGTTTTAGGGTTTATGGTTTACAGTGGATTTAGGATTTAGGGTTTAGAGTGGGCTTAGGCTTGTGATTTCACAATCAAAAAATTCTTGTTGTGAATTCGACTGTTTAAGGTTCAAGGTTTAGGGTTTTTTGTTTAGAGTGAGTTTAGGGTTTACGGTTGTGAATTAAATTTTCGTTGTGAATTCGACTGGTTTTGAATTCACAACCAAAAAAATACTTATTGTGAATTAAATTTAGGTTGAGAATTCGACTGGTTGTGAATTCATAACCAAAAAAATCTGGTTGTGAATTAAATTTTGATTGTGAATTCGACTGGTTGTGAATTCACAAACAAAAATTTTTGGTTGTGAATTCACATTGGTTGTGAATTGCGGGATTTTTTAAAGGGGTGATGTTTAAAGGTAAAATGAAGTGGACATTTTTTTAATTTTTAATGTGAAGGGTATTTTGGTAACACTGGCCATTTTTTAATATTTTTATCTTAATGGACAATTTTTAATTTTACAATATGAAAGTGGCCATTTTAAAAATCCACTCATTAAAAATTCCCTCGCACCTTTCATTTAAAAAATTAAAAATTAAATTTAAAATCTAGCGACCAAATGTCCATCGTAAATTTGCAAAAATAATAACAAAATAAAGTAAAATCTAACAAATATCGTCACAATATTCATTTTAAAAATTGCAATATTAAATTTAAAATCTAACAACATAGTAATATTTGTAAAAACAATACTCCCCTGTCCACGATATTATTTTCACTTGTTGGATGCCACGAGTTTTAAGAAAATGAAAGTGGATACGATATTGTTGTGAGTGCACCCTACTACTATAAATGAAAGTGGAAACGATATTGTGGACCGACCGAAATGACAAAAGTGAAAACGATAACGTGGACAGAGAGAGTATAAAATAAAAAAATACTAACAACGAATAATTCGATTGCAAAGATTCAGTAAAAAATATTAAAATTTACTTCAACAACAAAGATTTTCGTCGCAAATTAGAATTTAAATCGGCGCACAAAATTTTTGTATTTTATTTTACGCCCTAAATCCTCAAAATTGGATTCTATGCCAAATCTCCACTCCCGCGAGTTTTCGGTCGCTGGTTTGCCGCCCTTTCTGCTGAGTCAAAACTGCCATCGATTTATTGTCAGCGTCGTCTTCTCTATCATATAGTACGTCGTAAAAATGATACGACAACGATGACCGGTCCCTATTATGCGACGGTGTATCTCTCAAATCCATCGTAAAGTTTGTGATAGTCATTGAAATCCATTATTAGAGAATTTTAAAACCCAATTTAGCATCGTCGTCGATCGGGTGAAAATTCATCGTAACTCTGAAGTTGCGATATAAGAGGCGGAATTTTATAATGGAAAATTTTATCGCTATTATCGTGCTTTTTTGTTGTGCTCATTCAAGTCGTTTCTCGATTAATTGTTGTTGTTTAGATTCATAATTCAAGTTAACAAAGTCCTTATATTGAAAAGAGTAAAGAAAATGAATACTTTCTCCGTCTCGAAAGAGTATGCTTAATTTTTTTGGCATGAATATTAATAAATGTTATGTGAATGTGTTGTGAGTTGAGAAAATGGGTTGACTTTTGTGAGTGGAGTGGAGAAATAATAGTGGACCATATTAGTAAAGTTGTAAATAAGTATTGAAAGTGATGATAAAAAAATAACGAGTTAGTTGTGAAATCGTATCCAAAAATTGATTGTGCATACTCTTGTGAAACCAACAGAAAAGGACATCGAATATACTCTTTTGGAATGAAGATAATATAAAATTACGAAGAACACAAGTCGAACCTATGTAGCCAGATGTACATCATTAAAATCTTTCCAAGGAAACTAAAAGAGAAGAATATCCGAATAGAAAATGAGTGTCCGTCTGTATGTCTTAACATTAAGTTTTATTTTACGGGTTTTGGCAAATAAAATCACGAACTATTTAAAATTTACAATTTTAACATGACTTTTGAAGTGTGGTAAATTAAATCACCACCTTTTCAATTTTTACAATTTCGTCCCCTTAATTTTTTTCGATCGTCAGATTGTTGAGTTGGAGTTTACGTGGATTAGTTCGCCAAGTAATATGCATGTTACGACGTAGTTTTCTATAAAATTGCTGAATATTGAAAACTATGGTGCAAATACATGATACAATCCCTCTATAATTTGGAGAATTTTTTAATTAAAATTTTACGTAACTACGTCAATTAAGCTTAACAAAAATCATGTCGTCTTTACTAATTCACGTAAGCTCTAATTCAACATTTTGACGATCGAAAATAAATAGGATGGATGAAATTACAAAAATTGAAAAAAAATAATGATTTAATTCGCTATATTTTAAAAATCAAAATAAAATTACAATTCGAAATGATTTGTGATTTTATTTGTCAAAAACTCTTTATTTTAAAAAACACAAAAGTGTACGATAAAAATTCCAGAATGAACAATGTTCCATGAGCTTTTTTGTGAAGCGAAGAGGTCAATTGCAGATTTTAAAGATTAACAAAATATGGGAAATATATTAAATTATTAAGAATGCACGACATTGAAATAGGGGCTTTACCACTGAAAAGTGAAAATAACATATGCAGGTCACATGATACATTTACATACTAATAATTAAGGTGAATTATTTTTGTACCCTATATTTCTAGCTAACTATAAAGAACTAGCACTCATAATTACCTAGTAATTAATAGCAATGAGAAATTACCCAGTAATTAATAACAATGAGAAACAATGATGAATGGAACGTTCTACTATTCATTTTTCTTGCATCGCATTAGCTGGACAAAAAATTGATTGAGCTTAGCGACAGTTTTCCGAAGCAAATAATGGTTGATGCTCTATTATTAGCTAATCTAAACTTGTAGACTCCTTAATATTTGGCGGCTAAGGGGATTAGTTCAATTATTTACCTGCATTCATAATTCCTAAAAAATCATTAACGGGTTAAAATCTTAATTTGAAATCGCTTAGTTCCAACCATTATATTATTGATTAAAGCTTACGATCATGAAGTAATGTAACATTAATACATAAGATTATGCTTTATATATATACTAGTCTTTGAATTCCGTGATTAATATAAAATCGATACCAACTCAATATCATATGTATAATTATGTGAATATATTTAAATTGAATATTGAAAAAAAATCACGACATTAAAAACAGATATTATGAAAAAGAAAAAACAATAATTAAAAAAAAGAAAAAAAAAGATGAGATAGGAGAGAGAATTTTTAAAAATTTTAATCCTCACATAAATAACCTTAGGTAGTACGTAGTACAAATTATGGACCACACATTTTACCCATGTAGCACACCAAGATTATGACACATGGTAGATGGCTTCCAAGGTCTTCCAAAATAAATCCGTGTAGGGGTAAAATCGGAATAAAATTTTCAAATATTAACAAAAAAAATTGAATTTTCTGAAGCTGACATGTTTTTAATATATAAACTTTCAAACAAAAATACATAGCAATGTACACAAAAATGCATTGCATTTTGCTACCGATCTGGTATTTTTCGCCACCCCCACCAATTGGTCGAATTTTTTGTGTACAATGATATGCATTTTTATCATTACAAAAAAAATGCTAAAATACCGGCGGAATTACCGGCGGCGGCTTTCCCGCCGGTAATTACCGGCGGCCCAACGACGGCAAACAAGGTGGGTCGTTTTTTAACATTTACCGGCGGCATTGTCTCCGCTGGTAATTACCGGCGGTTCGCTGCCGGTATTTATAAAATACTTGAATTTAAGTTTAATTTTAACTATATATACACATTACCGGCGGCAATGCCGTCGATAATTAGCGACGGCAAAATGTCGCCGGTAAGTGTGCAATTAAAATTCACCCAGATCCCCTTTTCACGCACAGCACAGCCTTTTCCCCCCTCTCCCCCGCTCCTTGTCGCGCCTCCATCCCCAGTTGCCGCCTCGCCCCACCCCCAGCCACCGCCGCCGGCCAGCCACCCCTGCAGGTCTTATTTCTCTCTCTTTCTCTTTATCTCTCACTTTCACATCTCATTTTCTTTCTTTAACATTTCAGTTCAACGACGTCGCTGCCGCCACCGGCATCGCCACCGCTCCGCCGCCGACCACTATCGTACGCTTTCGTTCTCGCTATTTTATTTATTTATTAATTATTTTGTTAGATTAAAATTAATGCTAATTAGATTAATATTAATTAATTTATAATATGTGAAGTATGATTAATTTTAAATTTATTTTTACTATTATTTTGTTAGAATCTAATTAATGTTAATTTAATTAATTTTAATTAATTTATAATATGTGAAGTATGATTAATTTTAATTAGTTAGATTAATTTTAAATTTGTTTTTACTATTAATTTGTTAATTAGAATCTAATTAATAATTGTTGGAGTTTGATTAATTTTAAATTAAAGTTTGATTAATTATAAAGCATGATTAATTTTAAGTATGAATTTGTTAGAGATTTATTTATGTTAGATAATTTTGTTAAATGAAGTATGATTAATTGAATTTTAAGTATGCTAGTATGTGTTTATCATGAAATGATATGATATTATATATTGTGGGATAGATTTAATCAATTTCTTAAGGATCTTCTCCCTTTAGGATAGAAATTGATTATTTCTTAAGGATCTTCTCCCAACAAATGATTGTTTTAAATTTAATTACTTTGTTTTTTATTGCTTTATATGTATTGTATTATTGCTTCGACATTGGGGGGCCGGGTAGACCTAGTATAGGCTTAGTAAATTAGGACCACTATGGTCACTATAGCTGCTGGTAGAGTCGAGCACTTGGTAGTTAGGATAATGGAGTTATGCTGTCGAAATTTCGTTTGATTCAAGTAATTTATGATATTTTATGTGTGTCAATGCTTATTTAAATAAATTTCAAACAGGTGACATGTCTACTAGTAGAGGTTTATTTGTGTTTGGTCGATCTGGTCGGTCTGATCGGGATGAGCAGCCGACTGATGACACATCTGATGGGTCCGATCCGCACATTTCTATGACTCCTGAGACTCCCCAGGCCTCTAGTAGTTCACGGGCTAGAAGGCCCAGAGGCCCATTAGCTGCCCACATCAGGGCCAGCTCGACTAAGGAAGCTGGGAGGCTTGTCTTTCAGAGGATGCCTAATGGGTAAGTATTTTAATTTAAATCATTATTTTTCGTATAGCAAACAAATCCTTAAATTAGTTTTACACAGTACTTTGATGGAGCCAGTGGGTCTGGCCAAAGCCTGCACTAAAGCATTTAAGAAAGTTGATAACCCAGGCGGGTACACTTGGAGGTTGACTCCCCCGGATGTGAAGGATTCGTACTTTGACGAATTAATGATTGAATTTATAGTACATATAAATTTATCATTATCTATTGTAAAATGTTATATATTAAATTAACTATTTCTTTCAACAGAAAGAGTTTGCTTGGTCGCCTGGGGAAGAGCTTGAGGTAAGGGCGATGTGGGAGCACAAAGCCAGCAAGAGGTACAGTGACATGATGAGCAACTACAAGAGGAAGCTCAGGGCTAGTATCGATGCAGGTCTGCTGATGGATAGACCCTTCTAGATGTCTGCCGAATTCTGGACAGGACTCCAGGCATGCTGGAGCCAGGAGGCTGTTCAGGCCGTTTCCCAGCGAGCACGTGCGAACCGGATGTCTGAGCCCGATGGACCCGGTACAGGGATCAGCAGGCACGTGGGAGGGTCTCAGTCCACTCGTATCCTGCAGCAGAGTCTGGTTAGTAATTATCAAATAAATTCATAAGTAATATATATAAATATATATATATATATATATATATATAATATTGCAAATAATAACTTATTTATCTTATATGCATGCATGAACAGAGCTTGGAGACTGGACTGCCCCCGGCTGCACAGAACTATAGCACCTTCCTCCGCCTCCACATGGACGAGGATGGAACTTTTCTGTTAGCGAGGGATGAGAGACTAGATGTAAGCGTTTAAGTTTAATCAAATATTAGTAATACATAGTGCAATGTATTTATTTTAATACAATTTTGCATTGTTATGTCTGAATTAGGCGGAGATTCATCGCATTGCTGTTGAGACTGGGCGAGAGGACCGGCTGCCTGAGATCTACTTGGAGGTCGTACAGCCCGACAGGTCCCGACTCTACGGCATTGGAAGTGTCGGTCGGAGCCAGGTTAGTAGGGGGTCTACTCACAGCACATGCACTTCCGCGATGTCTCAGCAGCTGTATGAGACACGGATCTCCACGCTGGAAGAGCGCCTTCAGGCCGAACAAGCAGCACGTGAGGCTGAACGAGCAGCACGTGAGGCCCTCGAGCAGCGTATGGCTCAATTCGAGGAGTTCATGAGGCGGTCGAGTCAGCTACCTTGAGCAGCTCTTCATGTTTTGAAACTATTAATTTTATGTTTTGGACTATTTAATTCATGTTTTGGAACTATTTGTTTGGACTATTTAATTCATGTTTTGGAACTAAATTACACTTGCACTTTCTTTTTACATTTATGTTATTTTGAGCAACTATTAATTTCATGTTTTCAAACAACATTGCACTTACTTCGTAACAAAGTAATAAATTCAAAATAAGGACGTATGGAAATAAATTCAAATTACTTATCTTATAACAAATTAAAATACTTGTTTTTTTATAAAAATAAGGACGTATGAAAATAAATTCAAAATACATTACAATTATCAAATTAAAATACTTATGGTGTATAAACTAAATTGATAAAAAAAAATTATATAATAATAATAATAATAATAATAATAATAATAATAATAATAATAATAATAATAAATTAATAAATAAATACTTTTGCGACATAAAAATAAGGACAAAAACGAGCCCGGTCCGTAATTAACAGCATCTCATGGATACCATCTCGACATATTATAAGGTTATGAATATATGTTGTATATTGAATTAGACTTTAAATGAGTTAATAGGTACTATATATATCAATAATACGAGTGTTCTGTACTGATAACCATTTGAAAGGAACTTCAAAGTTAAGCGTGCTTAACTTAGAGCACAACTAAGATGGGTGACCAACTGGGAAGTTCGTCTAACTTATCCAATACGGAAATAAATAAATAAATAAATAAATAAATAAATTTCAAAAACAATTATCGGCGGCACATTGCCGCCGGTAATGGTCACAGTCTCCGGCGGAAAACACCGCCGGCCTCCGGTGAAGATTACCGGCGGCAAAAACACCGCCGATAATACGCCGGCAGTTCTCCGCCGTTCACCGACAAATTATAACGGCGGCGTGTTTTGTCGCCGGTAGTGGGGTTACCGACGAGAAATTTACCGGCGGCGGTAGTTCATTTTCTAGCGGCCGCCTTGAAATTACCGACGGCAAACGCCGCCGGTAATCATTTGTTTTTTTTTTTGTAGTGTATTGTGTAATGTTATTCATTTTTGTGTTTATAAATATGTATTTTGCGTGCAAAGTTATGCAAATAAAAAAAAAAACTAAGAAAAAAAATATATTGATGGGAAATATCATATCGACAGCAAAATGCAATGCATTTTCGTGTATAATTTTATGCATTTTTGTATGCAATGTTATGCATTTTTGTTTGAAATTTTAATATCCGAAAATTATATTCCAATTTTACCCCTGCGCGGATTTTGCATTGGAAGGCTTTGGAAGCTCTTTGTCACGTTTCGCATTCTTATAATGCCATATATAGATATTACATACTACTTAAGGATATGGTATTACATATTTAGATACTCCCTTCGTCGATAAAAAATGGGACACATTCTTTGGGCACAAATTTTAATGAAATTGGTGGTTAGTGGAAAAAGGGTCTCACCATTATTTAAATGAGTGGTTGAGATTGAATTAAAGTTGATTTTTTTGTAAATAATATTGATAAGGATAAAATATATATAAAAAAATGGTGGGCCCATGTCTTAAAAAGAAAAGTACTCTATTTTTTGTGGACATCAAATATAATAATTGTGTCCTATTTTTCGCGGATGAATATATATATATAGGGCTAGCTTCTATGGCAACCACTTGCTTAGATGGAGAATAAAGATCACATCATGTCCATTAGATTAATCTGAATCAATGGACCAAATTAATTCATGATTTTAATTTTTGTTTATTTAAATAATATGAAATTGCCTTCAATTAAACGTATAAGGGTAAATCAGTCATGTTTTGTTCAATGAATTTGGCGAATTATTTCGGTTCTTCGAATCCCGTAAATCACTCCATTTCCATTCTGAATTAACCACATTATTTTTATATTGATGAAGATATTGATGAACATTATTTTTTGACGAACATAACGATGAACATATATTTTTTTACAAACATACATAGTTATCTATTACTGAAAACGAACAACTACATAAATTCAGAATCTGTACATTTAAAATAAAAATCTTTGCGCTGCTGACCATTTTTCAGGTGCAACCATAGCAAAAACCATTAAAAATAAATACAATAACACATTTATTATTATTAATATAAATACAATAACACATTTAAAATAAATACAATAACCATTCTAGGACCTGATCTTTTCGATGAACATTACTATGTTCATTTGTTTTTATACGAACATTAGTATGTTCATTTGTTTTTATACGAACATATCGACGAACATTAGTATGTTCATTTGTTTTTTATATGAACATATCGACGAACATTAGTATGTTCATTTGTTTTTTATACGAACATAATTCACGTTCGTTCCAATTCTGTTGCACGTTCCTTGAGTTTCCATTGAATATACTGCTGTCAGTCACGTCTTGTCCTTATAATATGTAACGTACATGAGGTCCGAGTTTTCCATTTATAATATACTTTGATTTAGACTATTAAATGAGCTTTTCGGTTATAATATCTCTAAAAGTACAAACATATCCTTGGATAGATATAACACTCTTCGTTTGTTGTATATCAACATTAGATATGGTAGTGAATCTCATCCATCCGATCTCACGAAATCAATGAATAAGATCATGTCTCTATTCTCTATTTAATTTTGTGTTTTCATAGAACTTCCCCCTATATATATATATATATATATATATATATATATATATATATATAGGATCAGCTTTAATGGAGACCACTTCCCTATATAGAGAATAGAGACCAAATCAGAGCTATTGATCTCACCAAAATCAATGAATCAAATTAATCCGAATTTTTCAAGGTTAGAAAATCCTGTAAATTCCTCATTTTCCAATTCTGGGAACCAACGAACATTATTATGAACTTACGAACATACTAATGTTCGTCGATGTGTTCGTATAATAAACAAATGAACATACTAATGTTCATCGATATGTTCGTATTAAAACAAATGAACATACAAATAAACATAATTATGTTCGTAAGTTCATAATAATGTTCGTTGGTTTCCAGAACTGGAAAATGAAGAATTTATGGGATTTCCTAAACTTGAAGAATTCAGATGAATCTGATTAATTGTTTTGGTGAGATCAATGGCTCTGATTTGGTCTTCATTCTCTATATAGGGGAGTGGTCTCCATTGAACTCTTGTTTTTTATACGAACACATCGACGAACATTAGTATGTTCGTAAGTTCATAATAATGTTCGTTGGTTCCCAAAATTGGAAAATGAGGAATTTACAGGATTTTCTAACCTTGAAGAATTCGGATTAATCTGATTCATTGATTTTGGTGAGATCAATGGCTCTGATTTGGTCTATATTATCTATATAGGGAAGTGGTCTCCATTAAAGCTGACCCTATATATATATTATAAAATTATGATTATTGGTTTCTAAAACCTTGTGTTTAATAATAGACTATCCTTGTTTAAAAGGTAATTATGATTATTAGAAAACTTTTCAGCTTACTTGCGAGACAAAGTCTCTTTAATTTCATTCAAAATCTTATACTTCCTCCGTACTCATAAAATATATCCAATTTGTCATTTTCAGTCGTTCTTATAAAATGTATCCAATATATTTTTGTAAGTTTTCCACTCACAATAAAGTGGATCCACTTTACTTCACTTAAAACATATTCAACAACTTTATTAAATCCGTGTCATTTAAAAATGGACACTTTTTATAAGGACGGATGGAGTATATTCCAAAAGTAATTTAAAATATATTTTTATCTATTATGATTATTGCAACACTTTGAATTATTAGTTAACGTCCGTTGAATATTAAACTTATACTTGAAAGCTTCCCAATGACATAATGAACAAGCATGAACTTTAGTAGGAATTTTGATAATTTAAAAGTTATAATTTTCCAAATGAATGTATTGTCATATACTTGCTTGCAGAAAATAAAGTTTAAGAGAAAAGCGAAAGATAATTTGTTCGTGGGAAAGTAAAGAAGTTGCTCAAAATATTCCTTAGGATGACCCTATTGATGGAGTGTGTATTCCTTGGACTAAAGGCTTTAATTCTAATTCCACCAATACTTTTTTAAGTTCGAGTTTGTCACACCTCATATTCGATTAAATAACATTCCACACCATCGCTTTGCAGACAGTAGAGAGGGTGAGTTGGAAAAAGGGATTTGAAAGAAATTGCATATATGAACAAAGAAATAAACATGATTTTCCATAGGGGAATAATTCGGGGAGTGGATGATTCCTCGGGATTATCCATGTTTGTATAGAAGGGGTAACGAGTCACAAAGATTGCTGGTTCAAGAAAAACCTCTATCATATATTCTATTTGCTCAAGGAGAAGAGCGGAAACTGCCGAATGAGTGAAAATATGGAGCGGAAACAAGGC
Organism: Salvia miltiorrhiza; assembly: GCF_028751815.1. Lineage (NCBI taxonomy): Eukaryota > Viridiplantae > Streptophyta > Magnoliopsida > Lamiales > Lamiaceae > Salvia > Salvia miltiorrhiza. The sequence goes on along the minus strand of NC_080388.1, from coordinate 17,118,416 downwards.
TTGAAATAATATGTTGTGGTGGCCGGAAAGTCTAGTTAGAAAGGAAATATTTGGCCGGAGAAGAAAGCTGAAAAAATACAAGAAGAAGAAGAAGAAGAAGAGTGAGGGAATCGAAAAAATAAGATTTGGTTTTTGACATATTAAAACGTAACTTCCTATGCTTCGTAATCGAAAAAAAAAAATGAGTTTTGTTGGAGAAGATAGTTAGAATGAGAATGAAAGTACTAGAGGTTGGAGAAAACTTCAAAAGGTTGAAAGTAAAAATATCGGAAGAAGATTTTCGCTTAAAATACCGTACCCTAGAATCGGGACCCCAACGATGTCGACATGTGTCCTCGGGTTCTTGCAGGCTAAACTCAATCGTCACACGATGGACAACTTAGATGGACTGGGGATCTGTGCCCTAGAGTCCACAACCTAGATTAGAGGAGCTCTAATCTTGTACTAGTGTCATTTAAAATCTTGTAGTGTCATTTGAAATGTTAAAGTGTCATTTCAAATCTTGTAGTGTCATTCGAAATGTTAAAGTGTCATTTGTATGTCGGAGTAGTGTTATTCGAAATCTTGTAGTGTTATTATAAATCTTGTAGTGTCATTCGAAATGTTAAAGTGTCATTTGTATGTCAGAGTAGTGTTATTCAAAATGTTAAAGTGTCATTTGAAATCTTGTAGTTTAATTTGTATGTCGGAGTAGTATCATTTGAAATGTTAAAGTGTCATTTGAAATCTTGTAGTTTCATTCGAAATGTTAAAGTGTCATTTGAAATCTTATAGTAGCATTTGTATGTCGGAGTAATGTTATTTGAAATGTTAAAGTATCATTTGAAATTTTGTAGTGTCATTTGTATGTCGGAGCAGTGTCATTCGAAATGTTAAAGTGTCATATGTATGTCCGAGTAGTTTCATTTAAAATGTTATAGTGTCATTTGAAATGTTATAGTGTCATTTGAAATCTTGTAGTGTCATTTGAAATATTATAGTGTCATTTAAAATCTTTAGTCTCATTTGTATGTCAGAGTAGTGTCATTTAAAATATTAACATGTCATTTAAAATGTTAAAATGTCAAATCTTGTAGTGTGATTTTAAATCTTGTACTGTCATTCCAAATGTTAAAGTGTCATTTGTATGTCGGAGTAGTGTTATTTGAAATGTTAAAGTGTTATTTGAAATTTTGTAGTGTTATTTCAAATTTTGTAGTGTCATGTTAAAGTGTCATTTAAAATCTTATAATATAATTTGTATAACATAATAGTGTCATCTAAAATGTTAAGTGTTAATTATACGCAGTATCATTTACAATGTTATAGTGTCAATTTCAATCTTTATAGTGTCATTTGTATATTCGAATATATCAATTTAACCTTATACGCAGTGTCATTTACAATGTTATAGTGTCAATTTCAACTTTATAGTGTCAATCATAGTGTCACTTTAAACCTTATAGTGTTATTTAAAATGCTATGGTGTCAATTTCGATCTTATAGTGTCATTTGTATACTTAAATAGTGTCAATTTCAACTTTACTGTGTCAATTATACGCAATTTCATTTACATTGTTATAATGTCAATTTCAATCTTATAGTGTCATTTGTATATTCGAATAATATTATTTATTAATGCAAATAGTTTATTTGAGTAAGAAAAATAATATTATTTAGATATATTAAAAGTGTAATTCAAATATAAATATAGTATCATTTATTAATGTAGACTGTATAATTTACTAAAAAAATAGTATCATTATACATAATTAAAAATGTCATTCAAATATAAATATAGTACTATCATTTATTAATGTAGATAGTGTAATTTACTAAGAAAAAATAGTATCAATATACATAAATTAAAAGTGTTGTTCAAATATAAATATAGTAGTATATAGTGTAATTTACTAAGAAAAATAGTATCATTGTACATAAATTAAAAAAGTCTTTTAAATAAAAATATAGTATCATTTTTAATGCAGAAAATAGTGTCATTACATAGAAAAATAGTAATCATTTTTAGATATATTAAATTACTAAAGAAAATAGTGTCATTTAACTAAAAAAATAGTGTCGTTTAAATAAATTAAAAGTGTCATTTAAATATAAATGCAGTATCATTTATTAATGCATATAGTGTTATTTACTAAGAAAAATAGTGTACAAAAAAATAGTGTCAATTTTATATATACTAAAAGTGTCGTTTACTAAGAAAAATAGTGTCATTTTTAGATATATTAAAAATGTCGTTTAAGAAAAATAGTGTAATATATTAAGAAAAATAATATCATTTATAATATTATAGTGTCTTTTGTATATCTGAATAATGTCAATTTTAATCAACTAAAATTAGTCCAATTAAAAAAAAGAAAAAAATGATTTAATGAAAAGTCAAAATTCAGAACGCATAAATCGATTTTTTCTTTAAAAAAAAAAAAAAAAAAGCTAACCCAAGATACAGCCTTATATATATGAGGTACGAATACCTCTGTAAATGCATGAGTAGCCCTGTCTGTGAATTGAATGCATGTCTACGGGATAGGAATTCAAAGCCAGTAAAGCGCGGGATCAGACCATCTCACTAAGTGCTCAATCGTTAAATTGTGCACAAATTTTAATATATATTACGTGGATCTAACCGGGTGGGTCAAATATAATCCGATTGTACGGTACAATTGAGTGTACACAACACCACCCCATTTATAAATATATTAAAAAGGTAATTTTTTAATTTAAAATTAACTTGAAATTAATTTAAATGATAATTTTATAAATTATAGAAAAATTAAAGTCATAGTCTATGCAAAACTCAAATTAATATACTAGTAAAATTAACCATCACATGCCAAAGAAAAACCGTTCATTAACTGTTATTGATTTTTTAATATTCAATGTAAATACTTACATGTGAAAATAATATAACAAGACAAAAATTATGAAATTAAAAATGAGATTTTTTTTTATGGATTTAACATGTGATTTAAAATTTAAAAAATATATACATATAATTGCTATTGAAATTCAAAATTTTATAATTTCAAGTTCCTTACACTATTATACCATACATATAATTTTAAGTTCCTTACATACACCCTCTATATAATTTTATACGATATAATTTAAAATTTTAAAAATATAAAAATATTTTATGCATGGCACGGAGGGGTCAATCAATCTAGTTATTTGTGTATGAGAAAATTCGAATTGTCGCGCAAATTTGAGGGATTTGGAGTGCGCCCCTTTTAGAAAACGAATTTTGGAAATAAATTTCTCTTTGGGTCAAATTGTATTTTGGGTTATTGATGTGGGCCTTGGAAATGGGAGTGGGCCGAGTAATTATTTTGGTGGAGTGTGAGTTTATCTTACCAGAATGCGATCCACACTAAGGAAATCTATCAAGGAAGTTACTTTGCATAAATAAAAATAATACTAAAAAATATTATTAAATATATTTTTTTATTAAATATTTTGTTATTATAATATTTTTAAATTCTATCCTCTTCATAAAATAAAAATCAACTAAATTAACGCAGAACATAAAAATTATCAAAACTTTAAAATATCCAGCATTTCAAATAAATCTCAGTAAATAATAAATTATTTAATACTAATATTTTTATTTATATAAACTAATTCAAAAGTAAGCTCTCCTTACAATTAAAACTGCATTATCGAATATTTATTTCACGTCGTCAAGTTTTAGTACATGTTCGAAATCCTTTCAAACACCTGGGAGAGATTTTAGGTGGCAGTGGCAAAGATTTTTCTATCAATTTTCTAGAAAAATCAAGTGGTGAGTTCTCTCAAATTCGGTGTCCTCTTCGGATTGTTTTGGCTTAAAATTTAACAGTTGAAAGATTCTTGAGGCTTATATGCAGGGACGGAGCCAGGAATTTAGTTCGGGGGGGGCTGAACCTGTACGGGGGTTCGGGGGCGGTAGCCCCCGAGAATTTTTTTTTGGGCATTCAGTATATTTAAGGTATTTTTTTATTAAAATACGAGCATAATACTAATAATAACGAACAACATTTTCATAAATTATATAGTTTCAATATATCACAAAACTTTTTTTGGAAATTCCGTATATTTAAGATATTTTTTATTAAAAGGCAAGCATAATAATAATAATAATAATAATAATAATAATAATAATAATAATAATAATAATAATAATAATAATAATAATAATAATAACAAACAACATGTCCATAGATTATATATTTTTTATATATTACAAATTAGTTTCAATACTGTCACAGCCCACTATCCCAATGACGGGTTAACAGGGGTTATGACTTGGGGTGAACAATAAGAAATGGAAATGGACAATTACTTAACATAAAGTTATCCTAATCAAAGTGTTTTGCAGCGGAAAACGTGTGAGATATACATATGAAGATGTATACTCAAGGTTACATTTCTTGAAATGTCAAAGGAACACCCGCTCAACATCATTCCATTCCATCAACTGCTCAACCTGCACATTTAGAAATACATGCAGGGCTGAGTATAAAAATACTCAGTGGGCATAGCCGAAAATACAACATGCATACATATATAAATTGAACTGCCATAACAGTAACACACAGGGGTTTTCTTGAAAGACCTGCGCTTACTAAAACATTTCTTTCATTTTCATAAAGTCGATCGGCCGATCATTTTCCTTCATATGATCCATATCTGTCCTTTCTGTCACGCGCCGGGAAGGAGGCCTCCTTACCACGGACGCCAAGACCGGTCGCAAGCGACTCGCGGTCTCCATAAGTGTACACGTTAACCCTAGCTAGCGACCTTTGTCTAGCATAGGATCCCAATTGGATTTCCTTTAAAGTTGGCGAACCAACACAGATAGGATACATATAAAAACATAAACATTTTTGGCAGTCAATCATTTCATAAACATTTCATTTCATTTCATAAACATTTCATTTTCATTTCATAAGAGTCATTTATCATTTGGGCATAATAATAAACTGAAATTAACAGTTAAAATCATCTCATGCATATATTCGTATAAGAGGCCTACGACACGCAGGGGATCTCTATATACGTATAGTAAAAGTAATGCCCACCTGTATAGGCAAAGCCTGTCGTTTAACCTTATCTCTGAATCGGAATAGCAGTGCTAATCCTTCTGATGCTCGAAGCCTACAAGAAATCTATTCTCAATAGGTCTCCTTGTATCTAATCTTAAGTCATGGTGTAGTGCTTAACATTCTATGATTCACTTAGCCGGGTTTTCAAAATTTAATAAATAAATACTTGAAAATATTTCTCTTGAGTTAAGAACACCAACAATATTCTTACTCAATTTTCTTAAATAATTGGATTTATAAATAAAACCAATTAAATCATAAATACTTTTATTGCATGATGCAAATGCATACTTAGCATATGGTAAGTAATTACTTAAAATATGCACATAATAATGATATAATATTATTATACAAATCATCTCATGCTTAATCGTATATGCACATAATAATAATAATAATAATATTATGCAAATTATTCTTTAAATAAAAATTATTCAAACCTTGCTATAAGTCCAATTAATAAATAATGGGCAGCCCATTTAAAATAATTAAATCAAGGACCTCCCCCTTTTTCTTAAAAATTTTCGCAGCCCATTATAAAATGGGCAGCCCAAGTTAATTAAACAATAATAGGGCCATCTATTAAATAATTGAATTAAGGCCCAACATTTTCCTTAAAAAAAAATCGGCCCAAGTGGTATTTAAATAAGGCCCATCTGTTTTAATAAAATAAAGGCCCAACTGAAAATTAAACAAAGAAAATCGGCCCACAACCAAGCCCAACACTCGGCCCAATTAAAGAGCCCAACTGAAATTAAAAGAAAAGGCCCAATTTTAAGCCCAATTTTAAGCCCAACCCCAAAACCCTTCTTCTTCACAGACGCCCCCCCCTCTTTTCATTCTCAACTCTCTCTCTCTCGATTCGCCCCTCTCTCTCAGCCATAAGTTCCGCCGCGGCGGCTCCGTCTCCGGCGAAAGGCCGCCGGCTGGTCACCCCTCGCCTCCCCCAAATCACACGCACACACGCAGCTGCTGCTGTGCAGCAGCCTTCCCCCTCAGCCGCACACACACACGCATACAACTACATCTTTTCCATCTCACTCTCTCTTCTCTCTCCATTCACGCCAAAATCTCTCTCAAAGCTCGGCCGCCGCAGTCTCTCTTCCGGCGAATTCACGGCTGGAAGGCTGCCGTCTCTCTCTCTCCCTCGAATCTCCTCCGGTCTTCCCCTGCCGCTGCCAAGCCGCGGCCAATGGCTCCACGCCACCACCGTCAGCACACCCCTCCCTCTCTGAAACTTCCGGCTACAGCAGCCTTGGCTGCCACCGTCGACTACACACCCTCAGTTTTCCCGACTCAAACGCTCCAAACACTCAGATCCGACAGACAAGAACAAAGTTCAAAACTTCAATTATCGACATGTTTCAAAATATTTCTACTCTTCTTTCTTCTCTTATTTAAAAAAAAATAATCATGCTCTGATGTATATATATATATAATGTACATACATATATGCTTGTGAATGTGTTGGTTTTACTGGAGTTGTATGCTATGAATAATTTAGATGAAAAGCTCAGCAGAGTAAAGAATTTGAGAGAGAGATATGCAGTGTATGGTTTTTAAAAAAAATTGAACCTTTGAAGCTCTTTGCTTTGCTAGGGAGTTGTTACTGCACAATCAAGAAGGAAAAGAACTTAGATTCTTATTGCTGTAGAAAGAAGCTTGCTGCAGGTTGAGAAATTTGGTGAAGGGGCCTTACGAAAATATTTTGGTGGAATAAGTGAGAGAGAGCTTGGCTGTTGTATATCTTTGAAACAACAGAGGAGTCTTGGGGAGCTGTAAAGATCCTGCAAGGAGCTGTAAAGATCCTGCATAAGATCTGCTAAAATTTGGGATAAGATTTGCTAAGATATGTAATGATTTGATTGCCTGTAAAGGAGTAGGTGTAGTGGGTGTATTGCAGTAGGGAGGTTGGTGATGTGCTGCAGTAGAGGAGTTAGTGGTGGGAGTAGGTGTAGGAAAATAAAATAAAATAAAATAAGATAAAATAAAATAAAAAGTCTTCCAGGTTGTACTATGAAAACTGTAATAATTCTTCAGTGTTTGCTTAAATAAAAGCTCGTGAAAATGCTTTGATTGCTAAATTAAATAAATATGCAATGCATATAAATTTAATAACTAAATTTACAAATGTTTTTGTAAATCATTTTTGTTGGAATTAAAATAAATTCTTTTTCTCAATCCGGCGTGAATCATCTTAAATCTTAAGTTCAAAATAAATTCTAAATTTAACTCAGGGAAACGGGGTATTACATTCCTCCCTCCTTATAAAAATTCCGTCCTCGGAATTGCATATCTGGTATTCTATCTTGTGATACTAGTCATTCGTTTCATTCATCTCTTTTGTGGCCTTTTCCATCCTGTGATGGTTCCACTACATGACGAGAACAATATTATTGCCTCGTAAAACTTGAATCTTGCGATCAAGTATCTGGACTGATTTCTCATCACAACTTAGGTCCTGGCTAGGACTACTTTATCTTGCTTAATCACATCCTTTCTTAATTGCGAGATGCTATACGTATTGTATACATCCACAATGCTTGGTGGCAGAGCCAACTTATAGGCTACAAAGGCCTAACTTATCTAGGATCTCAAAAGGTCCTATATAACGTGGTCGTAACTTGCCCTTCTTTCCGAAACGTATAACTCCCTTTGAGGGAGAGACTTTGAGGAAAACTCGATCCCCAACATTAAATTCTGATTCCGATCGGCGTTTATCGGCGTAAGACTTTTGTCTATCTTGAGTTTCTTTGATTCTTTGCTTGATGTGGTCGACTTTCTCAATCATCTGTTGGACCAGTTCAGGACCTAACAACATTCTTTCACCCACTTCATCTTAGTAAAGTGGTGAACTACCTTAATTGTTTCCTTTGTCCTAAGTCACCTTCTCAGATTTGACTAGGAAATTCTAACATCAAACTTTTCTCATTATCTTGGTAACTTTCACTTAAAGATTAATGGCACTCCCTTCTGCCATGTAAACTCATTTTCTCATTTCCAAATGATTATTTAATGGGGGTTTCTAAGTTTCCATTGTGGTGGCGTTCCAACTTTATTCTTGCTGTAGCTTCTGGCACTTTAGCCAAAGCATTCACTCTCTTAACTTGAGCCTACTAGCCTTGGGGTTGGGTTATACCTTAAGTTTAGTTCTAGTGCTTTCCTTCCATTTCCTTTTTCTTTACCTCCATCTTGAGGTGGTGTACATATCTTGTTTGTGCGTGAACTTTTTCCTTCTCCAATTGTTGTAGTGACTCGGTGGTGAGAGTCTCGTTCATTGCTTGTTCCTTCATAATATCTCCTTAGTTTACTAGGGAAATTGAAAATCTCATGCCGCGATTTATTTACGAACTCCTTTACACATTTCTCATTATTCATTTATAAATGACTTAAATAAGCATTTTAAACTCCATTAAAAAGGAATTGATTTAAAACATTTTAATCCTTTTAAAATCCATACTCATAAAGCCTTAACTCATGCTCTATCTCATATTCAATCTCTTTACTCAACTCTATATAAACTCTCCACTCATCTCAAATCCTTAAGTTCAAGGATAAGTTTCAAGAAAATCATGGTACTAAGTCTCGATTTATCTCTCATATAAGGCTCGTCTAATCTCATTCAACACATAGACAACACAATCACATAAGGCACATAAGAAAACACAATCAAACATTATCAAAACATGCTTTGTTTTTACACTGACTCAACTTCAAAATCTAACCTGTTCTTACTCCGACATCTCCTGGACTCGAGACTCATACCAAAAGAAAGGTCTTCGAGTCTATTTTCATATAAAAAAAAAAAATAGAGTCAAAAACTCCAAGTATTGTAGGAGACATGACTGTTTTACTACAGTCTACCATATTCGGCAGTTTTAAGCAATCGAAAACTTGGATTTTTGAAAAATAGTAAATGTTGTCAAACTGAGCTCAAATTTTGTGGATATCTAGCTAACACAATAAGGTTAATACCATAAAATTTTGGAAAGCTAGATCACACAGGAAGCTACTGAAATGAATGACTCTTTCCCCTGCTCTCTGAAACTCTCGGTAGTAATGTGCAGTTTCGGTTTTGTATTTTATAAAAATAGTAAACGAAGTCCAAATGACTTGAAATTTTACCGATGTTCTCAAGACTCATGTAGAGACTTGGTATAAAATTTTCAAAGCTTTTTGACATTGAAAAACCGTCGATCACAGTAGGTCAGTAGGCCTACGAAATTCACCATTTAATACTTGTTCCCCCCTATACATTAATCCCTTCCCTTCATCTTCATACCACACGTCCACTTCAAGTAAGGCTAAGGAAATTAATCACATGCTTATTAGATTAAATTAATCATGTGTGTGTAAGGTTGTGTAGTCTAGAATAAATCATGTATTAAGCTACATTAACAAAATCATAAAAGACTAATTACTAATTAATGCAATGCTACAAAACTCTTGTGACCAATATTTAAAATAACTATGGCACTAGTATTAGTGCACTCACTCAATTATAATATTCCTCATCATAGGAAAAATGATTTGAAAATATTTTGTTTGGAAAAATTTTCATAAACCGGCATTCTTTGATTTCTCGGTAAAAATAAACTGCACTTGCTTTGAAAACTTAATTAAAATTCCAAGTGCTAAAGTCATCAAATAAAAATCATAATAACTTGCTCACAATGACATACGTAACAAAACTCACATAATCAATCAGTCACGTAATTTCACATACACGTCAAAGCAGTCGGCAAACATAGACAAACTAGACGTCTCTCCGACCGATTTTTTTTTTTTTTTTTTTTATCAAGGTTTTTCACTCTTTCTTTCTCGACTCTATTTCCAACTCATTATTCCTATTTTCTTAATAGGACAGTCAATCTCTCTGACATCTCAGTACTCTCAATAGTGTTAAGACACTATCTCACAACATAGGGAAAAGTACGGGGTGTTACATGTACTATCAAATTTAGATAAAATTCATGACTTCATGCATAATTTAAAATTCATGTGACTCATATAAATACATTTAACTCACCAATTAAAACTTATGCACCACATTTATAAAAATTTTCTTTAACTAAGCACATTAAAACACATATATAACGATCAAATCACATCAGATAAATCAAACCAGTTTTTATCATAAATGGATGCCGAATCCTAATTATTAATAATTAAGCCCTTAATCAGGGATTAAAAGTCGGGGTATGACATACTATCCACTTTAAAAGAAATTTCGTCACGAAATTTGTACCACAGAAAATAATTCTGGGTACTTCTCATTCATGCTAGAATCGAGTTCCCACATCGCCTTTTCTTGATCATAGTGCTTCCAAAGAACTATTACTAAGGGTATCGACTTATTCCTTAGTACTTTAACTTTCCGATCTAGAATAGATTCGGGTCTCTCCTCATATCAATTGGATTCCTAATTCCAATTTATATACACGAGATTTACTTGAGAATAAGTTCCCTCGTCCTTTTGCGGCGGTTCATTTTGCTCCAACCTCATTCCTAGGGCTCATCTACGGGGTATATATATATATATATTTTTTTTTTCTCAAAGACTAAAATAGTCATCAACCCATTTCTTGTTACCTATCACATGAATAACACTTTCCTATGAATTTATCTTAAAACTATCATAGACCAATTAACTTAAGTCCTCGTACTCGAACACTATATTACGGTCTTAGCTTGGACTCTGAATTTTTATCGTAATGAGTGGTCGATATCATTTATAGGACAAAAACTAATCTCAACCAATCACAATGAGACACAATTATACGAAGCCATAATTTGGGTAGTATACTACATCGGTAGACTAACATTTCTTGGTCTTATCAAACAAGGGAATCTATTATGACAACTCACGAGTTGCAAGGCTCAAACTCAACACAACATCAAAGCAAGGTGTTGTAGAAATTGTTCAAGAGAATCAAAAGATTGACCAGAGGGTATGAAATGATTAACTACAAGGTTGAACAAAATGACCTCGAGTAAGAGCCCATCTGGCTTTTCAATCGAAAGTTGAAACACATGGGTTTTCAACCCAAAAGACGTCTACTGAGATTTGGATCATGTGGACTGGCCAGGTCCAACATCATCACCTCCCAGTCACACGGGAAACATCGTCCCGAACTTGGAGAGCCATGAACATACTATACAAAACATAAGCTCATTATGACAACTAAACTTATCTTAAGGTTCTCTATCCTATTGATCTCAAACCTCAAACCTCTCTTAAGACATATACACACAGACATACGTACACAGGCAAAACACACTAATCTTAAAATCTGTCCCGTAGCAAAAGTCGATTTGATATTCCGTCGCACTTGAACATTTGAACGTAGAGACTATGGTTCAACCTTTGATGCAACGTTTACCTTGAATTCGTCGCGTATCGTCATTCTGTGCTTTTCCTTTACCTCGTACATATCTTTTCATTCCTCTTTGTAGTTCAAAAGAATCATTGTTTTCTTGAGGGAGCTGAAATGCTCTAAGTTCTCTTTCATTCTTCTACATCATCACTTTAAGAATCTAGATTGTAGAGATATCCTACTAATCTAGTAGTCTATGTTCTTTTAAAATTGTGATCATGCAACTTATAGCAATCTATGTTCTCCGGGAAAACATATGTCAATTTTTCTATCATTCGTCTGATCATAACATCATAGATTGCGAAAATATGCCATGAAAGGCAAAACATTCAACATTTCATCATAACCTGCTCTTCACATAAACATATTCATGAAGCATTTTAGAACATTAACATCTTTAAAACGTTGAAACTGCAGTTACCTTCTTTCCTTGATTGAGCACGATGCAATGGAGTGTTGAGCGGTGCCATATGAACCCATGTAAGTATAAAGAATCAAACTAAACTCGACTCTTTAGAATAAGGTTTCTAGGGCCAGAGCGAACGAACCGCTCTGATACCACTCTGTCACAGCCCACTATCCCAATGACGGGTTAACAGGGGTTATGACTTGGGGTGAACAATAAGAAATGGAAATGGACAATTACTTAACATAAAGTTATCCTAATCAAAGTGTTTTGCAGCGGAAAACGTGTGAGATATACATATGAAGATGTATACTCAAGGTTACATTTCTTGAAATGTCAAAGGAACACCCGCTCAACATCATTCCATTCCATCAACTGCTCAACCTGCACATTTAGAAATACATGCAGGGCTGAGTATAAAAATACTCAGTGGGCATAGCCGAAAATACAACATGCATACATATATAAATTGAACTGCCATAACAGTAACACACAGGGGTTTTCTTGAAAGACCTGCGCTTACTAAAACATTTCTTTCATTTTCATAAAGTCGATCGGCCGATCATTTTCCTTCATATGATCCATATCTGTCCTTTCTGTCACGCGCCGGGAAGGAGGCCTCCTTACCACGGACGCCAAGACCGGTCGCAAGCGACTCGCGGTCTCCATAAGTGTACACGTTAACCCTAGCTAGCGACCTTTGTCTAGCATAGGATCCCAATTGGATTTCCTTTAAAGTTGGCGAACCAACACAGATAGGATACATATAAAAACATAAACATTTTTGGCAGTCAATCATTTCATAAACATTTCATTTCATTTCATAAACATTTCATTTTCATTTCATAAGAGTCATTTATCATTTGGGCATAATAATAAACTGAAATTAACAGTTAAAATCATCTCATGCATATATTCGTATAAGAGGCCTACGACACGCAGGGGATCTCTATATACGTATAGTAAAAGTAATGCCCACCTGTATAGGCAAAGCCTGTCGTTTAACCTTATCTCTGAATCGGAATAGCAGTGCTAATCCTTCTGATGCTCGAAGCCTACAAGAAATCTATTCTCAATAGGTCTCCTTGTATCTAATCTTAAGTCATGGTGTAGTGCTTAACATTCTATGATTCACTTAGCCGGGTTTTCAAAATTTAATAAATAAATACTTGAAAATATTTCTCTTGAGTTAAGAACACCAACAATATTCTTACTCAATTTTCTTAAATAATTGGATTTATAAATAAAACCAATTAAATCATAAATACTTTTATTGCATGATGCAAATGCATACTTAGCATATGGTAAGTAATTACTTAAAATATGCACATAATAATGATATAATATTATTATACAAATCATCTCATGCTTAATCGTATATGCACATAATAATAATAATAATAATATTATGCAAATTATTCTTTAAATAAAAATTATTCAAACCTTGCTATAAGTCCAATTAATAAATAATGGGCAGCCCATTTAAAATAATTAAATCAAGGACCTCCCCCTTTTTCTTAAAAATTTTCGCAGCCCATTATAAAATGGGCAGCCCAAGTTAATTAAACAATAATAGGGCCATCTATTAAATAATTGAATTAAGGCCCAACATTTTCCTTAAAAAAAAATCGGCCCAAGTGGTATTTAAATAAGGCCCATCTGTTTTAATAAAATAAAGGCCCAACTGAAAATTAAACAAAGAAAATCGGCCCACAACCAAGCCCAACACTCGGCCCAATTAAAGAGCCCAACTGAAATTAAAAGAAAAGGCCCAATTTTAAGCCCAATTTTAAGCCCAACCCCAAAACCCTTCTTCTTCACAGACGCCCCCCCCTCTTTTCATTCTCAACTCTCTCTCTCTCGATTCGCCCCTCTCTCTCAGCCATAAGTTCCGCCGCGGCGGCTCCGTCTCCGGCGAAAGGCCGCCGGCTGGTCACCCCTCGCCTCCCCCAAATCACACGCACACACGCAGCTGCTGCTGTGCAGCAGCCTTCCCCCTCAGCCGCACACACACACGCATACAACTACATCTTTTCCATCTCACTCTCTCTTCTCTCTCCATTCACGCCAAAATCTCTCTCAAAGCTCGGCCGCCGCAGTCTCTCTTCCGGCGAATTCACGGCTGGAAGGCTGCCGTCTCTCTCTCTCCCTCGAATCTCCTCCGGTCTTCCCCTGCCGCTGCCAAGCCGCGGCCAATGGCTCCACGCCACCACCGTCAGCACACCCCTCCCTCTCTGAAACTTCCGGCTACAGCAGCCTTGGCTGCCACCGTCGACTACACACCCTCAGTTTTCCCGACTCAAACGCTCCAAACACTCAGATCCGACAGACAAGAACAAAGTTCAAAACTTCAATTATCGACATGTTTCAAAATATTTCTACTCTTCTTTCTTCTCTTATTTAAAAAAAAATAATCATGCTCTGATGTATATATATATATAATGTACATACATATATGCTTGTGAATGTGTTGGTTTTACTGGAGTTGTATGCTATGAATAATTTAGATGAAAAGCTCAGCAGAGTAAAGAATTTGAGAGAGAGATATGCAGTGTATGGTTTTTAAAAAAAATTGAACCTTTGAAGCTCTTTGCTTTGCTAGGGAGTTGTTACTGCACAATCAAGAAGGAAAAGAACTTAGATTCTTATTGCTGTAGAAAGAAGCTTGCTGCAGGTTGAGAAATTTGGTGAAGGGGCCTTACGAAAATATTTTGGTGGAATAAGTGAGAGAGAGCTTGGCTGTTGTATATCTTTGAAACAACAGAGGAGTCTTGGGGAGCTGTAAAGATCCTGCAAGGAGCTGTAAAGATCCTGCATAAGATCTGCTAAAATTTGGGATAAGATTTGCTAAGATATGTAATGATTTGATTGCCTGTAAAGGAGTAGGTGTAGTGGGTGTATTGCAGTAGGGAGGTTGGTGATGTGCTGCAGTAGAGGAGTTAGTGGTGGGAGTAGGTGTAGGAAAATAAAATAAAATAAAATAAGATAAAATAAAATAAAAAGTCTTCCAGGTTGTACTATGAAAACTGTAATAATTCTTCAGTGTTTGCTTAAATAAAAGCTCGTGAAAATGCTTTGATTGCTAAATTAAATAAATATGCAATGCATATAAATTTAATAACTAAATTTACAAATGTTTTTGTAAATCATTTTTGTTGGAATTAAAATAAATTCTTTTTCTCAATCCGGCGTGAATCATCTTAAATCTTAAGTTCAAAATAAATTCTAAATTTAACTCAGGGAAACGGGGTATTACAAATACATTATAATTTTTTTTAGCATTTCATACATATTAGGCATTTTTTATTAAAAGACAAGTATAATAGTAATAATAACAAACAATATTTCATAGATCATATAGTTTTAAAAAACAAAATTATCCTTAAATTAAGTATATATGAGAGAATATAATAACCAAATACTTTTTTATAAAACAAAATTATTTTATAATAGATATAAACATATATCTATATATATCTATATATATTTTAAATTTTAAAAATTAAAAAAAAAAAAAAAAAACTCAAAATTTGGGAGGGGGCTCTAGCCCCCCCTAGCCCCCCCCCCCCGGCTCCGTCCCTGCTTATATGAACTCTACTCTCTACAGTAGAATATAAAGGTTACACCGTAGAAAATGATCTTCTGTGATATTTTTGCAAAGAAAAACCTATTACTGCAACCTAGGTTGAAATACACACAACGCCGGAAAAATCTCAGCCGCATTGTTGCAATAAAGAGAAATAAAGAGGAAGAGAGAGAGAGTACAATTTATTGGTTTTGAAGATTGGAATTATGTTTGTGTGTTGTTGTTGCAATGGAGAATTTGACAGAAAAGAGGCGGTAAGTAAGTGTGTACAGACGTGAGGTGAAGTGAGAGTTTGGTTTTGGACTTAAGGTTGGGCTTGGCTTCCAATAAAATTTTAGCCCGAGCCCTTTTTTTTAGTTAATTAAGTTTGGGTTAAACCATTAAAAATGGGGTATACTAATGTTACATATAAACGTTGACGCTTTTATCAATTCTTTTGGGCAAGTCAATTTAGTTTAACTAACTTGATGCACTACCATTATGAGTCAAGAGTTGGCAAAATTGGCCCGCCTCTATAAGCCGGCCCGACTTGTCGGCATTTAGGATTGGATTGGGCTTAGTAAAATATAGGCCCAAAATAATCCGGGCCTAAAAAGTCCGTCCAGTTGACTCGGGCTGATCGGGCTTTGGATTAAAAAGCTCGGCCGATTTTTTTTTAATTTTAATTTATAATTTTATATCTTATCAAACTTATTTCTATTATCGTTATTCATTCTCAGATTCCTTTTCTTATTTCTTGCGAGGCCTATTTGATTTTGTAACACAACTCTAATAATCTTTAACTTGAGAAAGTTTTTTTTTTTTTTTTTTTTTTTTTTTTTTTTTTAAACTTGAGAAAGTACCATGTTCAGTGTTCACAAATATAAGCAAATTAATGTTACATGCTTACATAATCCATGTTTGTAATAATTTTCGCAAATCAATGTTCTTCCATATCTATTGAATAAGTTTTAATACTTTACGCAAATCAATGTTACAACTTCACAATTTATTGAAAGGATAGTGCAATTTTTTAAAAAGCTAAATAAGATAAATAAAAGTGAGTACAAGGAGTATTCAATTCAAAGAGTAAATAAGAGCAGATTACATCACAAGTTAAGAAGAAGAATTAAAAGGAAATCAACGGATTGGACCTATAAACCAATCGTAAACCGAATAATGAAAGTTATTGGACAACGTCGCCTTAATCCTTATATTTTAAGTTGGAATAATTAATCTTTTTCTAATTATAATTTACATATAACAAAACTGCCGCCAATGTTGTTGCGGATTTGATGTTGTCTTCTAAATACTTATCAATTCATTAGGCAACAAATCCATTAGCCAATATTTATCAAATCCGACAACAATCCATTAGCCACTTTTGTCAATTTTTAACTATGTATGTATCCATTTTCATATTTATAGAAAAAAAATATTTGTTAATATTGATCCATGATATTTTTATAATAAAAACGAAAATAATGAATATATAAGTTTTTTAAAAAAGAATGTAAATATTTGTTGATAATAAATAAAAGTATTTGTTAATAACCAAAAATGAAAATATTTAATAATAATTATCCCTTATATATTTGTTTAATAAAAAATGAAAATATTTGTTTCTTATCATATATTTTTATCTGAAGATTATTAAGTCTTTAGAAGTGATTATATATTGTAAAAATTTGAAAAATAAATGGCTTGATTCCAATTTCACTTACATAATATAACAATATTTTTTGTTTGTAGTTATTTTCTTAATTTTTTAGATTTCAATTCCAAAACAATCTTACAAGAATACTACAGAAAATAAAACAATCTTACATCGATCATACGTACATACATAATAAGAAAAAAAAAAGAATATAAATGACACAAAATTATTACAAGAATATTTATTAAAATAAATTGAAGATACAAAATAAGAAAATATAAATGAAAAAATACGATCAATTTATGAATATTATTATTTCACTAAATACTTGAAGTTACGTATTGTGTTAGAGTGTTAATATGACTAAAAAATCATATTAATATTGACTATATGTGTAGAGTGTTAGTGATTATGTTAGCAGTTATGTCAACATGCAATGCATGGTACAATCTTTTAAAATAAATCATCATTAACATTTTAAAATAATTAATAGGATAGTAAGCAAATTTATATTACAAATTACTCCCTCCGTCCCGCGAAGCGTGACCCACTTTCCTTTTTGGGTTGTCCCACGAAGCTTGACCTGTTTCTAAAAATGGCAAAAAATTTACCCTTTATTCACTTTTTCACTTTTTCACCTACCACACTTAACACACAAAATACCAATTTCTTAATTCCCGTGCCGAAAAGAAATGGGTCACGCTTCATGGGACGGAGGGAGTATATTTTTGTACTTAAATAATACAAATAAAAGCATAACATTGATTTGTTTCATATTGACTTGATCCTCATACTTTAAGTACAAATTTACGGCCCTACTAACAATATGAAGAGTATCTTACATTAACCACATACATTGTTTAATTGTTATATAAAACTATAATGTAGTAGAATAATAACATATTAGTAAAAATTGGATTCCAATGCTCAAATTTCAATATGAATAGATATATAAATAACTAAGAAGGGCGTTGCATATTGGATATATAAAAAGAAAATGAAAGAAAATATTAGAAGAATATTTAATAAAATAAATTGAACATACAAAACAAGAAAATAAAAATGAAAAAATAGGAAATAATATTGCTTCTTAAAGGAATTGATCCTAAGACATATCAAATAGCTCCTCTATTCAATTTACTTGAACTGTGTTATGAATGTTTTAAATTAGAATTAATAATTAATTTATATACAAATTATCTTAATTCGTAATTCAATATTAGTGTTTTTATATTTTAGTACTTTTTATATATTACTCCCACCGTCCCACCTATCTTGAGACATTTTTTTTTGGCGTCCCACCTATATTGAGACATTTCCTTATTTGACAAAAAGTTTTACCCCTTTTCACTTTTTCACCTGCACACAAAATATTACTTTCTTAATTCCCGTGTAAAAAAAAGGTCTCAAGATAGCCGGGACGGAGGGAGTATTACGTTGATATTCATATAATTTTTTTTACATCAATCATAAAATATCATTGATTCATATTGATATTTAATTACATATGAAGACATTTCTTGTTGTCATCTCCATACAAATAATATTTAATTAATATTGGAATGTTATTTTTCTTTTAACGATGAACCATATAAAAAAAAATCAATAATATGGATATATAGGATGCTATGCCATAAATCCTACAAAATTAATAGTGTCATACATAGACGCAAGTCGAAAATACAAAATTGTATCATGGACGCAAGTTACAAAAAACTACCTGATTTATGCTTAATTGTTCTAATTTTAGGGGCTTGCATGAGCTTTATTTTAAGATAATCTTCTGGAAATTGGTGCGTTTTATGGTGTATTTTATGCTTTGCAGGAGATTTAGGTTTTCGAGATGAAGAGTGCAAATTTTGGAGAGTTTGGGCTAAGAATTACGTTTTTGTGCATACTCTGGCACGTCAGAGAAGCGAGTCCCGCATGTCAGAGCGGCGAAGTGAATCGCCAGAGGAACCAATCGCCAGAGCAGTGGAACCAAGTCCGAGTAGAGAAATCAACATATCAGAGCAGAGGAATCACTAGTCAGAGGAATCACTAGTCAGAGAAGCTGATTTTCCCGAGCCACGATTTCAGCCAGAGTGGAGATTACTTGCAGAGCACGCCAGCTGGACTTACCTAAGTACACGATTCTATTGCCTTTAGAATTCTACTTTGCATGGCAACTTCCATGGTGATCTAGAAGGGATTTGAAGTCTATAAATAGGGCCATACTTTTCATTGTAAAAATATCCATTGCCCTAGTTTTAGACGCCATCTTTGAGATCTGTTGGCATCCGAAGCTTAGGAATTTAATTGATTTCATAGTGTCGATTTTAATTAGGTTTCAATTTAGTTTTGTTTAGCTTTTATTCTTGGATTGTGATTGCGTGACACAATTACACGTTCAAGACGTTTATGGTATTTCGTATTTCAATTCAATTTATTTTGTTTAATCATGTTTACGTTTTTCATTCATGTTCATGCTTCATTTTTCATTATGCAATTTAAATTATGCACTTTAGTTTCACGCCTAGATTAGTTAGTTTTTAATTTACAAGTCTTTAAATTATTAAGTTGCTTTACTTTAATCGTTTAAATCATGCCTAGGGTTTATAGTTTCTTTATGCTTACGTTTTCAGCCTTGTTCTTTGCATGCCTAGTTAATTTTCTAGTTTAAATTCAAGTTAAGTTTAATTTCGAATTCAAGTTTACTTTGCACGTTTAAGTTTAAGTTACGTTTTTAAATCAAACTCTTTACTGCTTTCTTTTATTGCTTTTTCCTACGATACTACTAAAAGCCCTTTAAGACTTTCCTTGTGAGATCGACTTGGGTTAGCTTACACGTTACAATAGATCTCGTACTCTTGCGAGTCAATCTAGAGTAGTGTTTAGGTTGAGTCACTACCCATATTTCTCAAACTGTATTTAAAAAATACCCACTTTTTTAGTTTGCTATATTCTATAACTTTTCTAAATTTTAATATTTGACTGGTATCGAAAAACTTTGTTTTATTATTATTATTATTATTATTATTATTATTATTATTATTATTATTATTATTATTATTATTATTATTATTATTATTATTATTATTATTATTATTATTATTATTATTATCGGGGACACTTTAGAAAAGAAATTGGAGCAAATTATTTGGGGACGGAGGGAGTATCATTTTGGAATATGAATTTTAAATAAAGGTGAAACAATCATATCATATCTTATTCATATAAATTTTAAATAAATGAAGTCTATCTATACTGGAGAAGGGATTTTGACACGGATGAGAGTCTGCGGTTTCCTCGCAACCGTGCTTTCTTCTCGTTGGCTTTTCGGCATCATGATTGCAACACATGTCACCACATCGCCCATGACTATTATAGACGTGGACCACGTTATTCCCACGGCTTCAATAGGAATCAGAGATCAAATGAGGGCTGACTCTCTCTCCCTTGATCATGGAAACATCTATGACTTTTTGGAAACTGAGAACCCTACCCAATGTACAAACGTGCTGGCCAGGGCCGGATTGTCGATCTGGGTAAGTTCATCTTTGCTGGGTGCACGGTGGCACTGCCTCCTCCGCCGCTACCACAACCTCTTCCCAATCAGAAACCCTCATATTCTGATAAACTTTGGAATTCCTCAACAAAGCACCCAGAATATTTGTCCCTAACTTTCAATCTTTGAAACCAATGCCAAAAGGCTATGGTTTTACTCTGTCTATTCCGGAGGCATTACATCAACAACAGATTCAGAACTTTCGTCAGGCGTTGCATGCTCGATTGGTTGTTCAAAAAGGAGATACACCATAAATCGCTCATGATATTAAGTTGGAGCTGCAAGTGATGTGGCATGTTTGCTGTCCATGGTAGGTGACACCGATCGATAAAGGTTTTTTTTTTTTTAGCTTTAAATTCTCCTCCAATGAGGACTTGCGGACTACTAAATCGAAATCAATGTGGAAACTAAAGACGGGGTTCATTAAGACCAGGGTTTTGACTCTGAATTTTGACCCATATAAAGAGTTGGCCTCTCTTTCACAAGTTTGGCTTCAAATTTATTATCTTCCTCTCGAGTAGCATCCAGAAGTTATAACTAGAATTGCACGATTCGTGGGCTCTCCTATGAACATAGATGGTAACACGGTCTTTGGGGAGGTTGGTCATTTCACTAGAGTTCTTGTAGAGATGGATGTCACTAAGGATGTCCCCTCCATCTTGGATGTCGAATGTGGATCAACCAAGCTGCATTTGGAATTTAGTTAAGAGAATTTACCGTTTTATTGTGGAATATGTCAATCCGTGGGACATTCATCTGATAAATGCCACAAAAGACAACAAGAATCCAAGCCATCGGGAAACGGAGAGGAGGAAGGGGGCCACATATTATGGAGATAGAAATGCCTCATAACGAGGTGTTCCACGAGGTGAAAGCCAAAGCAAAATGGAAGAATAATCATCTCCATTGGAGGAGAACAGAAAAAGCTGATACGATCACTATGAACTTCTTCCAAGCGTTGGTTGTTAATGCTGAGGAGACGAATGTCAATAACGCCAACATTACTGAACCACACCATGAGCAATATTCCTTGTTACATAAAGAGGTAGAGGTGGACCAGGATTTACTCAAACACCTTATGGGTATTCAGAAAAGGTTTATGCGAAATCGATCAAATTGATTATTATATCTATTGGACGGAATGCGGCACAACTCACATCGGAAACATTGGAGGTTTCGAGCAGGGATCCTTTGGAAGGAGTGAACAATGAAGGCAGGTCAAGAATCCCTTTTGTGTACTCAGATAACCTAGAACTTGAAGAAGTATGGTACGACCCCGAAGCTCTTATTAATGCTTCCATAACTTAGAATGTTACTCCACGGTGGTCGGTGACTGGGAAAGAAGACTCACATGATATTATGAAGACTCACTGTACAATTCATAAACAGTTAATTCTTAGCATTTTAGAGATGAAATTAAATTTTCACCGTATCAAAGCTTTTTTTTAGCGTAGTGTTAATCTCAATCTGGTGCACCAGAATACGAGGTTATCTCATTATTCTAATATTTAAGTTTTTATTCATCCTATGATTCTTTCCATAGAACAAGTGGTTGTTATCTTCTATGACTTTCTGTCCATTTCTTATACGGTTGTTATTGTTCACGCTAATTGCAACTACTTATCCCGTCTTGAGCTATAGTTTGATTTGCTTAATTATGCCAAAAGTCAGACTATTATTATCGGGGACTTTAATGCGGTTCTTGGTGCTCACGAGAGACGGGCCTGCCTCCGTGTATCTCATGCCATGATTTCAGAAATTTTATTGATCAAGGAGCTTTCTTGCAGCCTGCGACTTCTGGACCTTTTTTTCACTTGGACGGATCGCCGGAGCTTTCCATCTCCTATAGAATTTGTTCTGGTTTGCATCATTTGCACCCAAGAATTTGTCTCCCGCTGGAATTTTACCAATGCTATTGTCGTTCCTAGAATTAGCTCGGATCACTCACTGCTCGTCCTGCGTTGCAGCAACTCGAGTAACGTAGACGTCAAGCCTACGCTCAGGTTCTTCAATATGTGGACCTTACACGATGGGTTTTAGGGGTCATGGATTTCAAATATTGGGGCCCACTGCCTTATGGTTCACTTTATGTATAAGTTGAAGAGACTCCGCAAAGACAAGATTGGAATAAGGAAGTGTTTGGCAACTTCAATTCGTCACTCTATTCTCTTTATGAGGATCTCAACTCTCTTCAGGCGGTGATTGATTGGGATGGTTATTCAAATGATGTTTTTGATCAATGATCAAGAGATCAATCTCAAAGCTAAGATTAATCTTATGTTAACCCAGAAATTCCAATTATTGCAACAACAAAGCTGAATTGGTTGGCTTAGAGATGGTGACCAGAACACGAAATTCTATCACAGGATGGTAAAGTTGAAGCATTCCAACGAACAAATTTGAAATCTTCTCATTGATGGTATCTCAGTCTCAGATGACTCGACCATGGCGCAACTTAATTACAAAAATATTTTGTCTAGCCCTGCTCCTTATAACAATATGGATATGTCTTGGATTGGGAACGTTATCACGCCTTCTGTGTCTCCCACTCAGTTGCATATGTTGAGAATATGTCCCACGAAAGAAAAGATAAAAGCGACCATTTTTTCTATGGATAGAAATAGTGCACCGAGCCCAGACTACTTCAATGGTGCTTTTTATCATGCCGCATGGGAGATAATCGAATCCGACATGGTTAAGGATTTCCAATGTTTCTTCACTCATGGTTATATCCCGAACAACCTTAATGCAAATTTTCTTAGCCTTCTTCCAAAGAAGGCGAATGCGGTCTGTATCATTGACTATATACCCATTGTGTTGGGGGAATTTTTTATTCAAGATTATCACAAAGATTTTGGCTTCTCAGCTGAATTTGGTTGCTACCAACATTTTATCTCAGAACCAATTTATGGGAAGATCTATCAATGAGTGCATTTTGCTAGTCTCAGAAGGTGTCAATTATCTGGACCGTTCTTTTAAAGGCAATAATATGGCTATAAAATTTTGTATCAGGAAGGCGTTTGACACCGTCAGCTGGCCATTTTATTGATGAGGTCTGGATGACTTTCGAGTTTGACTATACCTTTTGGGAGTGGATTTATATCACTTTGTTCATTTCCATTATTTTCAATGGGGTTGTTCACAACTACTTTAATTGCAATCGCGAAGTTCGTCAGGGAGACCTTATTTCCCCATTATTTTTGGCATCACTGAAGATGTGTTGAGCCGGCTCTTTCTTGAGGCTGTTTCTGATGGGTGTATCTCAGCTATGAAGATGTCTCACTCTCTTATGTTCCCCACTCATTTTCTTTATGCAGATGATGTTATCCATTTCTATCGTACTTCAGAGAGTTCTTGTCATATGATTTCTTCTATTCTGGATATTTATGCTGATCACTCTGGTCAATTTTGTAACGCTGATAAGTCAACCATTTATTTTGGTAAAGGCGTTTATCCTCCCCTTAAGCGTCGTCTGAAACGTATATGAAGTTTCCTCATGCGTTTCTTTCTTTTACTTATCCCATAGTGCCTTTGTTTGCTGGACGTGTCACAACGGCTAAGCTCATGTAATCAAGGATAAAATCATTTATTATTTCCCCCCGTTGGCAAGGGCTTCAAATTTCTATGATTGGGTGTATATGTTTGGTTGCCTATGTTATTTATAGCGTCGCTAACCATAGTATGATGGTTTATAAATGCCCTATTTCGCTGTTGCATGATCTGGATCGTGCATGTCGTAACTTCATTTGGACAGGGAGTGTAGAGACCCAATCTCGTTCTACGGTGGCTCGGGACCGTATGTGCGTTCATAAATCTCAAGGTGGTATGGGCATTCGATCTTTCTCCTCTATCAATGAGAGTTTTATACTTAATCTTGGTTGGCAAATTCTTAAAGAGAAGACCTTTGGGTTCTCCCTTATGCGGCGGCCTTATCTCACACATTACTTAGAGATTGCTTCTAAATGGTCTTCCTCCACTATCTGGCTTAGTGCACAGCCCACTGTAAAAAATCTTTCTGATAACACTCATGTTTCCATAGTTTTTAATATTCATATGATGTTAATTTTATAGGAAATTGAGTGTTAGATGTTTATTTTGTGCTTATATTGCTTTATCTTGTGAAATATGATTCTTACTCGAACTTTGAAGGAATTTACAGGATTATTGAGTTCGAATTTGGAAAAAGAGCCTGAAATAAAAGTTGTAGATCATCTCGAGAGGAGTTTGTGAGTGCAAATAAATCACAAATCGGAGTTTGGACGAGAAAGTTATTACCAAAGCAAGAAAGTCGCGCGCAGCAGCGTGACGGCGGCGACCCCGCGACGATCGCCGCCTGTAGGGGAAATTTTGTGAAGACGGTGGCGACCTCGCGGCGACCACCGCATGCCCGCCGCGTTATGAAGGAATTTTGTGAAGCCCGCGGTGACCGCCGGCTGGGTCGCCGCGTGTTCGGGTTTTAATATTTTTATGCGTTTTTAGTTTTATTTTCGAGCTCAAACTCTGTATTTTACCCTGACACTATATATAGGTCTTCTTTTGACATATTGAGGGTTCCCAGCTTTAGTTTTTCAGTTTCATAGCTTTAGATTATCATTGCTTTCTAGTTTTTAGAGCTTGGATCGGAATTCTGCAAGGATTGAAGATTCAAGATTGTTAATCAGTTTTATGCAGAGTTTTATATAATTCAATTTTTACAATTATGTCTTTTTAATTATGTTTATGTTATCTTTTACCATATCTGGCTAAGTTTTTAATCTGATTCTAGGGTTTGTAAATAATTAATTGAATTCATGTGATTTATTTGTTAATACCTAGTTACCTTCCAGTTTATGATTCATAATTCCTGGTGATTGATTTTGTGTGGATTATCTGATCAATAGTTTACATGTGTAGCTATTTGGTTTGAGACCTAGCGGAGATAACTGTTTAGCGGATTCAGGAATGTATGATATGATCTCAACCTTGAGACCTATCGGAGATAGGTGGATCATAGGGAGCTATTCTTATGTGCTTTTGGGAGTTAGTAAATTTTCTTGAGACCTAGCGGAGATAGAGAATTTACTAATCTACGATCGTTGCTGCTCTAGCGAGAGTAATTGATTAATTAAATGATCTCTCATCATAACTGGATTAAATTGGTTAATAGGATTAATAGATTCATTATATGGATTTAGTTAATGAAATTACTAACTTAGGATCAGTTGTTTTTTCAATTGATTTTTCTTTACCTGAATTTTATTTGCTACATTCTATGTTTAGTTTTTATTAAAACCTTTAATCTGTTTGCTTTGCCTGAATATTGCTAGAGTTTACTTAGGATTACTTAGAGTGATTTATCATAATAATCCCTGTGGATACGATACTCTGCTTGCTGTTTTCGTGCTACAATTACACTGTTTAGTTGCAGTTTTGTCGCTAGTTAAAATAGTGATCACTTTTCTCCAATTTCTTTTACTTTGTTGGTGATGGGAGCTCGATATGCTTCTGACTAGATAACTGGTGGGATGTCATTTGGCTGACAAGATGAAAATTCTGGCTTACATGCACCCTTTTCTCCGACATCATATATCTGATTTTTTCTTCGACAACACTTGGCACCTAGCGGCTGACTTCGTGGGGGCCTATCCGCACATTGCTTTTTCTATCGTCTCCACTGCATCACCAGATTCTCTATTGAGAGCTCTTGGATGCAGGCGAGATTCGAGGAGGTCATGACTGCATTGTCTTACGCTTCCCTGACCCTCTCTCTCCCTTTGGTTTAATGGAGAAAATGGATCTAGACGTCGTTTTAATGGGGATTTCGTGGAAGTCCCCGACAGAGGAAATGGCTGTAGGTGATGCCGCATTCTGACCTACCGCTCCATTGTGGTGTGGATGATAATTCTTGACAAGCTCCATACTTTGGATGTTCTCCAACGGGATAGTGTTATCGGCCTAAATCTTTCTATGCTTTGTCATAACGCTAATGAATCTCTTTACCATATTTTTTCGAATTGTTATTTCTCTCAACAAAGTTGGAATTACGTTTTTGATTGGTTTGATTTCGATGGAAGCTATATCCTTGATCCGGGAAGTTTAATTGCTTTGCTATGCAACATAAAGCCGGCACACGTACAAGTCTTAAACCTTTGGAAAACTGCAATGGTCACTTCCATTTGGGCTATTTGTGTCACAGCCCGCAATTCCTAAGGATGGCTTAACCGGGGTTATGACTTGGGAAGGAGATTAAGAAGCGGGGAAAGAAAGGGGCATTTACTTAACAATCAAACATTTAACGAAAAGAGACATTTATTTATTTAACACTAGGATCATAACTGATCACTTGGGTACATACAAGACATTTGTTCGGGAAGGCCCGTCGAAGTGGATTACCCAACAAAAGAGTATCATTCTTGAAATAAAACATTAACATGATCAAAGTAACTTGCAGCGGAAAATACGTGCGAGTTATACATATGAAGATGTATACTCAAGGTTACATTATTGTTCTATATCAAAAGAGTACATCCGCTCAACTCCACTCCATTCCATCACCCGCTCAACCTGCACATTAGGGAAAACAACATGCAGGGCTGAGTAAAAATACTCAGTGAACATATGCCGGAAACATAACATTTTATATCATTTATTGTACTGCCAACAGTAACAAACAAGATTTTACTTGAAGGACCCGTGCTTAATAAACATTTTCTTTCATTTCATAAAGTTGGATGCGCATCCCATTTTCAGTCTATATGATCCATATCTGTTCATTTAACGCGCCGGGAAGGAGGCCTCCTTCCACGGACGCCAAGATCGGTCGCAAGCGACACACAGTCTCCCTGGTGTACACATTAACCCTTACTAGCAAACTTTCGTCTAGCGTAGGGTCCGAATTCGATTTCCTTTATAGTTGGCGAACCAACACAGATAGGATACATACATAAAACATAAACATTTTTGGCAGACAATCATTTCATAAACATTTCCTTTCCTTTCATAAGAACCATTCATCATTTAATCATTTCCATAAACATTTCATTTCATATGAACCATTCACCATTTGAAATAATACAGTCATATCATGTCATTCATTTCATTTCGTATAAGAGGCCTGTATACATGGGATCTCTACATACGTGTTTTAAGAAAGCCCACTTTATTCGTTCCCACTACGGGCGTAGAGTTACTTCCCTCTTTTGCTATCACTTCCCGTCTGGACCTTCATTGACGAAGAATCGATGAGGAGAAGGGTCATATAAAGGAAACCTCATTTAACCCAAACTCACATAGAAAAAAATTAAAACTTAACACCTTAACTCAACTGCCCTGCCATCGCTGACTTGGCAGCCAGAGCTGACCTCACGGCAGAGCTAACTCGGCAGGGCTGAAACTCACTCCACAGAGCTGACTCGGCAGAGCTGACTCACAGCCAGAGCTGACTCGCTAGCCAGAGCTGACCTCCAGAGCTGACTCAACAGCCAGAGCTGACTTTGGTCAGCCAGAGCTGACTTCCAGAGCTAACTCGCCAGAGCTGACTTTGGCAGCCAGAGCTGACTTTCCAAAGCTAACTCGCCAGAGCTGACTTGCTCGGCAGAGCTGGAATTCACGCACCAACTCTAAAAGTTCAATACTCACCACTCATGCTCAACAAACAAAGGGTTCTCATGCTTTTCTCTCTTCTAACATTCCTCAAAACTCTAAACTTAGTCTATCATGCTCAACTTCCAACTTAGAACTCAACAACACACTAACATAGCTCATGCACGACCAAAACCTACAACCTATCATGCTTGGAAAAATGCAATTTAAACATATAATCATCCTAGCATGCTCCTAAGCACAAATAACAAGTCACAACGATTAAATAAAAATCGAAGGACGAGCTATGACGAAGAACACAGCCGGGCTGCCCTCCTGGGTTCCCTAGCTATGGTTCGATCCAACCTTAACTCCTTCATTAAACATGCTTGACATCTACCCAAGAACAACATACTAAAAATTCACGACGATCCGACGTCGTTTCAAAATAAAGTCGAGAATCGACGTTTTTCAACGTCGACGAAAATCGAAAATAAAACCATCAAAACGTAGGTAGAGATGTTACCTACTTAGATGTGTGATCGAAAAGATGATCGGCGTTCGTCTCGGTGCTCAAATCGGAGCTCAAAAGCTTGAAGGAGCTTTAATGGTGTTCTTGGTGTGTGTGTGTGTTTTGTGCGTGAGAGTGATGAGAGAGAAAGGTGGCTGCTACAGCCACCTATATATAAGGATAGGCTTGGGCGGTTGGGTGGGGTGGTCTTGGTAGGGTAGGCTTAGATATTTAGCCGTTAAATATCTCGTTTCGTCTCGTCTCGTTTCGTTTCGTTTTAACGACTAACTACTCGTACTCTTCGTTACTCGCCCTCTCGTCTCTCACTCACTTTCATCACACTCGTATTTCTATATAAATATAGAAAACGTAAGTTCGTTCTCAAAATTCGAATAAACGAGCTCGGTTCGTTTATCGAGAAATTCCGATTTACTATTCACTCGTCGTCCAAAAATAAAAACTTTCATCGTTGGACTCGTATCGAAAAACTAAGAATATTTCTCGACGACGTGCACGTAAGATTTTGAAAGTCGACAAAAAGACGAAATAGCAGTATTTACTATTCATTATCAAAAAGTCTAAAATTTCAAAAACGACATAACGGACTCAGATTTCAAATCCGAGTTCATCGTTCTCAATCAAATAATTATCTCTAATTATTCAAATACTCAAAATCAAATACGGATATAAAATCCCACATCATCTAAACATAAACAAAAAGAACTTCTCATCTCTATAAAATAACCAATCAAGGGAGTTAAACCATAATTACTCAAACTTAAGCACTTAAACAAGTCATTAAAAGCCCGGGTATTACAATTTGGGATCTTCGAAACCGCATTATCTTTGATAGCGCTGCTCATCATCTTCAAAAACTGATTGCATTTATCAAAGTGGCGCATAAATAAGCTTCTTTCTTCAACATTGGATGCATACATAATTCAGCGTGGAAGCCTTCGTCCTATATCAATGTTAAGTGGGTTCTCCCCTCTGATGTTGATGGCTTTATCCATGGTGTTTCGAATGCCATGGATAGTGGGGGAGTTTTTCGTAATGATTCCAATGAATTGTTAGGGTGCTTTCTGATGAGGGGTAAAATCCACATTAGTGCAGGATACTATCTTTCATATCTACTTACACATTATATCTGTTATTACCTGTGGGAAAAGATTAACAGCGCAGGTAAAAGATGAACTCTAAACAAATATACGCGGATCACACCTGAGTAGCGCAGGTCAAACGCACATACGTGCTACTGTAGAAGAACATCTGTACATCTGTATAGATCTTTGAAGATGTACATGTGCAGAACCTTGAAGATTTACCTGCGTAGGCTATCGACGACCACCTGTTAAAGACGAAAAAGCTGTGAGATCGTTAAGAAAGGACAATCAAGAGTGATAATGACACTGAGGCAATGTTCATGCATGAGGAGTGCGTGAGAAGGCTAAAAGACCACTGTACCCCTTTCTTTTGTAATGTCTATAAATACCTCCATAGTCATTGTAATCAGTAGATTCTGCCTAAGGAATAGAAATACATAAAATATAGGAAGTGCTCTTGAGTATTGTTCTCCAAGAAATCGTCTTCATCTCTGTGTGTTGTGCTACTCAGGTTCCTTCTGATGAGGAGTGAATCTTGCATCAGTCCATCTTTTCCAATCCCTTAATTTAAATATTTATAATCTAAGTCCTTTTCTGATGTTGTGGCCCTCGGCAGGAGTGGGCTCAACAGTGGAGAAGGTTGGTGGAGATGAAGGAAGAGGAATTTCTGTGATGACCTCCACGCATCCTTCTGGAGTGGAAACCTCATTTTCTTCGGCTGATGGTATCTCAGCTGCAGTAGGAGAAGTGGGATTTTCGGCCTTATCAATGTCACCAGGCTGAAAATTTTCAATGAGAGTGGAGGTTTCTGCCATTGAATGATTGATTGGATCAGTCATTAACTAATCCAGAGAAGATAGAGAACAACCAGTAGCAGAGCCGTCTTGAGGTACAGACTCAGAAGTAGGGGCTTCTTGAATAGTGACTTTAGGATTTAGATTTTGATGAAGAGGAGACGATGGGACAACAGAACCATAGACTGAAGTCTCTTCAACGATTTTAGATGTGGATGTACCATCATCTATATCGAGAATCATGGTGTTTCTCGTGTATCCTTGGGATTCAAGATAGTCCATGGCGAACTTGTCAAAGCCATAGATTACATCCCATACTCTGGTGAAGTTGAAAATGCTAAGCAAAGAGTCTTCTTCAATTTCAAAGGAGTCTTTAGTCTCAACACTTTGTAGATTGTTGACTTGAGGGCAGGGAGCCATCTTCAGAAAGGTGTAGGTAAGAAGTCTATGAAGGTTTTGATAGACTTCTAAAGATGTATCGAAGTCACCAAGGAGATGCAACAAGTGATTTGAGGCATCTCGTTTGGCTTCAGACTGCATAGCTGCGACTGCTTGGATTTTCTCTAATGAGCAAGAAAGAGTAGGTTCTGATGGAGGCTGTAGAACAACTTTCCTTTTGGATTTGGGAGAGGGAGGAATTCCGAAAACAACTTTGGATTTGGATTGGGAGGCTGTTTTGGATGAAGATTTCGGGAGAGAGGAGCGAGGACGACGAAGTACATTTGTGGCATAGGGAATGAGATGTTCAGTATTGGGAGATTCAGGGGGTTCCGACTTATTAGATTCATGAGAAGAAACAATAATTACCTTCGCCTTCTTGGAGGGCTTAGGTCCACCTTTTGCTACCTTAAAGAGTCGAAAGGTATCAGAGAACGACAACATCTCCGGCCAGAAAACTAGAGGAAAATGCCTCGTCCCTTGGATGATGATTTGAGAAGCCCTGTTTTCTTATCGGAGCAAGTTTGCAGGCTTGGAATTGCGAGGCTCGCTGAAGAAGAGATTGAGATAAGCCTGTTCCTAGTTGTAGGGTCTTTCCTTCAAGAGAGCGGCCAGAATATTCTTCTGGGGTTGAGACGCTTTATCTGGAGTTCCCGTCGCACCAATCCAACATTTTTTAATGATTTTGCCTAGCAGAGAGTATCTAGGCTGAAGAAGAGATAGAACAAGAGTCCCTTCAGTGGACTTGTTTGGTTCCTTCATTGCTATTTTGAGAGCGACATTGGCTTCCTCATCTGAGAGAGATGAGAGTGACGGACCACTGTTCGGGAGTTTGAACAGATCTCTGACAAAGTTTGTAACATTGAGAGTTTTCTCTTGTTTATCCGAGAGGTATGATGCCGTAAAAATTGTGATTGTGGAGAGGAGTTCGCCTGATTCGTTGAATCGCAGATTCTGATAGAATTGTTTGACAGCATCAGTGAGAAGATAATCCACTTCTCTAGTTACGAAATTCATCCATCGATGTTGAGTCAGGATCTCTTCTGCTTCAGCGTGTTCTGGCTTCGTCTGAAATGATGGAGTGTCTACCGACTGTTCGTATCTGATACCTCAGGTGGTGCAGTCGATTTTCTTGGTGCTGAACTTCTTTCCATCAGATTTGGCCATTTTTGTGTATCTGCCGAAGACAAATTTTGCACAAGACAATCTCACAGTAGGGTTCTGTGGATTAGTGGTTAGATTGCATGCAAGAGAGAGAGAGAATGCAAAAGAGTTGATGGGATGAGAGAGAGACGTGGTGACAAAGTGTGATCGTGGAAGATGAACAGTTACATAGGGCAAATGAAAAGACATCGGTGGTTTGAAATCCGCGCGCCAAGTCGAATTTAATGATATTTGAAATCTGTAATAAATGCTCGTCAGAGAAATTCCTTAAAATAAGAGATTTTAAATGATGAAGAATATTTGGCGTAATCTCTTAAACATGAAAAAGGGGCAGAGATCAAATCATGCGAAGATAAGAATAAGATATGTTCAAAAAGGTAATTTGAATAAGTCTTGTTCAGCAAGAAAAACATGGTCACCAAATTCAAATAAGATATCATCTCTGTTCCTATCGGTTACATTTAAGAGTATTTCAGTCAAGTTCCCAACAATCAGTCAGGATAAGGTGAGTGGTAACTGTAGAAATTTTCTTTTCAAAAACTCATTGGCTGATTAGAAAAATCAGTTAAGAATGGTGACTTTAGCTGATTTAAAAGGAACTACGTTCCCCCTCAGTTTGACAACCAGTTAACTAAAGAAAGGCTGAGTGAAAAGGCTGCCAACGATAGAAACAAGCATAGCAAAAGATCTAACAGTTTCAAAGCATCAAAATGGTTCATGTTGTTAATGATTTTGTAAGTTCATAATCGAGTTTTGTACACTCTGATGAAGAGTGGTGTTTTACTCTGGTGGAGAAGAAGAGTGGTGTTTTACTCTGGTCAGAGTCAGAGTCAGAGTCAGAGTTAACTTATAGAGCCAGAATCAGAGTTCACACCCCAGAGTCAGAGTAGCCAGGGCAGAGTTCACTCAAAGAGTCAGAGTCAGAGTTCACTTGCAGAGCTGAAGTCAGAGCTCAATAGCAGAGCTGAATTTTGAAGTCTGTTTTTCGTTCGTATTTTCTAAGTTTGCTATAAAACGAGCGATTATGTGTCTCATACTCTAACACTTGTAACACTTGTAATTTCTCAGTTTGTGAATCAATAACAAAAGCTCTGTGTTCTTGGTCCCGTGGATGTAGGGTTTCAACCCGAACCACGTAATTGCTTGGTGTTGATCGCATTTTCTCGTCGTTTTTTCTTTACAAGTGGCGCCGTCTGTGGGTAGGGAGATCCACAACAAACGAAGAAATGTCGATGCCACGAATCGAGACCGAGAAGTTTACGGGGAAAAAAGATTTTGGATTATGGCGCATAAAGATGCGCGCATTGCTTACCCAGCAAGGTTTAGCGGTGGCTCTGAGAGAGGATGATGAATCTTCGTCATCGGCTGCAAAGGATTCCGATTCAAAGGAGAAGATCGCGGCAGCTGCGGAGGCAGAACTCAAGAAAGCAGAGATGCGTGAGAGAGCCCACAGCCTAATTATTCTGTGCCTTGGTGATAAGGTTTTGAGGGAGGTGGCCAGGGAGAAATCTGCAGCGGCGGTCTAGGCAAAATTGGAGGCGATATATATGACAAAATCGCTTGCGAATCGGTTATTCTTGAAGCAAAGATTGTACTCATACAGAATCTTGGATGGAAAATCCATTGATGATCAACTTGAGGCATTCAATAAGATCATTGATGATCTTGAGAATGTTGATGTGCGAATAGGAGATGAAGATCAAGCTATTATCCTACTCAATGCTCTCCCAAGTTCATATGATCAACTCAAGGATGCGATGTTGTATGGGAGAGAAAGTGACATCACTGTAGAGGAGGTTCAGTATGCTCTAAAATCCAAGGAATTGCAGAAGGCATCATCAACATCATCTCACAAGAATGAGGCATTGGTGAGGGTTTAACTGTGAAACAGAAGGGTGAAAAAACCAAGAACAAGAAGGATTTCAAGAAGGGAAAATAGGAAAAGGGAAACAAGAACTCTGATGATGATGTTCATGTTAGGTCCGGAGGGTCCCGAATAGGTGTATGGGGGGGAATACACCTATAGGATATTTTTCTTAAAATCAGAGGGATCTCAAGATAGAAATCAAAACGAAACTTTACACGCAAACTTAGACGCCTGTTAACTGAAAGGAGTTTTGACCAAACAGGGTTGACGACTGATACTGAAATACTCTTCAGTAAAGAGTTATCAGTTAAGTCACTGGAACTTAACTGATGCACGTTAAGGCTTCAGTCGAGTTTGCTAAAATAGAGATGTTACAAGTCTTCCTGACTATCAGAGGATAGATCAGTCAGACTGATAACATACGCAATGGAAATAACTTTGTTTCGTAATAGCCTTTGTTGAGCACGTTGTTAGTCTTAGGTTTCTTTTTGCATTTAGTCAGTGTTCAGTTTATCAATGGAAAGAGCACAAGTAAGAATGTAAAACTGAAAGCTGTAAACAACACAGAGAATTTTACGTGATTTGGAAAAACACTTCCTACATCCACGGTCGGTTGATCAGACCAACAACTTTACTCCGCAAGTGCTTAACTGGTGCACTGCAAACCTATCCGTGTGCTTAGCCGGGTGCACACAACCGAATCAACTGAAGATCCAATCTTCAGTTCCAACACTTCACTCGCGCTGGATTTCTCACTCCTAGCATGAACCTGCACTAGGATCTCACGGAGTCAGAGTACCTTCCTGAACTCATTTTCAACTCAAACACTCGATTATATCTCTCGAATGGAGGTTTGAAATCTTGCCAACTAAACTTCAAAGAACAAGTTCTTTGGAGTTAGTTTTGACTTAGGCTTTGGGTAAACAGAGGTTTGCCTAAGGTCTAAGAGAATGTATGTAATCAGCAGTGACTGATTTTTTGCTTTGGTATTCTCTTCTTTGATTCAAGCTTTGTAGAGGTTAAGCTTTGGCTGAGAAACAATTTTGGCAGAGTTTCAGCTTATGTCGTTGAATCGGTGAAGATTGAAGTGATCCTCGAGCGCTATTTATAGGAGAGGTCTTGAATAGATCCATTGGTGGAGAACGTCTTCAAGATTTCTTCCGTTGGAGAGCTTTTCGAACTTTGACTGAGGCTTCAATCTTCGAGGTTCCTTGTTTGGTGAGAACGGCTATGTTGAAGAGCAGAAGATGTGATGTCTCTGATAAAGTAGCCACCAAATAGGAATGACCTCTGCAGAGAAGGATGATCCTGAGATCTCTACATTTAATGCGGCTGTACTTTTAGAGTACGTGGCTTCCTTTGAACGTTGGAGGTTCAGTCCGAGGAAGAATGTTTAACTGATACTTGACTTTAGTATTAGTCCGTTGAATCCATGTGGCACGCATCAAGTAATCAGTTCCGGACTGATTCTTCAACTGATACTTCAGTTGGTAACTTCAGTCTTCAGTCTTCAGTCCTTCGTCCTTCAGTCTTCAGTCTTCAGAACAACAAACTAAACTAGAAAAGAACTCTAACACTTGAGTTCGAACAGTTCTAGTCTATTACAATTAAGGCCTATGAATTTTGGTATCATCAAAACAAGGATTAGGATATTTCAATAATTTCCCAACAGTTCAAACTTGCTATCACTGTAAGAAGCCGGGCCATTGGAAAAGAGACTGCAATATTTGGAAAAGGAGCCAAAGTAGTCTGACTCAACCCAAAACACCTAAGGGATTGACTCGCAATCGTACGAGGTCGTCCTAATGTAATAAGCTAACCCAAGTCGTCTCTCAAGGAAGGCTAAACAGGGCTCTGATCATGCTACGCACAGAAAACAGGAAATAACCTAAACACTCTAATCAGAAGGTTGGGTCTGACACTCTCTCTTCGGTTAACTAATTCGTACTTAAAATAAAGCTTATAAATTTATCTAGGCGAAAGATAGGAAGCTGGTAAAGAAAGCAAGAAGGCAAATAAAGCTAGGGTTCTAAACTAGCAATCTAGAAAGCAATAATTAAATCAACAACCATAGACAACGATTATCTAAGCGAGATAAAAGAACAAGCATCTAATCAAATTAATACTAAGCATGATTTTCCCTAGGAACATGTAAATGAAAAGCGACATAAATTCAACTAAGTATTACTCTAACAAATCAACCAACGATCTAACTATACTAACTAGGCAATAAGATTAACAAAGCATAAATCAATGCTAAATATCATTATCAAAATGTGTTCAATTATCTAGGAAAAGAGCTACCAAGAAAGCTTGTAGAATTCGGTAAATCAATAGATAGAACTTACAATTGATTAAAGAAAACGACGATCTAGCGTAATCCGAGAGTTTCTAATGTGTTTCTCCCTACCAAAACTCTAAGGAAATACAGTAAAAATGGAGCTGGAGGCTGGATGGGTCGAGAATGGGGGCAGAAACCCCTAAAAAATGGGTTTTAAACCCTAAAAAACGATACTGCCAGACCGCGCAGGCGGCCATGCGATGCCCTTCGCAGAATGGGCACGGCGGGCGCCGGCCACTACAATGTGCAACGTTTTTGTTTTGGTCCGTTCTCCCTCGTTTGAAGTCGGATTTTAGATCTATTTTCACCTAAGAACTCGTATCGAGACGAACTTAGATTCTTTTGAAGAACATTCAACTAAATTCTGACTTTAGTTTTGTCCACATATCAATCAATTTGAGCATAAAATCCTGAGACAACAAAATTAACACAAAAGCTCAAATCAATCAACTCTTGAGTGAAAGAGACCAAAATAAAAGTCAATATAAGACGCAAACACCCACAAATTCATCACAAAATAGGGCTAAACAACCCCCCCCCCCCACACTTGATCCTTTGCTTGTCCTCAAGCAAAGTCATGACACAAAATGATAGTTCACAAGAAAACTTCCTCACCATTCACATCTCCAACCAATCTAAGTCTCTTAGCCATTTACCTTCCTCACGAGATGTTTATTGTTAAGATTTTCAGAAGCAACAACCATATGATACAATTCAATTCGATCAGACCTGATTCTTCGCTAGAGGTGAATTTCCTAATATGATTGCCTTTATAATCAAATCCCATTTTCCTTGAAGATGATAAACAATCAAACCAAATCTAATTTTATACATCTTTCTTTTCAAGGTGATGTTATTCCATTCTCAACAGATGGGCCAACTTTCGTGAGATCAACACTTTTGGAGGTAATCCAAAATGTTCTCACATGATTTTCCATGCTCATAACACTACCGTCAGAGGAGCAGAGACCCAGAGCTATAGAAAACTTCACAACAAACCAACATTCAAACTCAAAGGATAAGATCGTAGGCTATTACAATGAAAACACTCCCTCTAGCATCTACCGAAAAAATCACGTCAAGAATAGCTCATAAGGGTGTTGCATCCAAAACATTAAACAACTTATATCAAGTGAGGAATATGCATAGCCTGAGAGACAAAGATAGCAACCAAGCCAACACAATTCATGAAATTTACTTGTGAACAAATCATCAAAGTGTGCATTATTACTTGAAGCCAAGCAACAATCAAGATAAAGGAGACCATTTGCCCCACACAAGAAAGCCCAAAATCACAACAAAAAGGCACCCATAAGATCAACAAACACCCCCACACTTAAAATCTAGCACTGTCCTCAGTGCTCGCAAAAAGAGGGGTGAAAGAGAAAAACTTCCCTGAATATCGATCCAAGTGGCGAGCCCGTAGTTTCCCACGATGTCTGCCTATCTCTCATCCATAGAACAAACAATCTCCAACGCACCAACCTGCACCAAACAAAAGAAAAAATAGAAACACAAACCCGAACAAAACGAAAACAAGGGAAAACAAGAAAAACATGGGTTGCCTCCCATGCAGCGCTAGTTTTTAAGTCGCCAGCCCGACTAAGAGGATTCCTTAACCAAAATCCGATTGAAGCGTCAGCTGCTTAAGTGCCTGTGTAAACACATCTTCTTGAATTGCAGCTGCGGGTCCTCCTAATGAGCGCTCCATGCTCATATCATGAGATGGTCTTCTATCCACACATCCAACGAGATCGAGTGACACAACCTTATCAAGCTTCTCTTTCAGTAGCAAGGCACACAGAAAGCCTTGCTCCATATCATCTTCCTCTTGCAGCTTATCCAGAAATTCTTGCTCAATGTCAGCCTCATCCTGCAAATTAGCAAGGAATTCCTCCACAATCTCGTCCTCCTCCTGTAACTTATAAAGAAAATCCTGCACAATACAGTCCTCATCCAAACATCAAAAGTCTCAACATAAGAGCAGTTTTGCAATAAGGGGGTACGAGTAGGAGATTTCTTATAAAAAATAGAGAAAGTTACAGACCTCCTGGCCCCCGCCATACTCAAATTTCCAGTACTCACGTCAATACGAGTATGGGTGATGGCCATAAAAGGTCGTCCAAGCAAAACAAGATGCCCATTCTCTCCTCTAATCCATTTTCCCACATCAAGGACAACAAAATCAGCCAAAACTCTAATCCCCCTCACAACAACCTCAACATCCTCAACAAGGCCCCGTGGACTGCTAATAGAGCCGTCAGCTAGCTCTATCTTCATATTCGTGCATTTAAGCTCTTTATTACCCAATTTCTCAAAAATATCAAGCGGCATCAAATTGACTGCCACGCCCAAATCAAGCATTCCCAAAACCTTTTCAACCCCACCTAAGCTAATATAAAAAATAAAGCTACCTGGATCTCCTTGCTTGGGTGGTGGTTGGTCTGGTGCAATAGTGACAGGTGGCAGTGGCTCACTGGGGCATTGGGTAGCCTTGATTGCTTCCACGGTTTTGCTTATCCATTTCCCCATGGTTATTGGGGCATTTTCTTTTACTACCGCCACGGCATGAGCTTGATGCGGCTGTTTGTCCTAGTTTGGGAACTTCCCAGTTGGCTGTTGTTGCTTCAGCTGATTCAAGGCTCCTGTTAGTTGCCCAACTGTAGTCTAAAGGCGCTTGATGGTAACACTCTGAGCCTCCATCGCCTGTTTGCTAGCTTGCATGAAAGCTTACATCTGATCTTCAAATAAGGGGCCTGGAGGTTGGTGCTGCTGAGGTGGGTAGAGTTGTTGCGGCTGCTGGAAATTCCCTTGTTGCATGGGGAACTGCTGCGGGGATAGGTAGAATTGCTGCTGGTTTTGATAACCCATAGGCTGCTGGACTTGACAAAATTGAGAACTCTACCCATGTCCTTGCATGTGACCTTGGTGTTGCCTACTCGAATACCCTTGTGCAGCAAAGACTTCAACTCCTCCTTTATAGGTACGCTCGCCCATCTTATGACACTCGTTGGTTCCATGGCCATACTCACCGCATATGCCACAACTCTCGACATTAGGCTCACGGGTGCAAGGTGGTTCCACCCTACTCATCTTCAATTGCTGCATCTCTCTCATAATTTCTGCCACCTGCTTCTGCAGATCATACTGGGGTGCCACTGCACTGGCCTCAGCCTTCCTTCCACGGACTGATTTCTGTTGTGAGCTCTCAGCTAGGGTCTTGAAAATCTCCTTAAGCTCGTCGGCGGTCTTCCTAGCGATGTTACCTCCTGCCGTGCTGTCCACCATGAATTGAGCAGTCTGTACCAGCCCGTCATAGAAAAATTGCATCAAC
This sequence comes from Salvia miltiorrhiza, assembly GCF_028751815.1. Classification (NCBI taxonomy): domain Eukaryota; kingdom Viridiplantae; phylum Streptophyta; class Magnoliopsida; order Lamiales; family Lamiaceae; genus Salvia; species Salvia miltiorrhiza. The sequence goes on along the minus strand of NC_080388.1, from coordinate 17,078,671 downwards.
ATCACAGTGGTCAGTTGGTGCTGCGGGCACTGGCGGATGAGTTCTTGAAATCTCTCCCAAGCCTCATGAAAAGGCTCGTCCGCTCCTTGGATAAAGTTCATGATTTGAGCTTTGATCTCCTGTGTCTTGTGATTCGGATAGTACTTCAGCATGAACTTCTCACACGCCTCCCCCCAAGTGGTTATGGAGTTGGACGGCAGAGATAGCAGCCACGTCCTCGCCCGATCCTTAAGTGCATATGGGATGCACTTAAGCTTTAGCTGCTCCTCTGTGAGGTCCAACAGCGGAAAAGTTTGCACTTGGGTGCAGAAGTCTCTGATAAACTGCAGGACATCTTCATTCGGCAGCCCATAGAAGAGGGGGAGCAGACTTGAATCATTGGGCTTCAGGTTGTATTTCCTGACTGCAGTGGGGAGCATAATAGCTGAGTTCATGGCCTTTATGACAGGCCGGGTAAAATCCCCCATATACTGCAAATTTCTTCCTGCCATCTTCTCAACTCCAACGCTAGACAAAAGAGACTCGGTACCCTCTCCTAGGCTTCAAGCACCTCGCGTGCACAGTAAGTGTTGTCAAGTAGAATGCCAAATTCCTGTTAAGAGTTTAACTCCCTAGCAACACAACACTCAACAAAACAGATCAAACGCACCGGTGGGAGAAAGAAAATAACCGAGCAAAAATAAAAATAAAATAAACACGGAAAATAAAGTAGCTCAACCAAACGCCTAAAGTCTCCCCCGGCAACGGCGCCGAAATTTGCCTCAACCCAAAACACCTAAGGCATTCCTCGGCAACGGCGCCAAAATTTGACTCAATCCAAAACACCTAAAGGATTGACTCGCAATCGTACAAGGTCGTCCTAGTGTAATAAGCTAACCCAAGTCGTCTCTCAAGGAAGGCTAAACAGGGCTCTGATCATGCTACGCACAGAAAACAGAAAATAACCTAAACACTCTAATCAGAAGGTTGGGTCTGACACTCTCTCTCCGGTTAACTAATTCGTAATTAAAATAAAGCATATGAATTTATCTAGAAAGCAGGTAAAGAAAGCAAGAAGGCAAATAAAGCTAGGGTTCTAAACTAGCAATCTAGAAAGCAATAATTAAATCAACAACCATAGACAACGATTATCTAGGCGAGATAAAAGAACAAGCATCTAATCAAATTAATACTAAGCATGATTTTCCCTAGGAACATGTAAATGAAAAGCGACATAAATTCAATTGAGTATTACTCTAACAAATCAACCAACGATCTAACTATATTAACTAGGCAATAAGATTAACAAAGCATAAATCAATGCTAAATATCATTATCAAAATGTGTTCAATTATCTAGGAAAAGAGCAACCAAGAAAGCTTATAGAATTCGATAAATCAATAGATAGAACTTACAATTGATTAAAGGAAACTACGATCTAGCGTAATCCGAGAGTTTCTAATGTATTTCTCCCTACCAAAACTCTAAGGAAATACAGTAAAAATGGAGCTGGAGGCTGGATGGGTCGAGAATGGGGGCAGAAACCCCTAAAAAATGGGTTTTAAACGATAAAAAACGATACTGTCAGACCGCGCAGGCGGCCATGGCCGCCCGGGCGGCGCCGCCGCCTATGCCCTTCGCAGAATGGGCACGGCGGGCGCCGGCCACTGCAATGCGCAGCGCTTTTGTTTTGGTCCGTTCTCCCTCGTTTCAAGTCGGAGTTTAGATCCGTTTTCGCCTACGAACTCGTATCGAGATGAACTTCGATTCTTTTGAAGACCATTCAACTAAATTCTGACTTTAGTTTTGTCCACATATCAATCAATTTGAGCATAAAATCCTGAGACAACAAAATTAGCACAGAAACTCAAATCAATCAACTCTTGAGTGAAAAAGACCAAAATAAAAGTCAATGTAAGACGTAAACACCCACAAATTCATCACAAAATAGGGCTAAACACAGTCTAATACTACTAAGAAGCAAGAGCCCAAAGAGCAAGAACAGTGTGACATTGCGGAGGCTTTAAATGTGATGCAAGGTGATTTAGATGACCAATGGATACTGGATTCAAGTTGCTCTTTCCACATGTGCCCAGTTAAATGTTGGTTTACTGATTTACATTATCAACAGGAAGGGACAGTTGTTCTTGGAAATAATCAAACCTGTGAAATCAAAGGAAATGGGAGCATAAGGTTCAGGTTACATGATGGCACCATCAGAACATTGGTGGAAGTAAGATATATTCGCAGTCTGAAAAGGAATCTGATATCCCTTGAAACGAAGGGGTATGAATGGAAATCTGTAAAAGGTGGAGTTGTTGTCACCAAAGACAACAAGGTTATTCTGAAGGGGATGAGGAGAAACGGGTTATATTACTTAGAAGCTGAAGCCATCACAGGTCAATCTGACTCCATGAAGAAGGATGAATCAATCTTGTGGCACAAAAGATTGGCTCATGTTGGAGAAAAGGTGCTCAATCAGTTGTGGTGCGTCATTTTACACCAAAAATATCCGGCGGTCAACCGGTATGCCCACACTGCGCAGACAGTTGTAAGCAAGATCGTCTCCCAAGAGATCGGCGAGAATTCTCCTAAAATTCAAACTGCAAAGAAACTCCAGAAACGAAATTAATGGAAAAAATTTAACAAAATACTAAATCTAAAAATAAATAAATAAAATCTAAAAGAATTGCAATAGTTCTAATCCTAAATAAATAAATAGAAAATTCTAACAATTAATCAAGAATTCCAGCAATCAATTAAGTCCACCTTAGCTTAATTATTCTGATCATTGATGCAAATATAACTTTAATTCATGCAAGCAAACCAATTATAACCACCGAAGACGCTTCTGACGTGATCTTATTTCTCCTTAATTATTCGGTAACCAGGAAGACGCTTCACTAATTGCTACCCTAATCGACTGACAACCGTAAGAGTCGCTCTATAGATTTAATGAGTCAACAACATTAATTTCTAGAGAAACCCGATTCAAAACCAATAAACTCTGACGCAGGATTATTGAATTCAGACTGCTTTTCCCTTGACCCTGATGTGTCAATTTACCACTAATCAAACCTAAACCACGATTACGTATGGCTGATTTAATTGGCTGTATAATTAATTCTAACCCACTAAATATTGCGCACTACCTAATGGATTAAAACAATTAATAACGATAAATACGGAGAATCACCGATACAAGCATAAAATAAAGTATAAGAACAAATTAGATCTCACAGAATAATCTTGCTAGTGCTTCCCTAATCGTTGCTGGAATAAACGAAATTAACTAGAACTCATAAACAAAATAAATAAAAATAAATAAATAATAAATAGCAAAAAGAATAATGAAGAAAAGAAACTTGAATTAAAACCAAAGTTTTCGTCTCAAATCTGCTGCTCTAGAAATTGGCATTGTTGGGAACCTTGTGGAATATCCTAACCCTTGTTTTGATGATACCAAAATTCATAGGACTTATATGTAATAGACTAGAATCGTTTAGAACTCAAGTGTTAGAGTTCGTTTCTAGTTTAGTTGCGGTGTCGAAGACTGAAGACTGAAGAACGAAGACCGAAGACTGAAGACTGCAGATACCAACTGAAGTATCAGTTGAAGACTGATTATTTAATGTGCCCAAAGGACTGATACTAAAGTCAAGTATCAGTTGAACATTCCTCCTAGGACTGATCTTCCAACGTTCAGAGGAAGCCACGTACGCACAAGTACAGCCGCATTAAATACAGAGATCTCAGAATATCTTATCTCTGCAGAGGTCATTTCTATCTGGTGGTTACTTTTCAGAGATGTCACATCTCCTGTCCATCAAAGAGAGCCGTTTTCACACAGACAAGGAACCTCGAAGATTGAAGCCTCAGCACAAATTCGAATTGCTCTCCAACGGAAGAAATCTTGAGGACGATTTACGCCAACGGATCTATTCAAGAGTTCTCCTACAAATAGCGCTCGAGGATCACTTCAACCTTCACCGATTCAACGACATAAGCTGAAGCTCTGCCAAAATTGCTACTTAGCCTAAAGCTTAACCGCCCCAAAGCTTGAATCGAAGAAGAGAATTCCAAAGCCAAAATCAGTCACTGCTGATTACATACATTCTCTTAGACCCTAGGCATATATCTGTTTACCCAGAAGCCAAAGGTCAAACTTGCTTCAAAGAACTTGTTCTTTGTAAGTATAGTTGGCACTCATTCAAACCTCCTCCCCATAAGAGTGTTTGAGTGGTTCGGAGTTCAGAAAGGTACTCTGAACTCTGAGTGAAAAGTCTGAGCACGAGGTGTGCTTAGCAGGGAAATCCTACGCGAGGTGTGTGGGTACTGAAGAAGGGTTTTCTTCAGTTTACGGTTGTGTGCACCAGGCAAGCACACGGGTACGGTTTGCAGTGCACCAGTGAAGCACTTGCGGAGTGGATTGTTGGTCTGATCAACCAACCGTGGATGTAGGAAAGGGTTTTTCCGAACCACGTAAAAGTCTCTGTGTTATTTACATCTTTCAGTTTTACATTCTTACTTGTGCTATTTCAATTGATAAAACTGAACACTGAATAACAGCAAAGAGAAACCTTAATCCAACAACCTGCTCCACCGAGGCTATTACGAAACTAAGTTTAATTTCCGCTGCGTATGATATCAATCTGACTGAACTATCCTCTGATAGTAAGGAAGAGTGATATCATCTCTATTTTTGCAAACACTACTGAAGCCCTTACTTGGATCAGTTAAGTTCCAGTAACTTAACTGATAACTCATTACTGAAGAGCTTTCAGTATCAGTCGTCAACCCTGTTGGTCAAAACTGATTTCAGTAAAACAGGAGTCCTTGTTTGCGTGCAAAGTTTCGTTTTGATCTCTGACTGAGATCCCTCTGATTGAGGTCAGTAGATTAAGTCAAAAATAGCCTATAGGTGTATTCCCCTCCCCCCATACACCTATTCGAGACCCTCAGGACCTAAAAGGCATGTATGTTTTTGTGTATGTGTGTAATCTCACTTTATATCCCCTCATCTAAAACTAAACCTAATTCTAAAGATATATGGAAAGTGGCGTGCAAACCCTCCAAGCAAAATAAAGGCATAAGTTCAGCCCACAATTAAACAAAATAGTTTAGGCCCACAAAAGGATAAAAGAAAGTAGCAGCCGAAATTCTCGCCAACTCAGCAAAAATAAAGCAGTTCGGACGTTCAGACGGTATGGGCACACCGTCCAGCCTGCGCGTACAGCTTTCTTACTTCCAACATCTTCCAAAAACATGATTCTTCTTCAAAATCTGTCAAAAACCATTGGAAACCATTTAAGATCAGAAAACATTCCCAAAAGATTATATTTAATACCAATCAAGCAAACAATTATCACAAAAACACCCAAAATATATGCGTATAAATACGTCTAATCAAACTCCCCCACACTTAGACAATGCTCTCCCTCGAGCATAAGAGAATAAAACAAAGGGAAGAACAAAACTCAAGACTCAAAACAAGACAAGACAAGACTCAACTAACAACGACTAGCCATGGCAACAATCACAACAAGCAAATCTCAAAGTTAGGACAAGACACAATCATCATTTCCTCAAACCATTCTTGGAATCAACACTCATGTTCATTCACCCTTCATTTGAATCAAAAGTATGCAAATCAATCCAGTCTCACCAAGTTCGTTCAATTATCTCAATATCAAAAGGTAAGGTAAATTCACACACATGCAACTCGACTCTATCCATTATAAGTTTGCCACTATGTCAATATCTTCAATTCGAAAACTGAACTCATCCATGAATCAATAGGTCTTTCCATGAGGTTGTAATGGGGCTAGGGTGCATAGGTAGGATAAACAAAAGAGGATAAACAAGGCTAATAAAACCAACACAATGCAAGTAGTTCACCACATTCGAATCCCAATAGCAAACTCAATCAAATCAACCCTCATTCCCAAAACATAGGCATTCAAACTCCAACATTTTCTTTTCCTTCTCTTCTCTTTTTTGGTTTTTTTTTCTCCTTTTTTTTTGCATATGGTACTTTTCACGATTTTTTTTTTGGAACTAACATTTTAACATCACCTCATTCTTAAACAACCAACAACCTCTTTTGTCAATTTCAATCCTCAATCATTCCAACCAAGCACTAAATTTCAATCAACCTTATTCTTCCAACAAAGTAATATCACAAAACAAAACTACTTGCATCATGTTGAAAAGGGACAAAGCAAGGCTAAAAGAAGGCTAATGGCTAAAATCTTGAAGGCTTCCATCATATAACAATAAAAAGGTTCAAGGCTTCAAAATGGCTCACTAATGGATATTGCAAGGTATGAAATTTTTAAGGCCAATGAGGTTTATTCCTAATGCCTAAATCATCTTCACAAATGAGTCCAATTCTAAAAAAAAAAATTGATTATGACAACATGGCAAACCGAATATCAAGAAGTCAAGTATGCATAACACTCATCAAAACAAGTAAGGAGCATTCAAATTATTGCTCTAAAGGCTCAATCCTCACTATATGAGTAAAAAAATTTGATCAATTTGCACATTCGTCATCCTCAAACACATATGGGTTTCAACACATTTTTGTATCATCCAAGAAAACAACCAAACAATCCATATCACTATGCTCATCCTAACAAATCAAAATGCCAGTATGATATGTTGCCATGGACCAATAGACACAAAAAGACACCAAAAACAAAACGGGCACATAAACTCAAGACAAAAGACATAAAAACGCCCCCACACTTAGACAACACAATGTCCTCATTGTGTGGAAAAAAAACTAACAACAAAAACACAAGACAAAGAAAGCATAAAAGGAAAGAAAAAGAAATAAATAAAATAAAAACTAATAGAACTTTCCTGAAGCTGGATCAATAATCAGGTGGTTTCAATTTTCGCTTTGGCATTTTCACAATTGAAGGCACAATCTATCCAGTGCTGGTCGGTATGGGCATACCGCGCGATAGATGCCGAGTGTGAATTTCATTGGTGGAGTTCGACTGCACTTTACACCCTTGAATTTCATCATAATATTCTGGTGGTTCTTTATTCATCATGAATATCTCCAGAATCTCCTTCTCACATTCTTTTTCCTTGTTTTGGGCCAACCTGAAAGGAAAAGGGAAAGGAATTAGTGCTTTAGAATTAGAAATTTTAGATTCAACACTTACCTCAGAAGAAGAGAGATTTTCATATTGTTGTGCCTCTTCGACAACTTCATCATTTTGAGCACTTTCTTGCTCTTCCATCTCCTTTTCATCTTCCATGGGCTTTGGATCAAAGAAATATTCCTCACTCATTAAATTCATAGCATAAACATATTCCTTGGGATGTACTTCTTGAGATGAAAGTTTTCCATGATTGGCTTGCAACTTGTTCACTTGAGTGGTGAGTTGAGTGATCTGTGCGTCTCTTGCTGGAAAGCTTGCTGACTTTGTACCAAATTATTAATAATGTGGCTGCTCTGTGCCAGACTCTGAAGAATATCGCTCATATTGGGTTCTGGGCGGTCGGTATGGGCATACCGCCCAGCCTGCGGCTGTGCGCTGGTGAAAAATTCAGGCGAATGACTCCAGCTGAAATTTGGATGATTATCCTTCTGAATTTGCGCTCCAACAAAGCCTCTAACTAAGGAAGTTAGAGCATCGAGTTTCTCATTCACACATGCATCTTCTGCTCTGTTGACTGACCTGTACCTATCATCATCCTCATCCTCATATTGTTGACCATTGGAGACCATATTAAAAATCAGTTGTTTTGCTTCATCCACAGTCTTGTTGGTCAAACTTCCTCCACAAGCAGCATCAACAATCCTCCTGTCAAAAGAAGACATACCACGATAAAAATAATTAATGAGCAACTGATAATCAGAAAATCCGTGGTTAGGACATCTATGGCATAATTGTTGAAATCTCTCCCAATAATCAGGCAAACACTCTTGCTGCCTCTGCTTGATGCTACTAATAGAAATTCTTAGATTTGCAGCCTTTGATTCTGGAAAGAATTTACGTAAGAACTGCTCCTCTAAGTCGTTCCAAGTTCTGATTGAGCGAGATGATAGATCAAACAACCAATCTCGAGTTCCACCTTGCAATTTATGAGGAAAAGTTAGTAATCTTAAATGATCTTCTGTAAAACCTTGAGGACGTAACGTAGTGCAAACTAAATCAAATTCAGCCAGATGCTTGTGTGCACTCTCTCCAGGTAGATCACCAAACTTGGGTAGCACTTGAATGAAATCGGGCTTGATTTCAGCATTTTGATTAATTGTGGGCAACACAATGCATAGAGGATGATTTATCCTGTGGCGGCCCAACTCTCTTATCAATGGTGGTGGTAGTGGCAGAATATCATCACGGTCATCGTCCCCATCTTCAGACATCTCAACTTCAGCTTAAGATAATTAACAAACAAAAATAAATAAAGTAAAATAAAGCAAATCAAAAAATAGGAAAATTACTACTTAAAAACCGATCCCCGGCAACAGCGTCAAAATTTGGTGCGTCGTTTTACACCAAAAATATCCGGCGGTCAGCCGGTATGCCCACACTGCGCAGACAGTAATAATCAAGATCGTCTCCCAAGGGATCGGCGAGAATTCTCCAAAAATTCAAACCGCAAAGAAACTCCAGAACCGAAATTAATGGAAAAAATATGAGAAAATACTAAATCTAAAAATAAATAAATAAAATCTAAAAGAATTACAATAGTTCTAATCCTAAATAAATAAATAGAAAATTCTAATAATTAATCAAGAATTCCAGCAATCAATTAAGTCCACCCTAGCTTAATTATTCTGATCATTGATGCAAATATAACTTTAATTCATGCAAGCAAACCAGTTATAACCACCGAAGACGCTTCTGACGTGATCTTATTTCTCCTTAATTATTCGGTAACCAGGAAGACGCTTCACTAATTACTACCCTAATCGACTGACAACCGTAAGAGACGCTCTATAGATTTAATGAGTCGACAGCATTAATTTCTAGAGAAACTCGATTCAAAACCAATAAACTCTGACGCAGGATTATTGAATTCAGACTGCTTTTCCCTTGACCCTGATGTGTCAATTTACCACTAATCAAACCTAAACCACGATTACGTATGGCCGATTTAATTGGCTGTATAATTAATTCTAGCCCACTAAATATTGCGCACTACCTAATGGATTAAAACAATTAATAACGATAAATATGGAGAATCACAGATACAAGCATAAAATAAAGTATAAAAACAAATTAGATCTCACAGAATAATCTTGCTAGTGCTTCCTTAATCGTTGCTGGAATAAACGAAATTAACTAGAACTCATAAACAAAATAAATAAAACAAAACAAATAATAAATAGCAAAAAAAATAATGAAGAAAAGAAACTTGAATTAAAACCAAAGTTTTCGTCTCAAATCTGCTGCTCCAGAAATTGGCGTGTATGTGTGTAATCTCACTTTATATCCCCTCATCTAAAACTAAACCTAATTCTAAAGATATATGGAAAGTGACGTGCAAACCCTCCAAGCAAAATAAAGGCATAAGTTCAGCCCACAATTAAACAAAATAGTTTAGGCCCACAAAAAGATAAAATAAAGTAGCAGCCCAAATTCTCGCCAACTCAGCAAAAATAAAGCAGTTCGGACGTTCAGACGGTATGGGCACACCGTCCAGCCTGCGCGTACATCTTTCTTACTTCCCAATTTTTCTCCTTCATCTAAATCTGTTCCTCTTCCTCAAATCCTCTGGAGAAGGCGAAGATGAAAAGCCCCAATTTTTCTCCTTCATCTAAATCGTGCCCTAGCTCTTCCTCTGCCCAAATCGTCGCCACCCTGCTGCAACTTCCGGCGGCATCGCCGCCCTCCGTGGCTCTGAAACTCCGGCAAAGTCGACGCCGTGCACTGGAGCGTCTTTCTCTCTCAATTCCCGTTCACAATAGAGCTCGTCTGCTGGCGAATGGAGCTCGCCCTTCTCTCTTTCTCGTCCGCCGCGAATAGCTCCAGCGAGGCCGGCTGTCGCCGCCTCTGAAATTAGCGACGCCAGCGCCGTCCCCTGCTCCACATCTCACATCCTCACTCACGCGCACCCGACGAAGGCAAGGGTCGTGCCCAGTCCTCCCATCACAAATCGGCGCGCAGCCACCGCCGTGCTCGTCGCATCGCCACTCCTCCATCTCAGGTAAACCCCCTATCTTTCTCTCCATCTCTCCGTGCCTCTCGATCTCCTTTGCTCTCGATCTCTCTCTGCCCTAGATCTCTCTCTGCCCCTCGCTATCTCTCTCTCTCTTATCTCCATCTCACCGTGTGGGGTGTAATGTGACGATTCCTTTTGGTATCAGATCTGTGAATTTCGTTTCCAACATTCTAGATATGACTTTTAAATTTTTCCGTTTTTAATAGTTTTAAGCAATTTCCGTTTTAATTGGCTCGATCGCTTCTCTGAATTCCATCGTGATTCTCTGCCTTCATCTTCTACTTTTTACCGCAAAATAGGTTTTGTAATGTTATAGTTGTTGTTTTGTATAAACATCCATATAGAACTGCTTGTAGGTTTTATTTAGTACTATATGAGCGGACTGCTATAGCTGTTGTTTTGTATAAACATCCATATAGAACTGCTAGAATCAATGACAAGATTTTTCTCTCGCCATCCAGATAAGAAAGGAATACTGGGCCAAAAATTATGGCTTTTTGTTACATGAAACAAATTGAGAAAATGTCTGGTACCGGTAAGAATAAGGGATATGAGGCAGAGATGACTATTGTTGCTTATGACCGTGATAGGAAAGAGAATGATGACAAAGCAAAGCTTAGATTAATTTATGAATATGCATATATTGCGATCATTATCAAGATGATCATTTGAAAGAAACATGCTTTAATTAGATTTCAGAAGAAAGGTTGAAATTTTATCAGGCAATCTACGGCTCTGATTAGCTCTCTTTAGGATTTTTAATGATTATTTGTTCTCACCAAGCTGTGCTTTGATGTAATGTTATTGGTGCTTTGTTACTCTAGAAGCTTTCGTCTTAATGCGCGTTTAGTTGAATTCATTTTGTTTTAGAAAGAGTCTGTATGCTACAATCTCTGGTCTTACATGAAAATGCATTTGTGGCTTCAGGTAAGAAGATAGGAGTCTCAGTTGAGGTGTGAGTAAGCCTCTGGTGTTCCTTCAACTTAATTACATTCCTTATTTGAACAGTGAGCACGTGGAATTGTGTGGTGAGTGTTTATTATTGGCTGTGTGTAAAGTTGCAAAGCTGGAAGCTTTTTGAAGTTTTTTCCACCATTGCAACCAAAATTCTTCACGTGTTATCTCACATTTTTCTGCCTAAATATTTGTGAAGTTTGAGTATTCTGGTTGTAGTTGTTGCTATTTGACATGTTGTGGAATCATGGGCTGTGTTTTGATTTTGTGATTGCAGTTGTGGGCATTTGTTTTGCATAGTTTCTTAACCTGTGGGATTCAGTAAAAAAAATTGTGTATTTGCTGAAGGTATTCAATTTTATATTCAGTATTGGGCATACTTAGTTATTTTGTGTTTTGTGTAGATGTAAGACACTATGTTTTCCATACCCAGAGACTGTATGGTCAATTCAATAGAATCTTTAGGGGTTTAAATGTATAATGATATAATAGTGATATGAAATGTTCAGTTTGGAAGATAGCTATTTTAACTTTGAGAACTAATATCTATTAAATTTCTCTCTGATAGGTTGTTCCAATGGAAAATTTGAATGGCCGCAAACTTGTTGAAGATGGAGAGCTTTGTGAAAGAAGAAATGGTGTCGCTTTATTTGTTGCTAGGTTTCATATGATGGATAATTTCATGTTAGAATATTTTATTGAGCTTGATGTAAGATGTTTGTATGATGGATAATATTTCAATGTATGATGATAAATAATATTTGAAATTAATGATGATTTTTTTTATTATTCATGTATATATTTTAAATTATTTATTATGAATTTTCTGATTTAATAAAATATTTATTTGAAAAACAGGAAATTTAAATATAATTGCAAAACAAAAATAAAAAATTGAAAAACTGCACTAATAGACAACGAACGAATGGATGTAGTCTATCAGCTAATAGACAACATGCGCATGCACGTCGTCTATTATCTAATAGACAACGTGCGTACGCATGTCGTCTATTAGCTGATAGACGACGCGCATGCGCATGTTGTCTATTAGCGCTCCCAATAGACTACACCTACATATATGACATGCAATTTTCAAATAGATGACACGCTTCGCATGTTGTCTATTAGCATTTTTCTTGTAGTGGGGGTTGTTGAGAGGATGAACAAGACTATCATTGAAAGGATAAGGTGCATGTTAATTGATTCAGGGTTGCCCAAGAGATTCTGGGCAGAAGCTGCTGTTACTGCAGCTTATTTGATCAACAAATCTCCTTCATCCGCAGTTGATTTCAAAATCCCAGATGAGCTCTGTATGGCTCCACATCCAACTAAGCACATTTAAAAACTTTTGGGTGCAGAGCATACATACATGTCAAACAAGAGAAACTTGAACCAAGAGCCTTAAGATGTGTGATGTTGGGCTACCCCAAGGGAGTAAAGGGGTATAAGTTATGGTGCACTGAACCAGGAATGGGGAGGGTGTATATCAGCAGAGATGTAGTCTTTGATGAAGCTCTCATGCCATATAAAGAAGGATCTGGTTTAGAGAAGGAAAATGAAGATGATCTGATTCTGTTAGATGAGTTGCTTGATAAAAACTCTGCAGATAATGAATCAGGTGGAGTTACTGAAGTCTCTCAACAAGTTATAGATGGTGAAAATGTTGGGAGCAACTCTGATAATCTGAGTTCATATCTACTAGCAAGGGATCGAGCAAGGAGGCAGATCAAGCCACCTCGGAGATACAATCAAGCTGAAATGATATATTTTGCTCTCAGCATTGCAGAGGGGCTGGAATATCAGGAGCCCAAGTCGTATGCAGAGGCCATGAAGGGACCAGAAAAAGAGCAATGGCTCTTAGCCATGAAGGAGGAGATGATTTCTCTTGAAAAGAATGGTACCTGGATACTAATTTCAAAGCCATTGAACAAGAAACTAGTAAGCTGCAAATGGATTTTCAAGAAAAAGGTTGAGGTTATTGGGAAAGAGCAGACTAGGTATAAAGCAAGATTGGTGGCAAGAGGTTTTACTCAAAAGGAGGGAATTAATTATAATGAAGTTTTCTCACCCGTGGTTAAGCATACTTCCATTAGAGTGATGCTGTCAGTTGTAGCCCAATTTGACATGGAGCTTGAACAGATGGATGTTAAAACTGCCTTTCTACATGGAGAGTTAGAGGAAAAGATCCATATGGTTCAGCCAGAAGGGTTTATACATCCAGAAACAAGCAATAAGGTGCGTTTACTTCAGAAAAGTTTGTATGGTCTCAAACAAAGTTCAAAGCAATGGTACAAAAGGTTTGATGAGCATATGGAATTAATGGGATTTACAAAATCTGCATATGATAGCTGCGTTTATCTGAAGAAAAGAAATGAAGTCACTGTTGCATATTTGCTACTATATGTAGATGATATGCTAATAGCTAGCAAACATACGGCTGAAATCAAAGCAATCAAAGATGGTTTGAATCAAGAGTTTGAAATGAAAGATCTTGGTGCAGCTAAAAGGATTCTTGGAATGGATATCATGAGAGACAGGAAGGCTGGAAAACTGTGGCTATGTCAAAAGGATTACATATTGAAGGTGTTAAGAAAATTCAATATGCATCAGTCAAAGCCTGTCATAGTGCCCCTAGTTGTTCATCTTAAACACTCAGATAACCAGAAGCCAAAGAATGATGCAGAGAGACACCAAATGGGGAAAATACCTTACTCAAATTTGGTGGGAAGCTTGATGTACACAATGGTCCGCACTAGGCCAGACATTGCACAAGCTGTGAGTGTAATGAGTAGGTATATGGTGGATCCTGGAAGAGAGCATTGGGAAGCTCTCAAGAAAGTGCTGAAGTATCTAAAAGGCAGTGCAGACATAGCTATATTGTTCCAAAGGAAGGAAGATATCAGTAAGCCTTTTTCTAATGGGATATACTGACTCTGATTATGCTGCTAATTTAGATAACAGGAGATCTCAGTCTGGTTACATCTTCACACTCTTTGGATCAGCTGTTATTATAAGAGATATAGTGGAACAAGGATTAGTGAAGATGGAGAAAGTTGGGACAGAGGAGAATGCAGCTGATGCACTGACTAAAGCTTTGCCTACTGCTAAGTTTGAGCATTGCCTTGAGTTGGTGAATTTGCTGTTTTAAAGTCTGATACAGAAATAAAGTGTTTTCGGAGGAAGAACTAGAGTTAGTTGTTGCTATCGATTATTGGCTTAGAAATCAGGTGGAGATTTGTTGTTAATGATTTCATAAGTTCATAATCGAGTTTTGTACACTCTGATGAAGAGTGCATGGTGTTTTACTCTGGTGGAGAAGGAGAGTGGTGTTTTACTCTGGTCAGAGTCAGAGTCAGAGTTAACTCACAGAGCCAGAATCAGAGTTCACACCCCAGAGTCAGAGTCCAGAGCCAGGGTCAGAGTAGTCAGGGCAGAGTCAAAGTAGCCAGGGCAGAGTCAGAGTAGCCAAGGCAAAGTTCACTCACAGAGTCAGAGTCAGAGTTCACTTGCAGAGCTGAAGTCAGAGCTCAATAGCAGAGCTGAATTTTAAAGTCTGTTTTTCGTTCGTGTTTTCTAAGTTTGCTATAAAACGAGCGATTGTGTGTCTCATACTCTAACACTTGTAACACTTGTAATTTCTCAGTTTGTGAATCAATAACAAAAGCTCCGTGTTCTTGGTCCCGTGGATGTAGGGTTTCAACCCGAACCACGTAATTGCTTGGTGTTGATCACATTTTCTTGTTGTTTTTTCTTTACAGTTCAAGAACATCAATTACAAAAGTATGAATTTAAAAGACAATTGACATCCTGGACCTTACTTTGTCTTCAGTTGATGCGAAGTCTCTTGCTTGTTTTCTTCTTTGGACTTTCGGATGTCTCTGCAGCTTCCTTCCCTTTTCCTTTCTTGTCTTCTTCTTGATTCTTGTGGTCGTGAGATTCAGGCATTACACCGCCTTCGGTCTGAATTCCCAATTGATATTGAAGATTCATGACTGTTGATTCAAGAAAGGCAAATTTGACCCTGAGATCGAACGTCTCATTTTCTTGTGGAAGCAGCCTTTCCTTTAACAGTTGGATTTCCTCGTCAGAAGAAAGTTTTGCAGACTTTGGAATTTCATCAGCTGAATCTTCTTTCCTTGTGTTTTTTCATTTGAAGGGTGAGCTTGACGGTTTAGAGACTCAAGGTGAGTTCCATCATCACTGTTGAGATCTTCCTTGAGAAGACCTTTGGAAATCAGTTACTGTCTGAAGTTGGGAGACCAATCATGGATTGCATCCCAGAGATTTGTGACTTTAAATTTTTCAAAGACACTATCCTCGAGAGCTTCCATTTCAGTGTTCGTAAGAACTTCGTCAATTCCATGAAATTTAGATTTAGGCATAGTCTTGACGAAGATGAAGAAGAAGTAGCTGACGAGGTCTTGAAACTCTTCAGCATGCTCGGTTGCCATAATTGAAGGAAAGGTGACAGAGACACAATGTTGAGCAAGGAGCATCAGATAGTTCTTGAGAAGTGCAAGTGGTGTCACAGTGGATGATGAAACAACATTGATATCAGTAAGCTCGGCATACTTGACCTTTTTGTTGAAGCTTTCGAGATAGAATTGCAAGAATCCGGTGAGAGGAGGATGAAGCTCGTCTGTTGCACTTTCTTCTTTATCAGCTACTTGTGACCTGTTTGGTAGTTGTTCTTCTTGATATTGAGGAGGATCAGCAGAGGAGGATGGTGGTTGATGAGAAGTTTTGCCACCCGGAATTGGTAAATCCTCTGATGTCTTCTTTGAAATTTCCTCAGAGTGTTCTTTGGATTGTGGCAGAGGAGAATCAAGATAAATCTTGATTGGAGTTGCAAGACTGTCAAGGTTCCTTTTGACTGAGCCTCGAGTTCTATAGTGAACCTCTGTAGTTGAAACAGGGGTTTCACCGATCACACTGGGAAGCACTCTGGTTGAGCTCTTTCGCCCTTCAAAAAGATGAATTGTTGAAGAAACTTTGGTGACGTTGTTCCAGAAGCATTGAATCCAATTTGTGCTGTGTAGGATTAAAGATGACACTCTTGTCCCTTGTCGTAAGTGTCTGGAAGAGTGAGTTTCCCCATTTTCTTCAGCAAGGATTTGAAGATATGTCCTTTCCCAGTTGAATGGGCCTTCTCGCAGAAGTGCGATCAGCACCAGTTTGTGCGGTCTCGACAGATGATCTGGTGATCCAAGAATGCCAAACCAGCATCTCTTAATCATCTTAGCAATGGGTTTGAGATGAGGATAAAGTCTTGACATGCTCAAGACGTTCTTGATGTTCGTGTTGGAAGAGGCATCATCCATCAGGGCATCTCTCATGAGATTGGTGGCTTCTTCATCTGAGAAGATTGGAGCAGGTCTTTTAGCAGGGAGATTGAACAGTTCTCTTGCTGCTCTAGAGATGTTGACAGTAAACTTTATCGACTCTGAGAAGTCTTCATTGGTGAAGATGTCGATTTTTGTTGTGTAATCACCAGTCGACTCGTCTAGCTGAATGGTGTCATAGAACTTTTTGATGGTCTATTCGTTGAGTAAGAATTCTAGTGCACTGTGAAGAAACATTATCCATGCATGTCGACTCAAGATCTCATTCATCTTGCATTGTTCAGGGAGCTTCTGAAGAGCCTTAGTCGTGACGATGGGTTCGTAGCAAACAACTTGTTGAGAGACAGATTTTGCCACGAGTAGATTGTGAGATGAAAGGTTTCTGCAAAAATCATGAAAGTTTCTCACAGATATTGAACTGTGGATTTCACGGTGAGTCAAGAAGAAAAAAGACACTGTTTGATTTGAAATGAATGAGTTCTCAGAGATTGAGAAAATCTTTTGCAGAAGATGAAACGATTTTGAAAAGAATATGGAAGATCGTGCACAAGGCAGTTTCAATGATCTTTTGAAATCCGTGCAAATAGAGACGTGACACGTGTGGATCAATCCGCTTGTTAGTAAAAAGGGCGGGATCGTGTGAACATGTTACAACCATATTTAGACAAAAATTCTAAACATCATAAATCAAATAAGGATAAGATATCATCATTACAAGTCAGCCTAGTAATAGTTTTCAATGGAGAGACAGTAAAGAAAAGTTGTCATTAAACTTATAAACTTATTGAGAGAAACTTACACGTCAATCAGTTTCGAATTGGACGTTAAAAGCAGTGGAAGTTCCCCCTTAATAGATGACTGATTATTCTTTAGACATTTTGGTTTTGTCTGTTACTGCACCTGCTTCTCTTGTTTCATCTTTCTTCTGATCTGCAAAGTTGCTTCATGAATCACTCCTTCAAACATTTCTGTCGTCTTCTTGAAATTCATTTCAGTTTCTTCAAGAAGAGGTAGAAGTTCTTGTTGCTGAGACTGTAGAAGTTTCAGTCTGTTGATCAGTCTGTGTTCTTGAATGTTTCTTCTATCAACTTAGACTTCATCTGAGAGATAGTACCTGACATTTTCCTGAATGACTTTGATAAACATGCATTTTTACCTCTTGGTGTGTCATTTTTGATGCTTAGTTGTGAGGATTTTTGTGTGTTTGATGGTTTATTTTGAGCTTATATTGGTTTTTGGTCAAGAACTTGTCACTTGCTTGTGTTTGAACGTATTTTTCAGAAATAAAGAAGCAGAATTTCGAAGATTTGGCTAAAATACAAGTTGTAGTTCGTCTCGAGAGGAGTTCGTGAGTGCAAACGGATTGTAAATCGGAGTTCGGACGAGGGAGAAGGAGCAAAAATAAAATTATTGCGCAAAGCTGTCAGAACATCGTGGCGCCTCATGCGGGCTGAGCGCGCGGCCGCGCCTCGGGCCGCGTGACAGCACAGTTTTTGCGCGATTTTTCTATTATTTCAGCTATTTTTCGATCCTACACGGTTTTGACCTATATTTTGAGACCTAGGGCATATAAATACTCCCCAGAAACATATTGAAAAGACATTTTATCATCTTTTATCATATTTTACTTTTCCTGAGAGCTGAGAGAGACGGAGAACGGAGCGAGAGCAAGAACTGAAGATTCTCAATTCTACTACGGTTTTTCTTGTGGATGTTTATTTGTTTTATTGAGAATTGTATTCTAGTTTATATGTCTATGTGTGGCTAGAATCCCTCTTTTTCCCAGGGTTTAGGGAGTAGACATGATTTGAATTTCTGACTGTTTGATTCAATTAATTAAGATTGTTATTCCTTTTTATGTTCTTGTTATAATTGTTTGCTTTATTGATTGGCCACCAATTTAGCATAATCATAGGTTTTAATTTGATATCGGGAGATGATAATTATTACCTGAACTAAGAACATAGAACACATTTATTTTAATTCTAAAGGGAATTGATAATTGTGATGGCGTTAATCCTAGGAACTTTTAGGAGTTACATGTTAGAAGTGCGATCCATGGATGGTAGCCTTGCATGTAATCAACGGTTTGTATGCCACAGGAGTGAGAATGGACTAGCTTTGAGATTGCCTTAGGAATCATCTTATTAATTGAATTGAACATGTTAGTTAGGAGAATCTGTTGAAACCTTTGCCTTGGGAAATCTTCTCTTATCTATTTCTCTGTTTCACAGCTTGCTTTATTTTCTTTCCTGCTGTTTATTTATTTTGTTCTTTACTACAAAAAAAAACTCTCATTTTCGTTTGTCCAGATAGAGTAGAATAATTTAGGATAGGAATTGGTTAAATAAGTCTATGTGGAATACGACCTTGCTTGCTACTGTACACAATTGCACTCGTACACTTGCGGCGTGTCAAATAAAATAGCGAACAAGTTTTTGGCGCCGTTGCCGGGGACTGATTTTTATCAGTACTATCTGTTGATTGTTTGAGACTAATCTGGATTTTATTTCTATTTATTTATTTTTTCCGTTCTTTATTTTCCTGCGGTTCTTATTCTTGTGTTTGGAGCTTTCCAGGTAGTGCATGAACACACGATCTCAGAATCTTCCTCTTGAAGATTTTGATCCTGAGATTGAAGCTACGCTCCGCCTCAACAACAGCAAGAAATCTCAAGCCACACTCATTACTATGGCCACCGCAGAAGAAGTTCGTGCCTTGAAAGAACAGCTGCAGAGTCTGATGGATGCTCAGAAAGCTTTGAAAAATCAGAAGCAGCCGTCAATCAATGAGGCGTTTATTCCGCAGTATCAGTTTCATGAGCCTCCAAGAGTCAACGCAAATAATTTTGAGCTCAAGACTGGTCTGATCACGATGGTGCAGCAAAACCAGTATGGAGGTAAAGCCGTGGAGGATCCAAATGCGCATCTGGCGCAATTCCTGGAGTTCTGCAGCACTGTCAAGATGAACGGTGTCCATGATGATATTATACGACTCTGCCTTTTCCCATTCTCACTCCGGGATAAGACAAAGTCATGGTATCAAACTTTGCAGCTGAGAGCTAATCCGGTATGGGGGGATGTGGCGGATCTTTTCCTGCGGAAGTTTCATCCTCCCGGGCTCACATTGAAGTTAAAGATGGAGATTCTCCAATTCCAACAGTTCGATGGAGAGACACTAGCAGAGACATGGGAGAGATACCAGGAGAAGTTGAGAAAGTGCCCGTCCCATGGCTTTGATGAGGGGACCCTGGTGGTCATGTTCTATAACGCTTGTGGGGAGCGCACCAGGATGTTCATGGATACAGCTGCAGGGGGCTCATTGCTCAAGAAGGGGAGTTCTGAAGCTATGGAGATCATTGAGAGCATGGCCACCACGAGCTATCAATGGCCATCCGAGAGAGTTCACTTGAAGAAAGTTGCTGCTACCTCCAGTTCGGACCCTATGGCGCTGATTTTGACTAAGCTGGCAGAGATGAACTCGAAGATTAATGCTATAAATGTTAGCAATCCTGAGCCGGCTGTGTAGATCCCAACAGGCGTAGAAGACGCCAACTACATCAATGGCAGAAACTATGGGAACTTTCAGCATGGGCAATAGGGTGGATACAATAGTGGACAACAGTTTTATCATGGAGGGTGTCCACATCCTTATTTGGCTTATGGGAATCCGAATAACGCGCTTCAAGCTCCACCAGGCTTCTCTGTCACCAATGGGGTCATCAATGAGGAGAAGAAGCCTAATTTGGAAGAGTTGCTGATGAAATTTATCTCCAAGTCCGACGAGAGGATGGAAAAGCCCAATGTCGTTGCTGTGGGGACTCAAATGAAGATGTTCGAGACCCAATTGGGTCAAATAGCCACCGCCGTCAATAAACTCCAACAGTCGGGTAACCTCTTAAACAATGGCAAAGTGAACCCAAAGGAGCAGTGCATGGCCATTGGGTTAAAGAGTGAAGTCACCTCAGAGTGCAGCCATGGATCTCATGAGATGGAGAAAGGAGAGCTGTCGTGGAGAGTCCATGAGGAAGGCCGACGACTTCCACCACATCTGCGTCCTCCTGGGTGGATGCCGTTTTCCCAGCGTCATTTCAAGATGGTCGATTTGCCGAGCGGGACTACACAGGAAGGGGCCATGACAGCAAAAGATGAGAGTGCACAGCTGATTGAAAAAAGAGTTGAGGAGGTCACTGTTGAGGTTTCTGGCAGAAAGAAGGATGAAAAGCAAAAAGCTACTTCGCCAGCAACTGTGACTACACCTCTCCCTCAGCGCCAGAAGAAAGAGAGGGGGCAAGAGCAGTTCTCCAAATTCTTAGAGATCTTCAGGAAAGTACATATTAATATTCCATTGGTGGAAGCACTGCAGGAGATGCCGCAGTATGCTAGATTCCTGAAGGACATTATCTCGAGGAAGAGGAGGCTGGGAGAGTTTGGGACGTTGAATCTCAATGAAGAATGCAGCGCAATCTTGCAGAGAAAGCTGCCGGCGATGGTCAAAGATCCGGGCAGCTTCACACTTTCCTGCATTATTGGAGGCCAGCATTTCGGAAGGTCACTCTGCGACCTGGGGGCGAGCATAAATCTCATGCCGTTCTCTGTTTTCAAGAAGCTGGCGATTGGGGAGTTAAAGCCAACATCTATGAGGCTGCAGATGGCAGACAGGTCGGTCACTTATCCTCGTGAAGTTGTGGAGAACGTGCTAGTGAAGGTGGGGGATTTTATTTTCCCTGCCGATTTTGTGGTTCTAGACATTGAAGATGACAACAAAATCCCGCTGATTTTGGGGCGCCCGTTCCTTGCAACGGGAAGAGCTTTAATTGATGTTGAGAAAGGAGAGCTCACATTGCTAGTTCATGATGAGAGCCAAACCTTCTATGTCTATGAACCATACCGCATCCACAAGGATGAGGTGCCCAAGAAAGCAAAGGATCCGGGCAAGGTAAGTGTTGATGTTTTTAAAATATTTGATGAGGATCAGTTTTCTTGGCAGGACCCAGGTGATCAGAATTCGCAGGAATGGAGCATGGATGGCAAGAGTGGAGCATGGAGCAGCCGGTCACAACACTGCTTGTACCAGCCTCCTTGAAGAGTTTGTTGTTTTGTCGAGCTAACGACGTTAAAAATAGCGCTTAGTGGGAGGCAACCCAATTTTTGGTTAGTTCGTTTCTTTTCATTTGTTAGTTATTTTTGTGTGCCCCACAAATCCTTTTCAAACTTATTCTCTTTGGCGGTGAATAAGTTTGGGGGGATGTGTCTTTGTGGGTGCATTGTTTCTTTTTAGTTGTTTTTGTTTGTTTTGTTGTTGAGTTCGTTAGTCTTGCTTTGGTGGTTTCTCTGTGATGATACCTTGGTGGAGATATGAGTTGTGTAGGGATTTGGATGGATAACTGGTTCATGATGATTTCTGTTTAAAACTTGTGTGTGATGATACCTTGGTGGAGATATGAGTTGTCTCTTTTGATGTTGCGATCAATGAAATAAGCTGTGAGGATTTGAGCCTTGACTGTCATCATGTTTACAGTCTTATTTCTTATTCTTGAGTGATTGTTCGAGCATGCTTCTGTTTCACTAGAACTTGTCTTGGTTTCTCCCTCGAGGCCACATAGTGTGCTTAATAACTTTGAGATGATAGAAGGCCGTCTTTGCTAGCCTATATATCTCATTTTTGTCCTATTACTATATATGATCCTAGTTCACCCCTTTGAGCCTTTTATTTTTCATTTTATTTGGTTTAGCCGTGGGTGGGAGCTTGGAGATTGTTGTTATGGGGTAGTTGGGTTGTGAAGATGAATGATCATGAGTATGTTTTGTGGTTTTAAATTGAAAATCCTAGTACCCTACATGTTGTTGAAAGAGGAAAAAAAAACTTGTTCGCTATTTTATTTAACACGCCGCAAGTGTACGAGTGCAATTGTGTACAGTAGCAAGCAAGGTCGTATTCCACAGAGACTAATTATTATCAATTCATATCCTAAATTATTCTACTCTATCTGGACAAACAAAATTAAGAGTTTTTGTTGTAAAGAACAAAATAAATAAAACAGCAGGAAAGAAAACAAATCAAGCTGTGAAACAGAGAAACTGATAAGAGAAGATTTCCCAAGGCAAATGTTTCAACACATTCTCCTAACTAACATGTTCAATTGAATTAATAAGACGATTTCTAAGGCAATCTCTAAGCTAGTTCATACCCACTCCCGTGGCATACAAACCGCTGATTACATGCAAGGCTACCGTCCCCGGATCACACTTCTAACATGCAACTCCTAAAAGTTCCTAGGATTAACGCCCTCACAATTATCAATTCCCTTTAGAATTAAAATAAATGTGTTCTATGTTCTTAGTTCAGGTAATAATCATCATCTCCCGATCTCAAATTAAAACCTATGATTATGCTAAATTGGTGGCCAATCAATAAAGCAAACAATTATAACAAGAACATAAAAAGAAATAACAATCTCAATTAATTGAATCAAACAGTCAGAAATTCAAATCATGTCTACTCCCTAAACCCTGGGAAAAAGGGATTCTAGCCACACATAGACATATGAACTAGAATACAATTCTCAATAAATCAAATAAACATCCACAAGAAAAACCGTAGTAGAATTGAGAATCTTCAATCTTGCTCTTGCTCCGTTCTCCGTCTCTCACAGCTCTCATGAAAAGTAAAATATGATACAAGCTCATAAAAGGTCTTTTCAATATGTTTCTGGGGAGTATTTATATGCCCTAGGTCTCAAAATATAGGTCAAAACCGTGTAGGATCGAAAAATAGCTGAAATAATAGAAAAATCGCGCAAAAACTATGCTGTCACGCGGCCCGAGGCGCGGCCGCGCGCCCAGCCCGCATGAGGCGCCACGATGTTCTGACAGCTTTGCGCAATAATTTTGTGTTTGTTCGTTCTCCCTCGTCTGAACTCCGATTTACAATCCGTTTGCACTCACGAATTCTTCTCGAGACGAACTACAACTTATATTTCAACCAAATCTTCGAAATTCTGCTTCTTTATTTCTTAAAAATACGTTCAAACACAAGCAAGTGACAAGTTCTTGACCAAAAACCAATATAAGCTCAAAATAAACCATCAAACACACAAAAACCTCATAACTAACCATCAAATATGACATACCAAGAGGTAAAAAATGCATGTTCATCAACCCCCCAAACTTAAACCATTGTCCGTCCTCGGACAAAACAAAGATGAACTAAGAATGAATCAACAAGAGCGCATAGAAAAGTGGATACTATTATGGCTTCAGATTTGTCAACAAAATACCAACATGCATTTGTATCTCCTATCATCAAGATATCACAATCATGACAAACTCAAATTATGGTCTCAATGAATTGCAATCCTCACCAAAAAGATAAAGAATATAAGAACTCTCAACTCTCAAGTGTATCAATCAAAAAGGACGTGTATACGCTCAGTTTAAGCTAAACAAGTACTCATCAATAAGCTTGTCAATCGTCTCACCTCTCCACCACTAAATGTGTGCTCCTATAACCAAGATCAAAAAGGTCTTTATTGAGGGTTGTAATGTAGGCTCTTTGGCAAGGTAGGATATATTTGGCTAAGTGACGCAAAGATGCAAATCAAGGTAACATCATCACCAACCTTATAGCATTCTTATTCAAATCTATCCTCCACCTTCCACAAAACCAAATTTTTCAATATGTAATCCACCACAACACAACAATTATTTCTCATGACATTATGACTTTCTAATGCATCCTACGTACCCATTTTTCCAATTTTCTCACTTTTTTTCTTTCTTTTCTTTCCTCTTTTCTCTTTTTTTTTTTTTTTTTTCAACGACTTGTAGGGTACTAGGATTTTTTTTTTCAATCAAGATCAAAGCTCATAAACCATAGTCACACATCTCCACAAACCAACTACCCCATAACAACAATCTCCAAGCTCCCACCCACGGCTAAACCAAATAAAATGGAAAATAAAAGGCTCAAAGGGGTGAACTAGGATCATATATAGTAATAGGACAAAAATGGGATATATAGGCTAGCAAAGACGGCCTTCTATCATCTCAAAGTTATTAAGCACACTATGTGGCCTCGAGGGAGAAACCAAGACAAGTTCTAGTGAAACACAAGCATGCTCGAACAATCACTCAAGAATAAGAAATAAGACTGTAAAATGGTGACAGTCAAGGCTCAAATCTCACAGCTTATTTCATTGATTGCAAACACATAGAGACCATGCTTATCATTCATCAATCATGCTCAATCTCAACAATATCAACACAAACACATGCAACATCACAATTTTAAAGCAGAAATCATCATAAGCCAATTATCCAACTAATCTCTACACTACTCACATCATTATCAAGGTAACATCACAAAGAAACCACCAAAGCAAGACTAAGAAAACTCAACGACAAAACAAACAAGAACAACCAAAGCAAACAGTGCACCCACAAAGACACATCCCCCCAAACTTATTCACCACAAAGGAGAATAAGTTTGAAAAGGATTTGTGGGGCACGAAAACAAACAAACAAACAAACGAAAAGGAACAAACTAACCAAAAATTGGGTTGCCTCCCAATAAGCGCTATTTTTAACGTCGTTAGCTCGGCAGAACAACAACTTCTTCAAGGAGGCTGATACAAGTAGTGTTGCGACCAGCTGCTCCCTGCTCCACTCTTGCCAGCCATGCCTTCTCCTTTCAACTTTCGATCACCCGGGTCCTGCCAAGAAAAAGGATCCGTATCAAACGTATTAAATACATCAACACTTACCTTGCCCGGATCTTTAGCTTTCTTGGGCACTTCATCTTCTTGGATGTGGCATGGTTCATAGACATGGAACGTTTGGCTTTCCTCATGAACTCTCAACGTGAGCTTTCCTTTCTCCACATCAATCAAAGCTCTTCCCGTTGCAAGGAACGGGCGCCCCAAAATCAGCGGAATTTTGTTCTCGTCCTCAATGTCTAAAACCACAAAATCTGTAGGGAAAATAAAATCTCCCACCTTCACAAGCACATTCTCCACAATTCCACGAGGATAGGTGATCGACCTGTCCACCATCTGCAGCCTCATAGATGTCGGCTTCAACTCTCCAATCGCCAGCTGCTGAAAAACAGATAGAGGCATAAGATTTATGCCCGCCCCCAGGTCACAGACTGACCTTCCGAAATGTTGGCCTCCAATAATGCAGGAAAGTGTGAAGCTGCCCGAATCTTTGACCTTCGCCGGCAGCTTCCTCTGTAAGATTGCGCTGCATTCTTCATTGAGATTCACCGTCTCAAACTCTCCCAGTCTCCTCTTCCTCGAGATAATGTCCTTCAGGAATCTAGCATACTGCGGCATCTCCTGCAGTGCTTCCACCAATGGAATATTAATATGTACTTTCCTGAAGATCTCTAAGAATTTGGAGAACTGCTCTTGCCCCCTCTCTTTCTTCTGGCGCTGAGTGAGAGGTGTAGTCACAGTTGCTGGCGAAGTAGCTTTTTGCTTTTCATCCTTCTTTCTGCCAGAAACCTCAACAGTGACCTCATCAGCTCTTTCTTCAATCAGCTGTGCACTCTCATCTTTTGCCGTCATGGCCCCTTCCTGTGTAGTCCTGCTCGGTAGATCAACCATCTTAAAATGACGCTGGGAAAACGGCATCCACCCAGGAGGACGCAGATGAGGTGGAAGTCGTCGGCCTTCCTTATGGACTCTCCACGATAGCTCTCCTCTCTCCATCTCACGAGATCCATGGCTACCTTCAGAGGTGGCTTCATTCTTCAATCTGATGGCCATGCACTGCTCCTTGGCATTCACCTTGGCATTGTTTATGAGATTGCCCGACTGTTGGAGTTTGTTAACGGCGGTGGCTATTTGACCCAATTGGGTCTCGAACATCTTCATTTGAGTCCCCACAACAACGGCATTGGACTCTAGCTTTTCCATCCTCTCGTCGGACTTGGAGATAAATTTCATCAGGAGCTCTTCCAAATTAGGCTTCTTCTCCTCATTGATGACTCTATTGGTGACAGAGAAGCCTGGTGGAGCCTGAAGCGCGTTATTCGAATTCCCATAAGCCAAATTGGGATGTGGACGTCCTCCATGATGAAACTGTTGTCCACTATTGTATCCACCCTGTTGCCCATGCTGAAAGTTCCCATAGTTTCTGCCGTTGATGTAATTGGCGTCTTCTACGCCTGTTGGGATCTCCACAGCCGGCTCAGGATTGCCAACAGTCATAGCCTTGATCTTCGAGTTCATCTCCGCCAGTTGAGTCAAAATCAACGCCATGAGGTCCGAACTGGAGGTAGCAGCAACTTTCTTCAAGTGAACTCTCTCGGATGGCCATTGATAGCTCGTGGTGGCCATGCTCTCAATGATCTCCATAGCTTCAAAACTCCCCTTCTTGAGCAATGAGCCCCCTGCAGCTGTATCCATGAACATTCTGGTGCGCTCCCCGCAAGCGTTATAGAACATGACCACCAGAGTCCCCTCATCGAAGCCATGGGACGGGCAGTTCCTCAACTTCTCCTGGTATCTATCCCATGTCTCTGCTAGTGTCTCTCCATCGAACTGTTGGAATTGGAGAATCTCCATCTTTAACTTCAATGTAAGCCCGGGAGGATGAAACTTCCGTAGGAAAAGATCTGCCAGGTCCCCCCATACTGGATTGGCTCCCAGCTGTAGAGTTTGATACCACGACTTTGCCATATCCCTGAGTGAGAAGTCTCCTTTCTCCCTGATTGGCTGCCAGCTCTCCTTTCTCCCAGTCTCCTCTTATCCCAGCTGTAGAGTTTGACACCACGACTTTGCCTTAAGCCCTGAATGACTTGCACATAGAGAATTTCTCTGATGATTTGCCTGTGCTCCCTAAGGAGATTTTCAAATCTCATTCTTAGGTCTTGATATTCTTGTCGAACTTGATCGTATTCGCAAATTTCTCCTGGAGGTGAGTGGGTTGGACTCTTGTTTTCTTTAGGAAAGATGTGTCTGTCGTTGAGATCTAAATCCATTAGCCCAATCTCAAGTCCGTTGACTCCTCGAAAGAATGATTTGACATAGTCACTGGAGGAGCCTTCATTGGTCCTGTTCACGAGGTAAAGAAAAAACGAACACACATGAACGGAGAAAAGAACACAGAGCATGCAAACACAAGAAAAATCTTGAAGGGATTTTAAGAGGTGAAAATAATCCTTTGAAGGATCTAGTTCAATAGAACCTAATCAAAACAGAATTGTTCTTGCGAACAACCTGCTCTGACACCAGTTGTTAGGTCCAGAGGGTCTCGAATAGGTGTATGGGGGGAGAGGAATACACCTATAGGCTATTTTTGACTTTAAAAGAATCAAAACGAAACTTCAAACACAAACTCACACAACCTATTTACTGAAAAGAGTTTTGACCAAAACAAGGTTGATGACTGATACTGAATACTCTTCAGTAAGGAGTTGTCAGTTAAGTCAAAAACCTTAACGGATACACGTAAGGCTTCAGTCGAGTTTGATAAACAGAGATGTTATGAATCTTACTGACTATCAGAAGATATATCAGTTAGATTGATAACACACGCAACGGAAAACTTTTGTTTCGTAATAGCCTATGAGTTAAGCACGTTGTCAGTCTTTAGGTTTCTCTTTGCGATTAATCTAAGAAAGTAAATACTGAAAGCTGTAAATAACACAGTGATTTTTACGTGGTTCGGAAAACACTTCCTACATCCACGGTCGGTTGATCAGACCAACAACTTAACTGGGCAAGTGCTTACGGGTGCACTGCAAACCTGAACGTGTGCTTGCGGGTGCACACAACCGAAACAACTGAAGATCCAATCTTCTGTACCAACACACCTTGTTGAATTTCTCACTCCTAGCACACACTGGGCACTAGGACCTCACGGAGACAGAACACCTTTCTGAACTCCTTTACGACACAAACACTCAATTCGGTAGGTTGAAGAGATGTTTGAAAACTTGCCAACTATACTACAAAGAACAAGTTCTTTGCAGTTAGTTTAACCTAGGCTTTGGATAAACAAGGTTAGCCTAAGGTGTAAGAGAATATATGTAATCAGCAATTAGTTTAACCTAGGCTTTGGCTCTGAGCTGAGTAATGATTTTGGCAGCGTTTTAGCTTATGTTGTTGAATCGGTGAAGATTGAAGTGATCCTCGAGCGCTATTTATAGGAGACGTCTTGAATAGATCCGTTGGCGGAGAAGGTCTTCAAGATTTCTTCCGTTAGAGAGTAATTTGAACTTGGGCTGAGGCTTCAATCTTCGAGGTTCCTTGTTTGGTGAGAACGGCTACGTTGAGGAGCAGGAGATGCGACATCTCTGAAAAGGTAATCACCAAAAGGAATGGCCTCTGCAGAGAAAAGACGATCCTGAGATCTCTGCATTTAATGCGGATGTACTTCTGGAGTACGTGGCTTCGTTTAAACTTTAGAGGTTCAGTCCGAGGAAGAAGGTTTAACTGATACTTGACTTTAGTATCATTTCACTGAATCCACGTGGCTCGCATTAAATAATCAGTCGTAACTGATTCTTGGACTGATTAGTCAAATATCAGTATTTGACTTTGCCTGTATCGTTACATCAGTCGGCAACTTCAGTCTTCAGTCCTCCGGCTTCAGTCTTCAGTCATCAGAACGGCAACTAAACTAGAAAAAGAACTATAACAATTGAGTTCGAACAGTTCTAGTCTATTACAAGTGAAACCTATTGATTTTGGTATCATCAAAACTAGGATTATGATATTTCATAAGTTCCCAACAAAAATGATTGATAGTAGTGGGTATTGTTGTGAGTGGAGTTTGAGTCCCACTAATTTGTGAGTGGAGTTTGTGGACCCTACTGTTATAAATGGAAGTTGAAATGATATAATGGATGGACCAAAATGAAAAAAGTGAAAATGACATTATGGACAGAGGGAGTATTAACTGATATATAATTTTTTCTTTATAAAAAAATCATATCAATTTATTCGGTGCGTAGGTAGAAATGACATACTAGCATCCCTAAAATTCAAGAACATGCAGACAGGAAATGCTAAACCCAGTGATTTTTTTTGGCAAGTGTTTACCTATGAACCTTGTGAACATCGGCAACCAAAAGCCCCTTTAAGGAGCTCTTAAGTGGTTCCCATTTTTAGAGAGCTCCTCTCCACAATGAAGGATTTTTAAATCAAGCTTTCTAATTTTTATTTTTATTTTCTCTTCAATTTAAAAGCATGTGTAGATTAAAATAATTAATAAGTAAAAAAATTAAATTTAAAATAATCAATATCATCCTCGCAGTTTGCAAATTTCCGCAATACAATTGTTGTACAAAAGCCAATTTCGTCGGGCCCATTTTTTACTTTTGATGCCGATAGTTTGGGTCTCAGCTAGGTCGAGTTGCTATTGCTAAAAAATTTCATTAAATTTGTGACTTTATCTATGGCCTTGGCGTATTCCCTATTTCCCCTTTCACCGAAAACTAGACTTATTTCCCTTTTTTCTTAGTTGCGGTTTGCCGCACTTTGGCCTATAGATCTAGTCGTGATGCTCGAATTGGAGAATGTCGTTGTGTACCCCCTCTCTCCTCAAATTTTTCGAGCGCTTTAAAGAATGCACGTCATCGCCGATGGAGGCAAATATTTGAGATTCACAGAGAATAAGCTAAGCTCCGAGGTATTTGAATTGACCCCTATTCTGGGTGTGATAAAGATCTTGAGCTTGTTGAGTGATTTGGTCATCACTCATGCCGATCCCTCAATTTGTTTGGCATTTTGTGCAGATGGCCTCCCAAATCTTGACGTCCTTTTGGGCATGTTGGAAGTGTGATTTTATCTGCTTGTTATTGCGTGGAGTATTGTTGGAAGGCCATTGATCGTTGTATTTCTTCGTGATTTCTCCCTAATACATTATGGCCTTTTGATCAGCTCCATTGTCCATGTTGAGTGTCGTCTCAGCCCACAGCGAGCATATAAGCTCGGTCCCACCCGGATGTAGCCGATGTGCTGTTTAATCGTCTTCAGAAAGGAATGAATCCTGGCCACTTCACAATCTTAAACAAATTAAGTTTGGTTCAAGACCTGCCGGGGTGAAGGCATTTGATTCTTGGGAAAATGAGGAAAAGCTATCGAGAGAAGAATTTGATATCCCTAGCGACGACGGTTGGTTGCTTCACCAATTGTTTCATTCACGATCCATTTTATAGAGATGAACTAAAAATGAAGAATTTTTAAAAATATGAAGAAGAAAAAAGAAGAAGAGAGCAATGAGTGAATTGTAGTGTAAAATGAATAAAGATGGAAATGTATTTATAGGTAAAAATAGGAAATAATGAAATAAAAAATTGAAAAAGATATTTATAGGTAAAAATAGGAAATAATGAAATAAAAAATTGAAAAAGACTATTGGCAGCATGGATCTTTTATTAGAAAAAGGAAAATTAATGAAATAACCATTGAATTTTGATTTCAATTCATTTTTTTATTTGAGCGGTATAGAGCACGTGCCTTCTCTCACTCCTTATGCGCCCGACGAGCCCCGTTGTTGATGCTCTAATATATACTCTATTTTGTAATTTCGGTTTCCTTCATTGTCTCTTAAATTTGGAGCGAGTTTTCATATTGAAACGAATAAAATCCAATAGGGATTCAACCGTACTCTGATTTGAGCATTTCTGGAATCTATAATTTCATTCGATGGTTACAACAATTTGGCCATATTTGGTTGATTACACTCCAATATCTTTTTTTTTTTTTTTGAGGGGAGATTACACTCCAATATCTATACATGAACAATTAAATGCCTTTTTAACTCAAAAGGAAAAACATAAGTTAGGCCGCTTTCTACGAGCCCATTTTATGTTTCTTATCATGCTTGGCCTATATAAAAATATTCTAGGTCAATGGCTATGCTTGGGGTGTACCATATTTGATATAGATTATAATATATATCTCTCTCTCTCTTACACACATATAGGATCGCGTTCAATGGAGACCATTAAATATTCAAATAACAGAGATCAAATCTCAGTCGTTGATCTTATCTAATCTAACGGTTACCATTTATTCACGTCATATTCAATGGATTTGATGAACGTTCTATGGAATTACTGATATATATTGAATAAATGCTGACAATTAAATTAGATAAGATCAACGACTGAGATTTAGTCTCTTTTCTTCGAATATTTAGTGGTCTCTATTGAACTCTTCCATATATATGTGTGTGTGTGTGTGTGTGTGTGTATATACTAAATTTGACCACACATTTTTTTTTCATGCATGTGACGCACTAAGAAAACACGACATATGGTAGAGGCATTTCAAAACACATGGAAGTGTAAAATAGGAATGCAAATGTAAGAGATTAATTTTTTTTAATTCTTTTTAATTTTAATATGATTTTTTCAAAAGTTCGTACATTTATGAATTAACACTTAAAAAAATTCGGCATCAAAAATCTGATGACTGAATTCACCCATATATACATCTCTCACATCATAGCTTCGTTCTTTTGATATCTCAGCTCGAGAAAAATGTGTTAAAAATTGACACTATTTAGAAATTCAATTTGCTAAAACTTTGTAACAGTAAAAGTAAATAGATTTGTAAAATTTGAAAGTTAAATTAAAATTGAGATTATAAATTTAAAAAGCTATCAAAATTAATGTTATAAACTACTATTCACCTTATATATAAATATAATATTTCCTCCGTCCTATTAATCTTGTCATATTTTTTGTTTTGGATTGTCTCATTAATCTTGTCATGTTTCTATATTTGGTAATAGAGATTATAGCCAAAAAATACACAAACTTTGATAAAAGTTGCAATTTTCACCTGAACTTTCAAATTAGCCAAAATATACATGAACTTATATTTTTTGTTGTAAATTTCACCTGAACTTGCAATGATTGAACTCCGTCGAGGTGAAATTTACAACAAAAAATATAAGTTCAGGTATATTTTGGCCAATTTGAAAGTTCGGGTGAAAATTGCAACTTTTATCAAAGTTCGTGTATTTTTTTGCTATAATCCCTTGGTAATATATAATTTTTACACTATAAATCATATGACGCTACATTTTTATGCATTTTTACTATACTAATTATACTCTCTTTAATAATCGTGCCTAAAAAAATTGGAACAAGCCTAATGAAACGAAGGGAATACTAATTCTTCTAAAATTTTAGCTCGGAATTTTGATTCCACCCCTCGACAAATCGGAGACGCAAATTAGTATGTGCGAATCATCTATATAATATATAAAACACCAGTTTAACGGCTCTTTTTTGGCGCCATTTTTGGCAGTTTCAGAAAAGCCATTTTTTTCGGCAGATCATATTCTCTCTCCAACTCCTTTTAATTCATTCTTCTGCCTCTTCTTCTATATTCCAGTATCTCTCTCAACACTTCCATCCACCAAGCTGCCGCAGCCGCTAACCCCCACCTCCCAATAAGCCGTCAACATAAACCCTAAACCCAACCATGTAATACCCCGTATGTTTTTATAATATTTTTATTAGTATTTATATAGTTGTTAAAGGAATTAAATAGCTTGAGATGCTATTTAATTATTTGAGTATTATTTACTAATGAGTTTATTGGTTTAGTAATTAAGATTTATTACTAAATCAATAGTGTGAATAATATGAGAGTATTTAATTTTATTTTCTTGAAGATGAATAATTGTTGGTAGATAGCTTCATTAAATTTTTGTAGTTGGAGAATATTTATTTAGGCGTGTTCCTAAAAGAATTTCATTTATTTATAAATGAATTTAGTAATATGTTCTTGTCATGTCATTAAAGTTTAAATATGTAGTTATATATATATATATATATATATATATATATATATATTCTCTAATGGACCGACTTAGTGGCCCCAATTTAGTGATATATGTCAAGTAGTTTTATATGATTTATTAGTGTACTATTTAAAAAAAAAAAAAAGGAAATGCAAGTGGATCGAAATACTTGGAGTTAGAGTCAGATTTTTTTTAACAATGTTAACTCTATCAATTTGTTTAAGTTACATGACTTCCAAGGAAAAAAAGAGAGGATAATGAAGCACAATATTATTTCTAATTGAGAAGAATCATTTCCTTTCCTCCATCCTCAGCCCGTCGACCTTCTTTCCCAAAAAGAAGAACCACCACTTTCTTCTTTCAAATTAACCTCGTAGAGAATTTCAGGTGATAGCTGCAAAATCTTGAAAGAAAAGGGTAAAGTTCTTGATTTTCTACCTCTCTCTAACTTTTAACTTGAAGGATATTTCTTTTTGAATTTTAGGGTTCTTCGAAAATTAGGGATTTTATATTAGAGTTGAAGTATGATTCTAATATTGATATATATTATGTTTCTGATGATTCCTAAGCATGATTGTGGTGGTTAATTGCAGTAATTGTTACTTGATTTTTGATTTTACTCAAGTTAGTATAAACCCTAGGTTTGAGTTCGAAAATTTTAGTTATGTTCTTGAATAATTGAGTTCATATATGTGTTCTTGAGCTGGAACTATGTCATGTATGAGTATATTATGAGTTTACACCACATAGTTTGGGAAATTGATTTTGTTAGTTTAGTGGAAATTAGGGCTTTTGTGTTAAGAGTGTTCCAATGCTACTATTTGATGGAGATATGTATACTATGATGTGATTTTATTAATTATTGAGATTAGAACAGCCCTACTACCCAATTCTTTTATAAAGCTCGATTGTATAAAGAGCATGGAAGTGATAAAGTTGCTATGTTTATGCATATAGTTGAGAGTAGTAGCATTGATGGAGTTTAATTTTAGCTCATTGAGGTTTCTTTTCATAGAGATTGAGGAGATTGATAAAGTTAGTTTATTAAACTAAATATGTATCTATTCATTGAGAATTGACAAACATCTATGAGCTTATTCTTTTTCTTATTGAGTTAAGAGGACTGAGTAATGTTATTGTATTGATGATGTGATGTGAGGAAATGTTAGGATAATAAGGGAATAGCAAACATGAGTTATTATTACAATATTAGATATATATAAATTTTCCTTACTTATTTTTCTTACAAATTTTTATCTATTTAAAGGTTCCAGCTATGAACGAGCGTGACATTAGGGTACAAGTGAGTAAAGGAGATACATCAGGTGGGCTTACTAACTCAAGAAACAATGATGCATACTTTACTATATAAAGTTTAAGTGTATGCATTTATTTTCAAATTGTTGACTTGCCAATGTTTAAGATTTGTATGATACCATCTACATAGAAGAACGAATTCGGGTCGTGAGCGAGTCAGGATTTGTGTACACAGAGTGACGGTTAACCTTGAGTTAGCTTGTCGTTATGTTTGGGAAGGAGGCCTACTTCTCAACGTGTTTATTGAGACTAGTAGATATAGTACATACTTACATGAGAACTTAGTCTGCGCAGACACTTTCAAATACTATGTAAAAACAGTTTAGCAAACACAGGTTGCTTCAGAAAACCCCTTGTGTATTGCTTAAAGTGGCAAGATCAATATATAGCATTATCATGCAGAGTTTTAAATGTTTTCGGCATATGTTCACTGAGTGCTTGTGGTACTCATCCCTGCATATCTTTTTAAATGTGCAGGTTAAGTTTGGATGAAGATGGAAGTGTGCTGAGCTGGAGCTTTTTGTTTATGTAAATAGTAATAGGCTCAGGATGTTGTGTCTTCATACATAATGTCCCATGATGTACTCCGCTGCAACACTTTATTTCTCTTATCACTTTTGACGTGTTGTAGAATGTTTTAAAAACCTTAACCTGTATATGAGCGTGATAAGTCTTGGTTATGATATTTATTTGGTCTAAGCTTCTTTTGTTAAAGTTTGATGGCTATGTATGTAAGTTAATTATACGTTTGTCTTAGTTTCCTTTCAATTACTTTCCATCTCTCGTTCTCCACCCTAGTCGTACGATACCTGGTCTAGCTATCTTTCTCCTAGGCCGGGCTGCGACAAAGTGGTATCAGAGCAGGCCCTTTGCTCTGAGCCTAAATTATTTTGAGTTTAGTCTAGATTGTATCTCTAGACTACTAGAATATTAATGATGAATGCTCAGCGCGCACACCATCTCATCCAGCTTAATCAGGTATGAGTTTAAATTATTTTCTTCCTTTTGGTAAAAATTATGATGTGATTTAAAGAGTTTGAGTTACTGATAAAGGAAATGATGGATGATGCTATTTATGAGATTCTTGGAGTGATGTTTCAGTTTAGAATGGATATGAATTTTATTACATGAATTATGAGATTGTTTTGGATTATTGTTCATTTCAAACTTGTTATGATTTTTATGAGTATTATGTTAAGCTAAGTTGTAAAGGTTATATTGGGCAGGATGGCTCGTACCCTACGTACCGCGAGGAAGAGAGTTAGTGCTAGAGCGACACGGGATGAGATTCGCTGGGAGTACTTTCACTATGGCATGTGCTGGAGAGATACATTGGGGGAATTTCTTGCCCACTTCCATGAGCACTGGTTGGCAGCTAGCATGTATGGGATCTCCTCGTATGATGGCATTATTCGACTGTTGACTCTACTTCCATCCGACTGGAAGGGTTGGGCGACCTCCATTGCCTCAGACTACTTATACCATTATGGTGAGGAGTACGACCTGTATGTAGATTTTCCAGGTTTCGCAGCAGCGGTTAGTCATCAGTATTACCGCTATGGGGCAGCTCCTTATGGACCATACACGCTACCAGGAGACTACATCCAAGCTGGATGAGGCATTGCTGATTTCCTACCACGAGATGACCCTGCCCCGTATGTACCGCCCGAGCCAGTTCAGGTGGCCCCACTCCTTGAGTCTGATACTGATGACGAGATAGCTGCCCTACTTCGTTCTCCTACACCGATTTACATAGTGGTTTCCTCTGGTAGTGAGACAACTTCTCAACAAACACTCATGTCCGACTGTACCATCCTTGGAACCCGCACCCGCGATGAGTTTGAAGCTGGACCTTCCAGACCGCGTGGTGTACCTCGAGATCATGTGGATTCTCCTGGAATGCAGCCAACTGTTGGAACCATACGCCGAGAACCAATAGATCTAAATCAAGCGGATGTGGTAGTCGACTCGGATGATACACGTGAGGCAGAGACACACAGTCAGACGATACGTGTGTTCTTGAGGAGGGATTCTGCAGGTAAGGGTGTGAGAGTTCACGAGGTTCCACGAGATGAAGGCGAGACAGAGACAGAGCCTAGCGAGTCCAGTGCAGCATGAGCAGATGTTAGCTACTCTTTGATGATGGTTAGATAGGAGGTGTAGTAACTTTATGTATGTACATAGATGTATATAGCTATGTGTGGTGTGTAGATGTATATATGTGTTTTGGTGATACGGATGCAGAGTCTAGCAGACCGCACCGTGGTGTAGTACTAGTTGTGATGTTTATATAGTAGAACATCAGGATTAGTACTAGGGATTTTTGTTGTACATATCCCTGCTATTTTGTAAAAGTCCTCCGAGGAGGCAGCTTTTACCTGATGATATATGATGATGACCTACGCGGTCATTTAGCAAACTTCATGAGTTACTATTTGTTGAGTTAAATGTGAATTGCTTAAGTATGAGTTATTTTGCAATGATGATGTATTTAATATAGACTTTATGTATTGATAATAGAATGCCGCCTAAAAGAAGAAATCGAGAACTAGCTGGTGTATATGATCAGGAACCTACACCACCTCCATCTCCACCACCTGAAAGGAGAATAGAAGAACTTTTTCTTCGTCAGAACCCACCTACTTTTAGTGGGACAGGAAATTCGGTAGAAGCAGAAGAATGGATCCGATCTATGGAGCGAATCTTTCGTTTCCTAAGGTGTAATGATCAAGACGTCTTTTATGCACATCGTTTCAACTAAAAGGCTCAGCTGACTACTGGTGGAAGGCTAGGCAAAAGACTTATACTCCGGAACAAATGGAGAATTTAACTTGGGAGCAATTCAAAACTGCTCTTGTTGACAAATACGTTCCCCGGAGTTATCGTAAGCAAAAGGAAATGGAATTTACTAATTTGAAGCAAGGGAAGAAGACTGTTGCAGAGTATGACCGTGAATTCTGCGACTTAGCTCGTTATGCTCCATATAAAGTAGACACAGATGAAAAGATGTCTGAGCTTTTCTGTGCTGGACTGAGACAAGATATCCGAGTAATATTGGCAAGTCAAGATACTTTAACTTATGCCGAAGCTCTGAATAGAGCACTTGACATGGAACTAGCTATGCAGCCCGAGAAGACACCTCAAGCACCAGAACCACCTCAGTACCAGGTGAAGCCACGAGCGCCTATGAATCCACCTTTTGCTAATCAAAATTCAACTCATAAAGGAAAAAGAAAGTGGGAATATCAAAATCATCCCAACAAGAGGATATGGCAAGGACCGGGTCAGCAACAATTCTCTGCAAATGTCAAACCACCTCTGGGACAACAGGGAATTCCACCGTGTTTCAAATGCAATAAAATGCATACTGGAATTTGTAAGGCTGGTAGTAACAGCTGCTATACATGTGGACAAGCGGGGCATTTCTCGAACCAATGCCCAAATAAGCAACGAGGTAATAGAGGGGGAAGACCGTACCCCAACCCAACTCCAAATCTAAAGGCTATGGAGGGAAACTTTCCACCGCCACAACAACAACATCAACCACAGCAACAGCAGCAACAACAACCACCACAGAAGCAGCCGTTGAATCAACAACAACACCAACGGATTTTTGCCCTAGAGCAGAAACCTTTTGAGAAGAACCAAGGTAATTTGGCAGGTATGGGTCAATTAAAGGGTGTGCCTATCATCGTGTTATTTGATACTGGTGCCTCGCATTCATTCATATCATATGCCTGCGTAGATACCTTTGAGCTTAATATAGAACAAGATAAAAATAAAATGGGGGTAATGACTCCTCTAGGCAAGGGTATCATAACTAAGCACACCTGTCCTAACTTAGACTTTGAGTTAGGTCCCCTTAAGATGACAGTTAAATGTTTGCATTTAATGCCGATGTGGGACATGGACATTATTCTTGGAATGGATTGGTTGACGGAAAATTATGCGACGATTCGATGCGAAATGAGGGAAATCTGTTTCCAACCACCAGGAAAAGAACCTACTTGCTTCTACGGCATGGAAAAGCAAAAGAGGAAAACACCTGTTGTATTATCAGCAATGCAAACCGTGAAGTTGTTACGGGATAGGGAGAATGTAGCATACTTGGTCTATTTGAATAAAGAAGTAAAATCAGAAATGAGCATTGATGATGTACCAGTAGTGCGGGAGTATAAAGACGTTTTCCCAGAAGCTTTGCCAGGTTTGCCACCGGATAGACAAGTGGAATTTACTATTGATCTCGAACCTGGCGCTGCTCCAATATCCAAAGCACCGTACAGAATGGCTCCGAAAGAATTGCAAGAATTAAAAATTCAACTGCAAGAACTTCTTGATCTAGGATTCATTCGACCAAGCGTGTCTCCATGGGGAGCACCAGTCCTATTTGTCAAGAAAAAGGACGGTACATTGAGGATGTGTATCGATTACCGTGAGTTAAATAAACTCACATTAAAGAACAAATACCCTCTGCCAAGAATAGACGACTTGTTTGATCATCTTAGAGGAGCAAGTGTCTTTTCAAAAATGGATTTGAGATCTGGATACCACCAATTGAAGATACGACGAGACGATGTCCCTAAAACTGCTTTTCGAACAAGGTATGAGCACTATGAATTCGTAGTAATGCCTTTTGGGTTAACCAATGCCCCAGCAGTGTTCATGGACCTTATGAACCGTGTGTTTCACACATATTTGGATAAGTTTGTATTGGTCTTCATAGACGATATTCTTATCTACTCAAAGAGTAAAGAAGAACATGAAGAACATCTCAAGACTGTATTGGAGAGATTAAGAGCTGAAAAACTTTATGCCAAGTTCAGCAAATGCGAATTTTGGTTGAGAGAAGTAGATTTCTTGGGGCATATTGTCTCATCGGAAGGAATTAAGGTTGACCCTGCAAAAGTACAAGTTGTGCAAGAGTGGAAATCACCCACTACAGTTAACGAAATTCGCAGTTTCTTAGGTCTTGCTGGATACTATCAAAGATTTATTGAAGGATTCTCTAAGATAGCACGGCCGATGACCCAATTACTCAAGAAGAATACCAAATTTATATGGACGGAGGAATGTGAAGAGAGCTTCCAAGAACTCAAGAATGAGTTAACTACAGCCCCAGTGTTGGCAGTGCCAGAAGCTGATAAAGAGTATGCAATTTACACTGATGCTTCAAAAATTGGACTGGGTTGTGTGTTGATGCAGAACGGCAAGGTCATTGCCTATGCATCACGACAACTACGACCATATGAATTGAATTATCCAACACACGACCTAGAACTAGCAGCTGTAGTCCATGCACTTAAAATTTGGAGACACCATCTCTATGGGGCTAGGTGCGAAATCTATACAGATCACAAAAGTCTCAAATATTTTTTTGAGCAGAAGGATCTGAATATGAGACAAAGACGATGGCTTGAATTGGTCAAAGACTACGACTGTGGAATCAATTATCATCTAGGAAAAGCTAATGTAGTAGCTGATGCTTTAAGTAGAAAGAGCCAATCCAAGCTAGGATTTCTCCTCACACAAAGAGAAGAACTCATCAAGGATTTTGAAAAATTGAAGCTAGAAGTGATTTTGCCGCCGCAAACTATGGAGGGTATGATGGCAACCTTGACAATAACTCCTGATCTGAGAACCAGGGTGGCCAATGCGCAGAGAAATAATGAGAAGTTAGAAGGGTTACGACTCAAAATCCGGACAGAACAAGTTAGTGGATATAAAGAAGCAGCAGACAATGCAATTTTGTTCGAGGGAAGACTTGTTGTTCCGAATGATAAAAGCTTAAAGGACGAAATCATGAGTGAAGCTCATAAAACGCCATATACTGCTCACCCAGGAAGCACCAAAATGTATCAAGATCTTAAACAGAAATTCTGGTGGGAAGGAATGAAACGAGACATAGCTTCTTTTGTTGAACGATGCTTGGCTTGTCAACAGGTAAAGGCGTTACACCAACGACCTTATGGGAAGTTACAACCGTTGGAAGTTCCGAAATGGAAATGGGAGCATATAACAATGGATTTTGTAACCGGTCTGCCAAAGTCCAAAAGAGGAAATACGACAATTTGGGTAATCGTAGACCGACTTACGAAGAGTGCTCATTTTATTCCAATCCCCATTACTTATGGCTCTGACAAATTGGCCCAATTGTATGTCCGAGAAATAGTACGATTACATGGAATACCAATAACTATTACGTCGGACCGAGATTCTAAGTTTACCTCACGATTTTGGATGAGTCTACAGAAAGAATTGGGCACCAAGCTGAATTTCAGTACAGCTTTTCATCCCCAAACTGATGGGCAATCTGAAAGGACCATTCAAACTTTAGAAGATATGGTCACAACCATTGTATTGGATCAAAGCACGCAATGGGAACAAGCTCTACCCCTATTGAGTTTGCTAATAATAATAGTTTTCAGGCAACGATCAACATGGCACCATATGAAGCTCTATATGGGAGAAAGTGCCGATCTCCTCTTTATTAGGATGAAGTGGGTGAAAGAAGAGTCTTAGGACCCGATGCGGTGGAGGAGATGATTACAATTGTTCGACAGATTAAACAACGAATGAAAGAGGCACATGATAGACAAAAATCTTATGCCGATAATCGACGAACCGAACTGCAGTTTGAAATGGGGGACAAAGTATTTCTAAAAGTTTCGCCGACTAAAGGAGTATCTAGGTTTGGAGTGAAAGGAAAGTTAAAACTGAGATTCATAGGACCCTATAAGATTTTGGAGAAAATAGGCCCAGTCGCCTACAGATTAGCACTGCCACCAAATTTTGGCAACGTGCATAACGTGTTTCACGTGTCGCAGTTGAGAAAGTATGTCTTCGACCCCAAACATGTCGTCCACCAAGAAAAGATAGAAATTGAACCAGATATGAGCTATGAAGAGAGACCTGAAATGATTTTGGATAACAAGATTCAACAACTGCGAAACAAATCCATTAACTTGGTCAAGGTCCAGTGGAGACACCATGGGCGAGAGGAAGCGACATGAGAACTCGAGAACAAGATAAGAGAGAAGTACCCCGAGTTATTTAACGAGGTACGCAAATTTCGGGACGAAATTTATTTTTAGGGGGAGAGGATGTAATACCCCGTATGTTTTTATAATATTTTTATTAGTATTTATATAGTTGTTAAAGGAATTAAATAGCTTGAGATGCTATTTAATTATTTGAGTATTATTTACTAATGAGTTTATTGGTTTAGTAATTAAGATTTATTACTAAATCAATAGTGTGAATAATATGAGAGTATTTAATTTTATTTTCTTGAAGATGAATAATTGTTGGTAGATAGCTTCATTAAATTTTTGTAGTTGGAGAATATTTATTTAGGCGTGTTCCTAAAAGAATTTCATTTATTTATAAATGAATTTAGTAATATGTTCTTGTCATGTCATTAAAGTTTAAATATGTAGTTATATATATATATATATATATATATATATATATATATATATATATATATATATATTCTCTACTGGACCGACTTAGTGGCCCCAATTTAGTGATATATGTCAAGTAGTTTTATATGATTTATTAGTGTACTATTTAAAAAAAAAAAAAAGGAAATGCAAGTGGATCGAAATACTTGGAGTTAGAGTCAGATTTTTTTTAACAATGTTAACTCTATCAATTTGTTTAAGTTACACGACTTCCAAGGAAAAAAAGAGAGGATAATGAAGCACAATATTATTTCTAATTGAGAAGAGTCATTTCCTTTCCTCCATCCTCAGCCCGTCGACCTTCTTTCCCAAAAAGAAGAACCACCACTTTCTTCTTTCAAATTAACCTCGTAGAGAATTTCAGGTGATAGCTGCAAAATCTTGAAAGAAAAGGGTAAAGTTCTTGATTTTCTACCTCTCTCTAACTTTTAACTTGAAGGAGATTTCTTTTTGAATTTTAGGGTTCTTCGAAAATTAGGGATTTTATATTAGAGTTGAAGTATGATTCTAATATTGATATATATTATGTTTCTGATGATTCCTAAGCATGATTGTGGTGGTTAATTGCAGTAATTGGTACTTGATTTTTGATTTTACTCAAGTTAGTATAAACCCTAGGTTTGAGTTCGAAAATTTTAGTTATGTTCTTGAATAATTGAGTTCATATATGTGTTCTTGAGCTGGAACTATGTCATGTATGAGTATATTATGAGTTTACACCACTTAGTTTGGGAAATTGATTTTGTTAGTTTAGTGGAAATTAGGGCTTTTGTGTTAAGAGTGTTCCAATGCTACTATTTGATGGAGATATGTATACTATGATGTGATTTTATTAATTATTGAGATTAGAACAGCCCTACTACCCAATTCTTTTATAAAGCTCGATTGTATAAAGAGCATGGAAGTGATAAAGTTGCTATGTTTATGCATATAGTTGAGAGTAGTAGCATTGATGGAGTTTAATTTTAGCTCATTGAGGTTTCTTTTCATAGAGATTGAGGAGATTGATAAAGTTAGTTTATTAAACTAAATATGTATCTATTCATTGAGAATTGACAAACATCTATGAGCTTATTCTTTTTCTTATTGAGTTAAGAGGACTGAGTAATGTTATTGTATTGATGATGTGATGTGAGGAAATGTTAGGATAATAAGGGAATAGCAAACATGAGTTATTATTACAATATTAGATATATATAAATTTTTCTTACTTATTTTTCTTACAAATTTTTATCTATTTAAAGGTTCCAGCTAGGAACGAGCGTGACACTAGGGTACAAGTGAGTAAAGGAGATACATCAGGTGGGCTTACTAACTCAAGAAACAATGATGCATACTTTACTATATAAAGTTTAAGTGTATGCATTTATTTTCAAATTGTTGACTTGCCAATGTTTAAGATTTGTATGATACCATCTACATA
Organism: Salvia miltiorrhiza; assembly: GCF_028751815.1. Taxonomy (NCBI): domain Eukaryota; kingdom Viridiplantae; phylum Streptophyta; class Magnoliopsida; order Lamiales; family Lamiaceae; genus Salvia; species Salvia miltiorrhiza. The sequence goes on along the minus strand of NC_080388.1, from coordinate 17,035,230 downwards.
GAAGAACGAATTCGGGTCCTGAGCGAGTCAGGATTTGTGTACACAGAGTGACGGTTAACCTTGAGTTAGCTTGTCGTTACGTTTGGGAAGGAGGCCTACTTCTCAACGTGTTTATTGAGACTAGTAGATATGGTACATACTTACATGAGAACTTAGTCTGCGCAGACACTTTCAAATACTATGTAAAAACAGTTTAGCAAACACAGGTTGCTTCAGAAAACCCCTTGTGTATTGCTTAAAGTGGCAAGATCAATATATAGCATTATCATGCAGAGTTTTAAATGTTTTCGGCATATGTTCACTGAGTGCTTGTGGTACTCAGCCCTGCATATCTTTTTAAATGTGCAGGTTAAGTTTGGATGAAGATGGAAGTGTGCTGAGCTGGAGCTTTTTGTTTATGTAAATAGTAATAGGCTCAGGATGTTGTGTCTTCATACATAATGTCCCATGATGTACTCCGCTGCAACACTTTATTTCTCTTATCACTTTTGACGTGTTGTAGAATGTTTTAAAAACCTTAACCTGTATATGAGCGTGATAAGTCTTGGTTATGATATTTATTTGGTCTAAACTTCTTTTGTTAAAGTTTGATGGCTATGTATGTAAGTTAATTATACGTTTGTCTTAGTTTCCTTTCAATTACTTTCCATCACTCGTTCTCCACCCTAGTCGTACGATACCTGGTCTAGCTATCTTTCTCCTAGGCCGAGCTGCGACAAACCATGAATTCCAACAAAAATAATATTCACATCTTTCATCCATCAACCGAAGAAAGTGATTAAAAAAAAAGATTTAGAAAGAAAAATAAAAATAGAGATCCAATTGAAGAAAAAGAATGAAAGATAATAATCTGAGTTTTTTTGTCAAAAAAAGAAAACAGTATTGATATTTTACCTAAAGATCTCTTCTTCAATCTGAATTTTTTTCCCCTCTATTTCTTCATTTAGAGGAAAAATGCAAACTTAAAAGATGTAGAGCGATAGCAAGCTCTGTTTCACGGCCTCAATATAACCATCCTTCGCAACCTCACAGCAGTGCTTACAGAGGATTTACGTTTTGGATTTTGAGATCGATGAGGGTGGACAGTACATGAATTTCCTCCACGTGTTAGCGGCGACTAAATCTGGCAACAATCGCATTGCCGTTTCAAAAATCACTGCCTTAGCGAATAACATCTCCGTCAGCGACGAAAACAAAAAATGACCGGCAAGAGACTGAATACATTGATAGAAAAGATCGGCGCCCCCTTGGAAATTCAGTGAAAAAATTGATATTTGGCGATCTGAGCCGCGATAAATTGAGAGTGGAGGTGGATGACGCCCCAACCGTGAACTTGGTGTTCAAGCTACACAATTTATCCAACGATGAGGAGGATGAATCTGCACGATGATGGAGAAGAAAATAAATGGCGATTAAGAAAATAAAAATAGAAATACAGAAGAGAAAAATAGGACGCACGCAGAAAGAAAAGAAATACAAGCGGCGCTGCTGAAGATAGAATAAATTAGGGTTGGACTATGTTTAATTATGAAATTATTGTATTTATTTTATTTCTATTAATTTTGGTTTTTAACTTTTGTTTTAATTATTAAGCTTACGTAATTTTTAAAATTCTGGGCTTTTCATTTTGGGCTACTTAAGTTAAGTATGGACTTCGACAAACAAAATTGTATTCACACTATATTCCTTTATTTATTAAAGTATTAAAAATACTTATCAATTTGCAATTTTATTCATGTAGCCTTCAATTTTAAATTTAATAAACATTACTTAATTACATTTCTAAAGCCTTAAAAATCTGAACGATGAACTAAATTTTAATAAAATATTATTTAATTAATCACACTTCTAAGGCTTAGAAATCTAAAGATGAACTAAATTTTAATAAGACGTTCCTTAATCACACCTCTAAAGCCTAAAAAATCTAAATGATGGAATTCTAGATATTAGTTTTTATGAGATGAAATTAGAAGTTCTTAAATATATTTTGTATATTCTTATCGGCTAATTAATTTGGACCATGAGATGAAATAATTTTACATATTTAATTTTGTGTTAGTAATAAAAACTACTCATTTCAATTTGTAAAGGAAAATCCATTTTTTTTAAATGTATAAAATGTACTCATTTTTACTTCTCCCCTATACACTAATACCCAGTACGTACGCTGCATAATGAATAACAAAATCAAATGATATATTAAATAAATAAATTATTAAATAAAATTAAAATATAAGGAAATACGAATTGCTTTTTAAAATAAAATAATTCGCATTAAATACACAATAAAGAACTTGAATTTAAAAATTAATTTTTAACTTTGTATTTGTAATAGTTGAAATACCAATAATATTAAAAAATTATGTTTTTAAATTTATCTTATGTACTGTATAATTAACGTGGATTATTTTATTTTAAGAAATAATTTATATTTTCTTATATTTAAATTATATTTAATAGTTTTATTTTTTTATTCATTTAAAACGTCGTTCAATTCGATGCGTTCACCGTGCATCGCACGGGCGGGCGTACTAATTTTTGTAACAGCGCAAACCGTGATTACATTTGGATTCTACAGAAAAATTAATTCGCCGACATCTATGTTTCGTATGTCGTATTCATTATACAAGAACTATCTAGAATTCACCTCTTATTTAGTTTGTGTTCTCACACCACAAAAATAATAGTAATTGACAAAATAAAATGTAACACCACACCAACTACATTATTTTTGTTCCTAACGGAAATCGTTACATATTGTTGGTGTCTGTATCGGCCATGTCAAAAATACTGGAATCTCGGTGGGCCCGTCCATCTCAAGGCAGCCGTCGGTGCATTATCTACCATGAAATGTTTTAAGATTGGGGTTTGGAATTATTCTTACAAACATTTAAGATATTTAAATCATGCCGAGGCAGAAAGATTTTGTTTTACAAAGTAAAATTAGACATAATGTATCAAATACCCACTATAATTTTTAGATTTATTATATTTTGTCTCTCTAACTTCCAATAAATTTCAGAAAATACTTTAAATTTTTATTTTCTATTTAAAAAATTCCCAACTTTCAGTATTTTTTAAAACTATTCTGCTAAATAATATTCAGTGACAAAATAATAAGTCATTTTGCTAAATTCGTGTATGTAATGTCGTCGTTTTATTGATGAGGTTGAAAAGAAGTTTTCACCTAAGAATCTGATGAGATAATTAATTATTTAGTCGTTGAATTTCGTATAACTGAACAATTTTTTTAAAATACTAAAAATTGGGGGCTTTTAAATAAAAATTGAAAGCTTGATATATTTCTGAAATTGCTGAGTTACGGATATAAAATATGACTAACTTTATTTTTTAAATATTAATTCCCTTTATATTGGATTAACTGGATGTCAAATTTTTTGAACTTCTCTACAATTATAATTAGTGAGTTCAAAAGATAGTGTTATAAAAAAAAGTTCAAAAGATAGTTTTTAAAAACAATTGTTCAAAAGATGAATGGTCGATAGATGATTACTAAAGTAAAGGTTAACCACTATAAGATTTCTATTGTAATTTTTATTTTCCTATAAGTTATTAACACGATTCCCCTTCATCTTAAGAAAAGATTTTTGGACACCAGGTGTCTTAGACACCTTCATAAAAAATCGATTTTTCCTTAATATCTAATTTGACCAATTATTATTATTTAGTAATTTATCTAAAATATCATTTTCAAAAATATATTCAATCGATTTTGTTATTATTTTCGATTGTTATATATTTTTTCCAAGTTCACTAATTTATTAATTTTTTTTAATAAAAATATATAAAAATAGAAAATAATAACAAAATCAGTTGAATATGTTTTTAGAAATAATATTTAGACAAATCACTAAATAACAAAAAATCGATCAAATTAAATACTAAGCAAAAATCAATTTTTTTATGGAAGTGTCTAAGACACCTGGTGTCCAAAAATCACTCCCCTTAAATTAATTTCAATGTATCCTATCAATATCCGATCACTACTAATTATAGAAATCACAATTGGAAATCAGGAATAAAAGTCGTCAATTAATTGCATGTAAATGCACTAACTTTAGCCAAAATTTATTTTTAATGCATATTTAGAAAAATTAAATAAAATACACAAATTTTATTAGGTGTTCAATTTTGACTCCAATGAGCCACAAAAACGCCATGTAGCTGGCCACGTAGACGCCACATCATTTTCGATGAGCCTCGTAGATGCCACATCATTTTTAATTTGGAAAAAATGAAATCGGTGTCAAAACTGAACAATTAATAAAGTTTGTAGATTTTATTTAATTTTTCTAAATATGCGTCAAAAATGGATGTAAGCTGAAGAACACACCGCAAAAACAACACAAATGCAGCGAACTTGAAACAGAGAATTGAAATCAATGCACACTTGATTTACGTGGTTCGATCCTTTCGGATCTACGTCCACGGGCAAGTCAACTCGATCTCTTTTATTGATATGAACAAAACGAGGAAACAAATTACAATCTCTCAAAACAAGCAATGAAAAGAAACTCTAAAATCGCAGCTAGAATACTCTCTCTCAAAGCTCTCGAATGACCTAAGTTTCATTCTTTCTTTCACTTCAAAGAGGAATGGAAAATGGTGGTCACTCCTAAAAATAAAAAGAAAGAATGAAAAATAATAAAATTCTCTTTTATTGAAAAATAGGAAAAAAAGAAGAAATTTAAAGGATTTTTATCTTTCCTTTTTCTCATAATAGATTTATAATAATAATAATGATAAAATAGCAGACGAGGAAGGATTTTGAACCTTTAGTTATACACCCTGTCTAGTAATTAAATATTCTAGAGAATGCCACAAACCACCTCGTTTTAGCAAGAGTTTACTGGATTTCGAAATTGTCTAATCTTAGATATAATGATTCCTGCAACGAAATCTTTAAAGTATCCATATATTATTATGGATGGGCAAAAAAATTCAAACTTATCCAAGAAAATATGAAGTGTCACTGTTATATCACATGGATCGTTTTCATTCGTTTAACAATGACCCTCATAATTGTCTTTTTGGTGTAACAAAACAACTAACAACTCACCTAATCAAAGCCCGTTTTGTTCAGCGAAAAGGTTATATAAGGAGATACGATATATAGCTAGTTGGAGTAGTTCAGTTATTCTCAATGAAAAGATTCGACTATGTTTGCGCACAATATTGGGAATTTAGTCCATCATTATTATATATATATATATATATATATAGGGGTGGGCTACCGTGAGAGCACATATTAAAATAAGAAATAAGAGCAATTTTTAATGTATGAATTTTATGTAGAACACGTATGAATTCGCTGTATAAAGGTACTAGTGTTATACCCGCGCGATGCGCGGTCAATATTTCTTTCATAATTAGCACAATAAAAAATGCATAATGATAAGTGTTTAATAGACGAAGCTGATTTTATCTTACTTTGTAAGTGTCATAAACTACATTATTAATAATGTAATCAAATTACTAATTCATTGTACATAAGGAAAATAATAGATATTTTAATATTTTATTAAAATAAAATTCGAACTCAGGACCATAAATTCATCCAACAGGATTACAAATCAAAAATGATTCTTATTTTATATCTTAAGAAATGCTCTTATTTTAGCTCTCCCCTATATATATATATATATAGAGGTAATAGATCATAAATAGATTAAATCACATGGACTTTGTGTTAGAAAATATGTGTAGAAAACCTTGGTAACAAAAGTTTAATAAGAACTGAGACTAAAGTTAAACTCTATCTCTACAAGACAAAATCTCTACTATAGTGCATGCAGTTCTACAGCCTTTATCCAGTTCGCACCATTCGGCATAGAAAATTGAGTTAGCCATAAAATAGCTAATTAAAAAGAATTGCGAGAGATTCTTCTTTAAAAAAAAAAAAAAAAAAAAACAGTAGAGTTTCCCTCAAAAAACAAACACAAAACACTGGAGTGCTTCTTAACGGAGCACATTTGATTACTCTATAATGATGTGGTGCATCTTTCAAAAGCATAGAGTTTTCTTATTTTTCCAACGGGGATGTGTGGCGATCTAGACTTTTTCTTCAGAGGGGCCTAACCTAATCATATATTTATAAATTCATATTTCAAATGTAATAAATTAATCTACACTATATATATATATATATATATATATATATATATATATATATAGGGAGAGATTCAAGAAAGAACCACTAAATAAAAGAAGAACGGAGAATCATTTTCAGCCATTCAATCATCAAGATCTACGGTGGATGCATCATTTTGTTGGATGAATGCAGATCCTGGGTCCGAATCCTGAAGGGAGCAATTTTTTTAATTTTTTTAAGTGCATTAATTTTAACAGCGAATGCATTAATTTTTACAGTGAATGCATTAGATTTGATGGTTCTCACGTTCTCACAAATAATATAGTTATCTCTAGAACCACACCCTATATATATATATATATATATATATATATATTATAGGATTGGGTTCCGCTAGTATCCAAGCTTATAATAGATTTGTAGATCCAAATCTAGACCACACATTTATGACATGTGGCGCATCAAGATGGTGACACGTGGCAAGAAGCTTCCAAGCATTTTCAAGGCAAAATCTGGAGAGGGGTAAAATTAGAATGTAATTTTCGAATTTAATAATTAAAAAAAATTAGATTTTCTCAAAATAGATATATTTTAGATCCATAAAGTTTAATACGAAAATGCATGAATTTTCATATAAAAATGCATAAAGTTTCATATAAAAATGCATAAGATTTCACCCCACCCCACCCCCTCACACCCCTGAATAGGGTTGTAAACGAATCGAATCGAGTCGAATATCATAATTTCGTATTCGTATTTGAATACTAACCGAATCGAATCGAATCGAATATTTATATTTCGAATCGAATATTTATCGAATACGAATATCAAAATTCGAATATCGAATCGAATACGAATTATTTGATTAGTTTACAATCGCAATGACGAAGTGCGACTTGTGATGGAAGAATGACTTCAATTTAAAATTTTGATTTTATAAATTGTAAAGTTTTACTTTGTAAATTGTGGAGAATTACTTTAATGCATGTATATTATGATTCTTTGCATTTTCCCTTTTTAAAATTGTCAATTATTATATAATATTAGAATTCTTATATATATAATTAGATATTGATGAATATAAAATTAAATTCATCCAATAAAGTGATTAATCCACCATAAAATTTACAACCAAATGGTGAAAATTAGTTCATAATTTATTTTAGCCCCTCCACAAGCACACATATATACATATATATATATATATATAATATTTAAATATTTAATCATGCATCTATGCGAATATCAAATCGAATCGAATCGAATATCATAATTTCATATAAGTATTTGAATACTAATTGAATCGAAACGAATAATTTCGAATACGAATAACACAATTTCGAATCGAATCTCGAATCGAGCAAAAATATTCGATTCATTTACAACCCTACCCCTGAACCCCACCCCACCCTTGCCCCACCCCCACCCCCACCCCACCCCCCCTCCTCCCCCCAATTATTTTTTTTCAAAAACTGATTTTCTGATTGCTGACCCACCCCCACCCCCACCCCCCCAATTTTTTTTTCAAAAACTGATTTCTGATTGCTGACCCCCCCCCCCCCCCAAATTTTTAATTTTCAATTTTTTTTAAATTTTTGGGGATGCATAATTTCATACACTGATATGCACATATTATTACATGAAAATGCATAAAACATTAACTACAAATAATTATTTTTACAAATACACCCTAAAATAAATACTAAACACTAAAACCTAAAAACTAAACCCTAAATACTAAAACACTAAACTCTAAGCATCATTAAACCCTAAACACTAAAATCAAAACCCTAAAATAAATACTAAACACTAAAACCTATATACACTAAAACACTACACACTAAAACCTAAAAACTAAACCCTAAATACTAAAACACTAAAATCTAAACATCATTAAACACTAAATACTAAAACTCAAACCCTAAAATAAACACTAAAACACTACATACTAAACCCTAAAAACTAAACCCTAAACACTAAACCCTAAAAACTAAACCCTAAACACTAAACCCTAAACACTAAAACACTAAACCCTAAACCCTAAACCCTAAACCCTAAACCCAAAACACTAAATCCTAAACACTAAACCCTAAACCCTATACCCTATACCCTAAACCCTAAAAACTAAACCCTAAACACTAAAACACTACACACTAAACCCTAAAAACTAAACCCTAAACACTAAAAACCTAAACACTAAAAACCTAAACACTAAACCCTAACCCTATACCCTAAAATAAAATATTATAAAACGTGTGTATATAAAAAAGAAGAATGCATAATCAAGAACAATAAAATGCATATATTATTACATGAAAATGCATAAAACATTAACTACAAATAAGTTTTTTTGGGGGGCGGGGGCGGGGGGGGGGGGGGGGTCACCAATCAGAAAATCAGTTTTTGAAAAAAAAAAAATTGGGGGGGTGGGGTGGGTGGGGATGGGGTGGGTCAGCAATCAAAAAATCAGTTTTTGAAAAAAAAAATTGGGGGGTGGGTGGGGGGTGGGGGTGGATCAGCAATCAGAAAATCAGTTTTTCAAAAAAAAAAATTTGGGGGGGGGGGGGTGGGGCAGGGGTGGGGTGGCGAAACTACCAGATTTATTAAAATGAAATGCATTTTTTGTATAATTTAATGCATTTTTATGTGAAAACTTTATGCATTTTTGTTTGATTTTATATGCATGTGAAACATGCCTATTTTTGGGGGGTGGTAATGGGGAGGGTTGGGGGGTGGATTGGGCGTGGTATGGGGTGGGGTGGTGAAAATACCAAAATTGTAAAATCAAATGCATTTTTCTGTTCAAAGTTATGCATTTCATATGAAAACTTTATGCATCTTCGTGTGAGACTTTATACATCTAAAATATATCTATTTTGAGAAAATCTAAAAAATATATATATATTTTTAATTTTTAATTCCGAAAATTATATTCCAATTTTACCCCTCCAGATTTTGCCTTGGAATGCTTGGAAGTTCCTTGCCACGTGTCACCATCTTGATGCGCCACATGTCATAAATGTGTGGTCAAGATTTAGACCTACAGATCTATTATAAGCATTGGATACTACATGATCCCATTCCTATGTATATATATAAACTAATCCTAAAATATAAATGTTCATGGAAGGATGATTAGATGCAGCAGACAGTTAGTTTTCAAACAGTCTAATGGAGGTTCATTGTACAGTTTAATGTCTTGCAATTTATAGGAGCAGCTCTATTATTTTACCGATTATTGGTCTTAATCAAATACTAGTGATATATTTATAATTGTTAGAGGTAAAAACAAAACTAACATTAAAGTTCTATTAAATGTGATCTTAAATTGTACTGTTGGACACTACTGCCAGTATTGGGAAGATTGAGTTTTAAGCAAGCATTACTGATTGTACATTTTGGCAAGAATTTGGTAGGGTTGGTGGTGGTGATGTGTTAATAATGACATGCAATTGCTTACACAGGTCAATACAAAAAGGCAACGTGAAAATAAAAATATGGAATTAAATAAAACGAGAGTGGGAACTTGGCTTTTAACTCCAAAATCATACATGCATACCAACCATAGTTTAATTGCACTTATCCCACCCACCAATTTGTGGCGAACTGTACTCGAAAACGTTAAGGAAAATTAAGCCCTAATATTGGAATCCAAGGTAGAAAATTATTAATTAAACTAGAGCGTAATCCAAGGTCGAAAGTTATTAATAAAATTAGAGCGTGATCCGTCGAAATTTTTAACGAATAGTATTATTCTACACCCTAATTTATAATTATTTTATATTATTTTTATAATTATCGTATAATAATTTAATTACTATATAAATTATTTATTCTATTAATTTAATTTATCAAATTAAATTGATAGGATACTATATATATAAGTCTCAATTTGAGTATGTACCAGCGGATTGAGTATTGAACATCTCAACTGATAATTAGCCAACTCGAAGAGTTGATCATCAAGTTGATAACTAGCAGATTGATGAATCAGTTCAGCAAGCTAAGGTTGATTGATGAACAGTGAAGGTAACTGTTTAAACAAGTGAATAAGTGAGTAATCCTACTGACAGCTTGAAAGTTTATCGGTGGTGTCCGAAATGTGGTGGTTTGTTGACTCGCGTTTTAAGAAAATCTTGTTACTCACTTACTTCAAAGAGTGCAAAGTAAATTAAAAGTGGCTTGAGTCATTTTGATAAAACTTTGAATATTAGTTTTATGTGAATGCTATATATGATGCTTTAGGTGTGCTTGCTGAAAGATTTAGCAATTATGGCAAGATAGAACCTAAGTGCAGATTATTAAAACACAAACAATTTTACTTTGTTGACCCTTGATCAACATGTTGAAGTAAGTTAAAGACTGATTCAACAAAGCTAAAGTAAAAGCATAATGTACAACACACAAGCATTTTAACGCGGTTCAGAGCAATTAATTCTACGTTCACGATAAATAGGAAAATCTCTTAACCTTGAATTTTTTATTTTATAGCTACAAGTCAACTTGACCAGTCTGTACACCTTAATTGATCACACGAGTTTCGCGGCTGTGATCTTACTTAGCAATTTCGCAGTTGCCATTCTGTTTCTAGCAATTTACACGGTTGCAATATGACGAAGCTGAACTTCTGTAACAACCCGACTCCGGACTTGACGGCTGTCCCCACATACCAACGCAAGTCTTTTTCTAGCGTGTTTTATCCTCACTCGCACGCTCCCTGAGAAACTTCTCAGGGGATCACCCATCTTGGAATTGTTCTAAGTCAAGCACGCTTAGCCTTGGACTTTCTTCCACGTGGTCACCAGAAAAGAAGATGCATTTTGTTGATGTTAGGTCCGGAGGGTCTCGAATAGGTGTATGGGGGGGGGAGAGAATACACGTATGGGCTATTTTTCTTTCTTCTAAAACAGAGGGATCTCAAGATAGAGATCAAAATGAAACTTTACAAGAAAACTAAGACAGGTGTTAACAGAGAAGAGTTTTGACCAACAGGGTTGACGACTGATGCTGAAATACTCTTCAGTAAAGAGTTATCAGTTAAGTTACTGGAACTTAATTGATGCACGTTAAGGCTTCAGTCGAGTTTGCTAAAACAGAGATGATATAAATCTTCCTGACTATCAGAGGATAGATCAGTCAGACTGATATCATACGCAGCGGAAATAACTTTATTTCGTAATAGCCTCGGTTGAGCACGTTGTTAGTCTTAGGTTTCTCTTTGCAATTAATCAGAATTCAGTTTATCAAAAGTAAAAACACAAGTAAGAATGTAAAACTGAAAGCTGTAAATAACACAAAGACTTTTACGTGGTTTGGAAAACACTTCCTACATCCACGGTCAGTTGATCAGACCAATAATCCACTCCGCAAGTGCTTAACTGGTGCACTGCAAACCGAACCGTGTGCTTGCCGGGTGCACACAACCGTACCACTGAAGATTCCACTCTTCAGTACCAACACTTCACTCGCGTTGGATTTTTCACTCCTAGCACGACCTTGCACTAGGATCTCACGGAGTCAGAGTACCTTCCTGAACTCCTTTTCACTCAAACACTCGATTCTATCTCGAAGGGAGGTCTGAAATCCTGCCAACTAAACTTCAAAGAACAAGTTCATTGGAGCTAGTTTGACCTAGGCTTCTGGGTAAACAGATATTTGCCTAAGGTCTAAGAGAATGTGTGTAATCAGCAGTGACTGATTTTGACTTTGGAATTCTCTTCTTCGATTCAAGCTTTGGGAGGTTGGGCTTTAAGCTGAGTAGCAATTTTGGCAGAGCTTCAGCTTGTGTTGTTGAATCGGTGAAGATTGAAGTGATCCTCGAGCACTACTTATAGGAGAGATCTTGAATAGATCCGTTGGCGGAGAACATCTTCAAGATTTCTTCCGTTGGAGAGCTTTTTGAATTTGGACTGAGGCTTCAATCTTCGAGGTTCCTTGTTTGGTGGGAACGGCTATGTTGAAGAGCAGGAGATGAGACGTCTCTGATAAAGTAGCCACCAAATAGGAATGACCTCTGCAGAGAGAGGAAGATCCTGAGATCTCTGCATTTAATGCGGCTGTACTTTTGGAGTACGTGGCTTCCTTTTGAACGTTGGAAGTTCAGTCCGAGAAAGAATGTTTAACTGATACTTGTCTTTAGTATCAGTCCGCTGAATCCACGTGGCACGCATTATATAATCAGTTTCGAACTGATTCTTCAACTGATACTTCAGTTGGTAACTTCAGTCTTTAGTCTTCAGTCCTTCGTTCTTCAGTCTTCAGTCTTCAGAACCGCAAACTAAACTAGAAACGAACTCTAACACTTGAGTTCAAACTGTTCTAGTCTATTACATATTAAGCCTAAGGATTTTGGTATAATCAAAACAAAACAAGATATTCCATGGGGTTCCCAACAATTTTCCCCTTTTTGATGATGCCAAAACCTTACAGCAGTTCTAAGCAATACAAAGACTGAACTCAGAGCACAAGTTCTAAAACAGGGTGAATACTATTCCCCCTTAACAATAGAACCTAATGACTTGTACTTAGAGTCAAGAACACAACAATTCAAAACGAGAACGAGAAAAAAGACAGAAAACATTAATCAGAGCCTAGACAAAAAGTTATTGTCTTCAAGTTAAGATCAAAAGAAGTTCTTTTTATTTCAATAAAATGTCTGATGTCTTAAAATGACTGATGAGACATCAATCGAGGTATAGAGCAAGACTTACATTAGAGTAAAAGAAAAACAAAAACTCATGGGAAACCCATGGACTCCAGCAGTCTGCTTGGCTACGCCTTGAACTTCTTGATCTTCATCTTCTGTCTTCATTCTTCATGTTCCTAAGCTTGTTCCATTCCCACTTGTTTTCCTTTGACTTGAGGTCTCCTTGCCTAATCTTCCTCATGATCATCGTGATGATCATTTTGCTTAATTGACTTCAGTCTTTCGAGAATAAGTCTCTAAGAACTTTTCCCCTTTTTGGCAACATCAAAAAAGGTAGAATTGACTGAAGGATGAAGCTAAGACCATGCGAGGAAACCGAATCGCAGAATGGTCTAGAGAAAGATGCTGAGGGTAAGAGGGAGGTGGAGAATGCAGAGGTTTAGAGAAAGACAGAAAGATGGAGAAGAGGTAAGAAAAATGAGGGAGACGGATAAAGGGGCAGGGGTTAATTTGCATGGCTCTCCAGAATGGAAAGAGAAGAGAGCTGCTATCATGCAAACCGAAGAGGGCTGATGAGAGGTTTCTGGAGAAGAGAGAGGGAAGTGGAGAGAAGTGTGTGGGAAAGGAAGATCGAATCAGTGACTATCGCGAGGACAGACACTGTCGATGACCCAGCACTTGGTCCATGAGAAGAAGACCTTGTGCAGTGGGTTGCGCCGGTTGACAATGAGCTCCTGCTCAATGCTGTTGCACCACACGGAAGCTTCACAAAAAGGTGAGAAGCTCGCCTGAGGAACAGGTGAAGTCCGTCTGCTTGAGACAGGTACTTCAAACCGTATGGTCCGGGTATGAGGATGGAATACGCTCGCGTCGATGGGTACAAGTGAGAACAGGGCAAGCTTTGACGTCGGAGAGACGTTGAGATCCAGTGGAAGGGTCCGGTGAAGACCAAGTATGTGAGCGTCATTCTCCCACTCTATGACTTTGCAGTCATTGAATTCTCCTTTTGTCGGAACAAATTTTTCTGCAACTTTAGACAGATTGGAAAATTTTCTCACAGTGAAGGCTGTGGAGATTTGTTAGTTGATGCAGAAAGCTATTGAAGACATCATGGTATTAATACACAAATTTACCAAGTAAGAAGATGAAAAGTTTTTGAAAACTATGCCTAAAATGTTTTTGAAGTAAAAATTCACGTCCGCCGTCACTGCAGGGGACAGAAGCTTCAAAAGGTGAGAAAGATCATTGGATTATGTCATGTCAATGAGATTCTCAAGAAATTTGATCATAGAGGCAAAAAGGTTGAAAATATTTTTAGTAAAGATCAGGACAGGTTAAATAAAATACAATCCCCTTTTTGAAAATACTTGTCCTTCACAGATATTCCATATTCCAACAATCAGTTAAAGATATTGAAAAGAACTGATCAGTCAGAGAAAGATTTTGAATTTAAAACACAGAGCTCTTAACTGAAATAACTGATACTCCCTCCGTCCGCCAAAAGTATTCCACTTTGGCCGGGCACGGAGTTTAATAAAATGTGTGATGATGTTGGTGTAGTGGAGAAAGGGCCCCACCACTTTATGAGATGTGTGGTTGAGATTGAATTTGGGGTGGGTTTTTTGTAAATAAAGAGTGTTTGTAAGGATAAAATATAAAGGTGGATGGTGGGACCATGGCTTAAAAAGGAAAGTGGAATACTTTTTACGGATGCCAAATATAGTAATTGTGGAATACTTTTGGCGGACGGGGGGAGTATTAAATAGTAAGCTTAAAAATACTTACTGATCGACTGATCATTGTAGTCAGTCGATACCACTGGATCCTGGATGACCCATCAGGATGAGTTTTCTTCATTGCTTTCCACGTCAGCGGTCGTAGAACAGCAGTTGGTTGACCACCAGTCAGCATGACTGTTTGAGAGAAATCTTCAAACACAACATCACTCTTCTGGTTGATGAGGTCGATCCTTCCACACAGATCGTTGAACCTTTCTTCTGGAAGAGCTTTGGTTAGCAAGTCTGCTTTCTGAACTGCGGTCGAAATCCATTCAACAGAGATATCCTTCTTTTCGACATGATCACGAATGAAGTGATGTCGAATAGCAATATGCTTGACTCTAGTGTGATGAACTGGATTCTGGGATATTGCAATAGCACTGGAGCTGTCGCAATAGATTTGGACTTCATTTTCTTCGATCCCATAGTCCTTCAACTGTTGGACTAACCATAGGAGTTGTGAACAGCAGCTTCCCGCAGCAACATATTCAACTTCAGTTGTGGAGGTGGCGACTGAAATCTGCTTCTTTGAAAACCATGAGATGAGCGTGTTGCCTAGGAATTGATAGGTTCCGGATGTTGATTTGCGATCAATTTTGCATCTCGCAAAATCTGAGTCTGAATATCCGGTGAGCTTGAAGTCGTCGTCAGCTGGGTACCACAATCCTAAATTGGGTGTGCCTTTAAGATATCGCAAGATTTGCTTTGCTACATCCATGTGAGCTTCCTTTGGATCTGACTGATATCTCGCACAAAACCCGACCGCAAACGCAATATCTGGTCTGCTCGCAGTCAAATACAACAATGATCCAATGATTTCTCTGTATTTGGTTGAAGATACAGATTTTCCTTCTGATCCTGGATCAACTTTCCAGTTTGTATTCATTGGGATCTTGACTGATTTCATGTGCTGAATACCGAACTTGGCGATCAGTTCCTTGGCGTACTTGGACTGATTGATCAGTATTCCTTCGCTGGTCTACTTGACTTGCAATTCTAGAAAGAAATTCATTTCTCCCATCATGGACATCTGGAACTTATTGGTCATGATGTCAGTGAACTTCTTGCACATGCATTCGGATTTGGATCCGAAAATTATGTCATCGACATAGATCTGAACAAGTAGGAAATATTCTCCTTCTTTGAGAGTGAACAATGTTATGTCCACTGATCCTTTCTTGAACCCTTGTTCAATAAGATACTCAGAGAGAGCATCATACCATGCTCTTGGAGCTTGCTTCAGTCCATAGAGCGCTTTCTTCAGCTTGTACACCTTTTCTGGACCTGCAACCTCAAACCCTGGAGGTTGTTCAACGTAGACTTCATCTGTGAGCACTCCATTGAGAAATGCGCACTTTACGTCCATTTGATGTAATTTGAATCCTTTGTGAGCTGAAAAAGCTAAGAAAAGCCTGACTGCTTCCAATCTGGCCACCGGTGCAAAAGTTTCATCGTAGTCGATTCCTTTTTCTTGACTGTATCCTTTTGCAACTAGCCTTGCTTTGTTTCTCACAATGTGACCTTCTTCGTCTTTCTTGTTTTTGAAAATCCATTTCAAACCAATCACCTTTGCATCATCTGGTCGATCCGCAACCTTCTAAACTAAATTCTGATTGAATTCATTGAGCTCTTCTTGCATTGCGATGACCCATTCAGTAGACTTCAGAGCTTCTTCAATATCCTTGGGCTCTGTAGATGATAAGAAACAACTGAAATTCTTATCTTCGTTGATGCAGTTCTGGTTGATATCAAAGACGAGATTGCACATTGATCTTTGAGTCTTGACATCGTCTGATGGTTCTCCAATGATGTTCTCCTTTGAATGGAGCTCAAACCATATTCGATACTTCTTGATCTCTTCTGGTGATAGAGGAGGTTCTTCAGTCACTACTAGAAAAACGCTCATAGATAACGGATTTTATCCGTTATCTATGAGCAAAAAAACCGTTGTGTATAGTGGTGTTATCTATTCTATACGTCATAGACAACGGTTTCAAAACCGTTATGTATAGTAGCATAGATAACGGTACGATGTGTCATACATAACAGTACGCATCCGTTATCTATAAAGGTTATACATAACGGTTTTTCACCGTTATGTATTAACATTTTTCCGTTATGTATTAATTTTTTTTTATCATAGTTAACAGTTTTTTGCACTTTTGATAACGGTTTTAACCGTTATCTTTGATAGAATACATAACGGTTTTTCACCGTTATGTATTAAGATTTTTCCGTTATGTATTAATTTTTTTTTATTTTTTTTATCATAGTTAACAGTTTTTTGCACTTTTTATAACGGTTTTAACCGTTATCTTTGATAGAATACATAACGGTTTTTCACCGTTATGTATTAAGATTTTTCCGTTATGTATTAATTTTTTTTTATTTTTTTTTATCATAGTTAACAGTTTTTTGCACTTTTTATAACGATTTTTTGCACTTTTTATAACGATTTTTGCAGTTTTTATAACGATTTTAACCGTTATCTTTAATTAGAATACATAACGATTTTTTGCACCTTTTATAACAGTTTTTTGCACTTTATATAATTGTAGTATATTTTTAAATTTTGCAATTTTTATAAAATGACAAAATGATAAAATCAACGATAACAATATTATATATCATCCAAGAAATTCATACATTATTATACAAATGAACCAAATATCAAGTATACATCATCATTGCATATTCCGATTCAAAATTGAAAATACCAACAACCTTATAGCTAAAACAAAAATCTATCATACAATGTTTCTAGCACCAATAGACTTGTAACCTTTATACTTCAGGCAGAATCTCTTGAACCTGAAATGAATCTATAATCCAGCAGGCATAAAATGTAGAAAGAAATACATAATCAAGCAAAGAAGCTACCTGAAATGGAAAGATTTTTCATCTAGAAACCTTCAAAATAAGGTGTAACAATGTAAGGAAAAAAGAAAAATAATTACTTGGTAGAGAGGCCTATCAGGTTCCTTCCTCTGCTGCTTTCGAAGATCAATAACATCAGGGGTTTCAACGCCAGTAGGAGTGCTACAATCATCCACCAGATAACCAGTTTGAGCAACTTAAGAAGACATATAGACCAGTCTCTAGTGTACAGTACAATCAAAATCTCAACACAAAAGAGCAAAGCATGTCTTTCACCTTGAAAGGCTGTCAACAGACTGAATGCCATCTTCAAGTTCCTCTTCTGCCATCTGTTCCTCCTCCTCTTCTTCTTCTTCCTCTTCCTCTTCCTCCTCCTCCTCCTCCTCCAAGTCACCCAGTGCTTAGTCTTATCAACTGGTTCTTCCTGAAAATCAGTCGGTATGAATTACATGGAGACAAAATCATGATAAAATGCTCGCCGTTACAAAGAGGGGAGCATGTATGAAAAAGGTTCTAATATACTATGTTCCTTTACCTCATAATTGGGCTGTTCTTGTTGCACAAAGCCGAAAACATCTCCATAGAGGGGACGTCCATACTAGTTCACAAGAGAAAATACAAATATGTGAGGGATATTCATTAATGAAACTCAAGGTAAAACCACAAAGTATATTAAGGTAAACTCACTTCATCAACAGGTGGTTTGCCCCATTCTCCATGCCCATAGCCAAATTTAGCTCCAGCGGGGATTGGTGCATTAAGGCCAGGGATTTTTAAATGAGGATAAGAAGGTGGATGACCATATCTCTGCCATGACAAAAGAAAGTACTAATTGCAACTCATCTCTTTTATGAGAAAGTAACGCAACAACATAGAAAGTAGCTTTATGAATGAAACAAACCGAATAAACTAAGCAAAGTAATAATCTTGTAAACCTGCATATTGATGAGCCATGGTGGGGGGGCACCATCAGGCATGCCTAGAGCCTCTTTTAACTCATGTGACAATGTCCCTGGCTTCATTTCTCGCAGTTTCACCTGATAGCAGCCCGAGAAAAGTTGACAAATCAGTGTTGTATCCAGTATAAATCTCTATTCTATCAATTGTGAATTTTTAAAATGTTTACTTTTCAGGACAGTCAATTATAAAGACTGATGATTGAGGCATTAAAAACCAAAGCCAAAACCTCAACATATAATAAAATCTTATTACAAAAATTATGAACACAGGAAATAAGAAGTGAAACAATAATTTCAAGCAGATCACTATCACATCAGATTACTAATCAAGCCAAAAACAAGAATACATGAAATAAAAAAATGAGCAGGTCATGCCAAAACGTTTAAACAACAATAACCATACAGCTGATTCCCTAGTAGGCTAGCTATTACAGATTTTTTAAGAAAGGGAAAAAGAAAATCACACAAACTTAGTTTAACACTATCAAATATCATTCAGATAAATGATACCATAAAAAATTGCAGATCAAATGACATAAAGCAAACTGAAGAGATATCTTTGATGATCACCATACCTCAAATTCCTTCCCCTCATAATACAAATCACCGTGATTTGTCAATTTCGGCTTAGTCTGATGTTTGAAGAAGGCATCATGAAGAACCTACAAAAGTCAAAACAGGCAACTGATAAGAATGATATGCATAAGAAAAGAAAGGAAATCAGTCTCACTTGTCTGATTTTCTCGATTCCTGTGGCAGCAATGAAATCAGGAAGTTGAAAAGGCTGCTTTTCAATACCTCTCTTTCCCTGAAAAGCAGCCATCAAAGAAGTTGAGATGTGTGACAAGCATGTAATTTTAAAACATAATCTAGTATTCATACATGCATTGAAATAATATTTGCCCTGTTCGTTAACCCAACGTTCCTACTTTTGATTTTTGGGCATCAACCAATAACTTCTAGTTTATAATGCAAATATCCAAAGTTAATCAGACACTTTAAGTTACCATATAACAAAATTTATTCTCCACCAAGAACTGCAAAGACATTCAAAACCATCATGCTCTATTACTGCTAAAGACACGTCAACTCAAAATGGGATGGAGTATGGAACTGTGAACTAGTTTATAATACAAGATGAGATGAACTGAAACAAGAAAAAAAAACAAGCGAAAATTCAAGCCATAAATCCCTAAAATTCGAGTCTAAAATTCCCTAAAATTTGCTACCTAATGCACTCTTCAATTTCATTTAGTTGTTACCTGAAGAATGAGGGCGACTGTTGTCGGAGTCAGAGGCCAGGGGCAGTGGTGGTGCGATTGGAGCGGTGGTGGGCGCTGAGCCGACGACGGAGGTTGCTCTGCCCAAATTCAAAAATTAATTACGCAAAGATAGAAATACATATAGAAAATGGAGAGAGAGAGAGTATACCGTGGTGGTGGAAGCGAAAGAGAGGTGATGGGGATGAGGGGCGACGCCAGGCTGGAGAAGGTGGCGGCTAGCGGCTGCTTGCCGGAGACAAAGGCGGCACAGAGAGGAGGTAGAGAGAGGGAGAAGGGCTTTAGGTCGGAGAATTATCAACCTCATCCGCTCTCGATTGCAAATCGGAGAATTAGGGCTTTCCCCCTTTCCTGCCTCGATTATGTAGAGTTGAGAAGAGAACCGGCCGTAGAACACCATCGGCTCGCCGATCCTCGGACCACCAGCAACGATGGGCGGGCTCTAGGTCGCGTAGCTCGCCGGTCTCCCTGAGATGGCGACGGCTGCGTTGTACCGAACAGAGAAGAACTAGGGCTCGACCAATCGAACAGAGAAGAACTAGGGTGCGGGGCAGCAGCGAGGGTGGGCGGCGACGGGCCGGCGTGGGGCAGCGGCGCCGGCGGCGGAGTCGAGAGGGGAGAGAGAGAGAGAGTCGAGAGACAGGGAGGAGACAGGGAGGGAGGACGAACTAGGGCTGGTAGTTTTGGGGTTAATTTCTACATTTTCTAAATAAAATCTATTCCTTTTTTTTCTTTTTTCTTTTTTCTCTTTTTTCACTTTTAATATTCAATTTTTGGTATTTAGATTTCTAATTTAGATTTTATATAAATGTTACTTAATGATAAAACAAAAAAAATGTTATGATTTTTTTATTTTTTAAAATCTATATCTAGGAATAAATTCAAATTTTAGGATAAACAATTTATTTGTTATTTTTAATATAATATAATATAATATAATTTTTAAAAAATTAATAAAAAAAATTATACATAACAATTTTTATAGACGCTCATACATAACGGTTCAAAAACCGTTGTAAATGACTCTTATACATAACGGTTCTTTAACGTTATGAATAAACTGTTATAAAAGATGGTCATAGATAACGGTGGCACAACGGTTTTGTAATACCGTTATGTATGCAACTAATAGATAACGCAAAAACATAACGCATTTGTTCAAACCGTTATCTATGCATATAGACAACACTACATAGATAACGGATTTTTCCAAAACCGTTATCTATTCCTAAAAGTGCGCTCATACATAACGGTTTTTGAAAAAAACCGTTATCTATGCACTGTTATGTATGTAAACTTTTGTAGTAGTGAGTCAAAATGGTTCTGAGATATTGAGCATTGTTCTGAACCGGGGAGAGTGGAGTTGGATCTTCTTCTTTTGGTTCAGCTATTTCCTCATCGGCTGGAGTTCCCCCTTGACTGATGCCATCTGCATTGGCTCCAGTCTGAACTTCTGACCTTTGACTGATCTTCTAATACTGAAGCTTTTCAGTATCTTCATCTTTTCCAGGTCCCCACACCAAGACTGTAGAAGGTTCGGTGTCCTGCTCTTCAGTTTTGGAAACTTCAGCATTCTCAGTTTCCTGTTTCCTGAATTCATCAGCAGACTCATCAAAGACAACATGTGGTGTTTCTTCAACACAGAGAGTTTGAGAATTAAACACTCGATAGGCTTTGCTAGATCGTTCAGTTCCAGAATATCCAAGAAAGATTCCTGGATCAGCCTTGCTATCATATGTGTTTAATCTCCTCTTATCATTATTGTGAATGAAACACTTAGAATCGAAAGCATGAAAATAAAAGATTGAAGGCTTTCTGTTCTTCCATAGCTCGTATGGAGTTTTTTCATGTCTTTGAGTGAGGAATGAGCGATTTTGTGTGTAGCATGCGTTGTTGACTGCTTCGGCCCAAAACTTCAAGGGGAGTTTTGATTCGGCTAGCATTATCCTTGCTGCTTCCTTCAAAGACTTGTTTCTTCTTTCTGCAACTCTGTTCTATTGAGGAGTCCTTGCTGCAGAAGTTTGATGACTGATTCCATGTTCCTCACAATACTTACGAATGACAATATTGATATATTTAGTCCCACGATCTGATCTGATGCTGATGATGTTGACTTCTTTTTCAACGCTTAGTCTTCTCAACAGCTTTGGCAATTCCATCAGTGTCTCCTTCTTGTTGTATAGAAAGATGACCCAAGTATATCGTGAGAAATCATCCACGACAACTAAGGTGTACTTCCTGCCATTGTAGCTTCTGGGAGAGATTGGGCCAAACATATCCATGTGAAGTAGTTGAAGAATCCTTCCAGAGGAGTGTCCTGACTTTGACTTGAATGATGTCCTTGTCTGCTTTCCTCTTTGACATGCTTCACATTCTTGCTTCTTTTGGAATACAATAGAAGGTAGACCTTCTACCAACTGGTGTTTAACAAGTTTGTTGATCGTCTTGAAATTGAGATGGTTGAGTCTCCTGTGCCACAGCCAGTTGAGGTCTGAGCTGCTCTTGCTGATGAGACACGTTTCTGGAGGGCTGTCTTCCCATGAGACGATGTAGAGACTTCCTTGTCTGAATCCTTTCAGAACCACCTTTCTTTGATTGTTTCTGACAGTGAATTCATCCTTTTTGATCTTCATTGTGAAACCAATGTCACAAAATTGACTCACAGACAACAAATTATGTTTAAGACCAGAAATAAAGCTAACATTACTGATACTGGCATTACCCATGTCAAGCACACCATAGCCTTTTGTTTCTCCGATTGAGTTGTCTCCGAATGCAACTTTGGATCCAGCTTTCTCAACATACTGAGTTAGATATTCTTTGTAGCCCGTCATGTGTTTCGAATAGACGCTATCAAGATACCACGTTCTGATTGACGCTTTGACTTCTTCCCTCTTTTTAGATTTACTGCTTTTGACCTGCAAGGAAGAGTCAATTTAGGTACCCAATCAAGATTTAGGTCCTTCAATGTTAGCTCGAGTTCCCTTTGGAACCCATATCTGCTTCAGAACTGGTCTTGCTGATCTCTTGCGCTTTGCTGGTCGTCTGACTGAAGTAGTCGTCACTTCAGTTGGCACATGAGCATTCTTCTGTTGAGCTTTTCTTCTGAAAGCCTCACCCTTGTAGGAGTTTTGTCTGATGAGAGGTTGAGGTCTTCTTTGCTCTACAAAGTATCTTCCTTGAGATACTTGAGTCATTCTTGACTGATGGAGACTTGACTTATGTGGAGCAGCATAAGTCTTTGGATATCCAGTCGCATGATGTTGTTGTTGACGTTTGCCTCGTCTGGATTTGTTACAGCTTTGTCTCCATGGATATTCTTCTCTTCGGAACTGAACTGGGTTCAGTTTCTAACTGATGTTGTTGTTCTTCCCCCTGGACTGATGAGGAAGAGTCTTCTTGAGTCCTGATGTTCCTTGCCCAAACTTTGACTGAAATCTGCTTTCCAGTCTTCTCAGTAAGATGATCTGGTTGGGGGCCTCCTTGGCTCGTCTGTAGCTTTGTGGAGGTGGAACATTCGATCTTGCCATCAGTTTTCGTTTCCGAAGTTCTTCCATAACATGATCTCTTGACTCCTCTAAAGTGTTGTCTTCAGGAGCATCAATCGACCCGTTGATCATGATACTCTTTCCTTTATCAACTTGAGCAATTCTTCCTCCGATGCTTTCAACAAGGCCTTTTGATGGAAAGTTGCTCATCATGGGAGACTTCATCATGCAGTCCTTGACTGTTTCTTCCAGTTTGTGATTGAGCCTCTTGATTTCATGAGATGCTCTGTCACATTCTGAATTGGAGATTTTGAGCTTTTCTTCCAGTCGACTATTCTCAATGATCAGTTGATCAAGACAAGTTTCATCCAGAAAGTAGATGATTGTCTGATTCTTAGCTCGTTCATCATTAATCTCCTTTTCCATTATCTGATTCTGCTTGAGGAGATCTTCGAACATTTTCCTCAACTGACAGTGATCAGTCATGAGTTGATCGAGCTCGTTAGCTTCATCGGTTGAGCTTTCTCCAGATTCTGAATGATCTCCTGAATACACCAGAGAATTATCAGTATAAGGAGTTTTTGAGTGAGAGTTTACCTCTGAGCCATTCATTCCATTTTCGTAGCTGTTGTCAGCCACGCTTTCAGTTTCGTTGGCCATCAGGGCTTGGCTCTCATCATCTGAGCTGGTAGAGTCGAAGTCGGATGATTCTGATGTATCTTTGGAAGATTCAGCATTGTCAGCAACCATCGCCTTCTTCTTCGCATACTTGCGATCTTTCTTGGCTTTCAACTCTTTGCGCTCAGACTGCGTCAGTTCAGGGCATTCATTTCGAAAGTGCCCTTTCTTTTTGCATCCAAAGCATTCCATATCTTTCATGTCATAGGCGGCTGACTTTCTTTCTTCGCTTCGATCAGTGGAATGTCTAGGGTTGCTTTCTCTTTCTTTTCTTTTGTAGTGCTGCTTGTGGAACCTTCTGTACTTGCGGAATTTGGACTCCATCTTGTTGAATCTTTCAGTCAACAGAGCATATTGACTGAAGAAGTCCTCTGGCTTGAGTTCCGCTGGTTCCTTTGTTTGCTTCTTGCTTTCTCTTGCTGAAGCTTTCAATGCTGCTCCTCTTAAGGTTAAGGGCCATCTTCATCTGATCCTCCAGTTTTCTTGATTCCAAGATTTCTCTGGATATCGAACTCATTTGCCATGAGATCAGAGAAGAGCTTGTTTGTTGGGAGCTGACTGAATCCAGGCTTGTTCTGATGAGCGACTGAGTAGATCTGCCAATCTCCTCGTGGCAGTGCTCGAAGAATCTTCAAGTTGATTTCTCGTTGGGTGTACTTGTCCTTCGAGATGGATTGAACTTCATTTAGGATTTGATTGAATCTGAGTTCCATCTCGTCGACAGATTCATTCTTGAGCATGAGGAAGGAGTCGAACTTCTGGCACGCTATGGATAGCTTGTTCTCCTTGATTTCCTCGGAGCCTACGCACATTCTTTCAAGAATGTCCCACATCTCCTTTGCACTTCGGCACTTGATGATCTTGGTGACATGCTTGTCTGGTACTGTGCTGGAGATGATACTTTTGGCGAGATTGTCAAGCTCATCTTGCTTCATTTCTTCTGTGGTGAAGTTTGCCTTCTCCTTGATCTGGACGTCATCGAATGGATCCCGAGCAGGATCAACGGGAATCCTTTTGACAATTTCGGTGATGATGATTGGTCCTTTGGTGATGACTTCCCACATTCGGCAATGTTGAGCAGTGAGGAAGCTTTCAAGCCGAAACTTCCATATGTCGTATTTTTCAATACTAAACATGGGTAGAGAAGATAATCTGCTGTGGTTAGTCTCCATAAAAACAGGTAACAGCAGATAGAGCAAATCACAAGCACTTTTTGAAAGAGAAAAGTTTTTCGAGACCTTTGAGAAAAAGGATCTAGTTCAATTAGAACCTAATCAGAAACAGAGTGTTCTTGCGAACAACCTGCTTTGATACCAATTGTTAGGTCCGGAGGGTCTCGAATAGGTGTATGGGAGGGGGGGAATACACCTATGGGCTATTTTTCTTTTCTCTAAAACAGAGGGATCTCAAGATAGAGATCAAAACGAAACTTTACAACCAAACTAAGACACCTGTTAACAGAGAAGAGTTTTGACCAACAGGGTTGACGACTGATACTGAAATACTCTTCAGTAAAGAGTTATCAGTTAAGTTACTGGAACTTAACTGATGCACGTTAAGGCTTCAGTCGAGTTTGCTAAAACAGAGATGATATAAATCTTCCTGACTATCAGAGGATAGATCAGTCAGACTGATATCATACGCAACGGAAATAACTTTGTTTCGTAATAGCCTCGGTTGAGCACGTTGTTAGTCTTAAGTTTCTCTTTGCAGTTAATCAAAATTCAGTTTATCAAAAGTAAAAACACAAGTAAGAATGTAAAACTGAAAGCTGTAAATAACACAGAGATTTTTACGTGGTTCGGAAAACACTTCCTACATCCACGGTCGGTTGATCAGACCAACAATCCACTCCGCAAGTGCTTAACTGGTGCACTGCAAACTGAACCGTGTGCTTTCCGGGTGCACACAACCGTACCACTGAAGATTCCACTCTTCAGTACCAACACTTCACTCGCATTAGATTTCTCACTCCTAGCACGACCTTGCACTAGGATCTCACGGAGTCAGAATACCTTCCTGAACTCCTTTTCACTCAAACACTCGATTCTATCTCGAAGGGAGGTTTGAAATCCTGCCAACTAAACTTCAAAGAACAAGTTCTTTGGAGCTAGTTTGACCTAGGCTTCTGGGTAAACAGATATTTGCCTAAGGTCTAAGAGAATGTGTGTAATCAACAGTGACTGATTTTGGCTTTGGAATTCTCTTCTTCGATTCAAGCTTTGGGAGGTTGGGCTTTGAGCTGAGTAGCAATTTTGGCAGAGCTTCAGCTTGTGTTGTTGAATCGGTGAAGATTGAAGTGATCCTCGAGCACTACTTATAGGAGAGATCTTGAATAGATCCGTTGGCGGAGAACGTCTTCAAGATTTCTTCCGTTGGAGAGCTTTTTGAATTTGGGCTGAGGCTTCAATCTTCGAGGTTCCTTGTTTGGTGGGAACGGCTGTGTTGAAGAGCAGGAGATGAGACGTCTCTGATAAAGTAGCCACCAAATAGGAATGACCTCTGCAGAGAGAGGAAGATCCTGAGATCTCTGCATTTAATGCGGCTATACTTTTGGAGTGCGTGGCTTCCTTTTGAACGTTAGAAGTTCAGTCCGAGGAAGAATATTTAACTGATACTTGTCTTTAGTATCAGTCCGCTGAATCCACGTGGCATGCATTAAGTAATCAGTTCCGAACTGATTCTTCAACTGATACTTCAGTCTTGAGTAGGGCTGTCAAAATGGGCCGAAAATGGCCCGGCCCGATGGGCCCGCCCGTAGTTTTGGCCGGGCTGGGCTAAGATTTTCAAGGCCCAAAAAAAACCGGGCCTCCTTGGCCCGCCCATTGCGGCCCGCCGGGTCACGCGGCCAGCGGGCCAAAAAGCCCGCCGGGCTTTTGGGCCTAAACCGGCCCGGCATTAAAAGGCTTAAAAATTCAATATATTAATTATTAATTAGTAATACTAATCAACTAATCATTATTAAATTATTTCTAATTTAGCTATCTACTAATTAAGCTTAAAGATGAACAAAAAATGTAAAACCCTACTACCTCCCATTCCAAAATCAAACACCCAGCCGCCGCCGCCCTTCTTCTCCTCCGGCCAGAGCGTCGGAACTCCGACCACCGGCGCTACGGCCCCGCCGTTCCGCCAGCGCGCCACCGCTCCAGCTGTGGTCAGCCAACTCACACCCAGGTTTGCTCTCTATCTCTATTTCATTTTCTCTTCGATTTTAGATTCGAATTTGACTTCTTAAATTCAGCAAATTGAGTTTTTGAAAGTATTGAATTCTTGTTGAGTATATTTGAGTTTCAGATTTTGAACTATTGCATCATCGAATTTAGTCAGTGTATTTTGTTCCATTTCAGATTTGAACTATTTTGAACTATTTTGTATCATCGAATTTGAGTCATTATTCAACCATTGAATTCAGCAATTATTCGAAAATCTTACTTTAATTTGAGTTTCTTTTGTTATTGTAGGAGCGTAGGAATGGATACTGAAAGCAATGATGTTGATATGGAGAAGGAGATAGAGGATGATGAGGTGCAAATATTGGAGACACCTACTTCAACACCTACTTCTAAGAGTACTCCAGGTACTTCTGTGGATTGTGGCAGTACAATAGGCACTACGAGGTTGGGTGTTAATGAAAATGGTGATATGGAAGTTTCTAAGAAACCAAAATCTGATGTGTGGTTACATTTTGATAAGCCTTGCATGATAGATAATGTTCCAAAGTGTAAATGCAAGCATTGTCATGGTTGGTACAGCTGCAAAGCTTCCAATGGCACCACTCATTTGAAGCGTCACATTAAATCTTGTTTCAAAACTCCTAAGTTTCAAGATGTGGGTAGTATGTTTGATAATCGAGCTGCTTTTTTGACAAAATGGAAATTTGATGCTAAGGTGTATAGGGATAAGTTGGCTAGAGCTATCATTAAGCATGATCTCCCATTTACCTATGCCGAGTATGATGGAGTTAATGAATTGAATGCTTGCTTGAATCCTGAATTCAAAGCTGTAAGTAGAAACACAGCAAGAAATGATTGTATGAAAGTGTTTGAGATGGAAAAGGATAAATTGAAGAAGTTGTTAGCTGCTCATTCTGGAAGAATATGTTTGACATCTGATGTATGGACTGCCGTGACCACTGTAGGCTATATGAGTGTAACTGCACTTTTTGTTGATGAAAATTGGATGTTAAATAGCAAATTGCTTTCTTTTGTTGAGTTAGATACTGCTCATTCTGGTCTTGAATTGTCTGGAAAGTTGCTTGAAGTGCTTAAGGATTGGGGTATTGAATCCAAGATATTTTCATTGACTTTGGATAATGCTACTTCCAATGATAGCATGGTTAGGTTCTTGAAAGATAGACTTAATTTGCAAAACAGTTTACTGTGTGGGGGTGAATTTTTTCATGTGAGGTGTGCTGCACATATCTTGAATTTGATTGTTCAAGAAGGTCTAAAGACTGTGGAAGATGCATTGAAAAGAATAAGAAATAGTGTGAAATATGTGAAAGCTACAGATGGGAGGTTGAGAGAGTTTCAAAAGTGCATTGAGGAGGTTCACTTAACTGATATAGGTGGGGGGTTCTTGAAGTTAGATGTGTCAACTAGATGGAATTCTACCTATCTAATGCTTGATAGTGCTATAAAGTACCGTAAAGCATTTACTAGTTTGAGCTACAATGACACTAACTATAAGTACTGCCCAACCAATGAAGAGTGGGAAAGAGGTCAAAGAATATGTGAGTTTTTGGAGCCTTTTTACACAATCACTAGAGAGATATCAGGGTCGTCATATCCTACCTCCAATTTATATTTCATGCAAGTTGCACAAATAGAAATGAAGTTGAATGAGTTTGCTGGTTCGACTGATGAGGTAATTAAAGATATGGCGTTAAGGATGAAGAAGAAATTCGATAAGTATTGGGAAGACTATTGTGCCACTCTTGTCTTTGGAAGTATTTTGGACCCCAACTCAAAGTTGAAGTTCTTGACATTTTGTTACAAGATACTTTACCCACAAGATTATGAGGGGAAGGTGAAGAAGATAAGAGATTTGTTGTATAAACTTTTTGGGGAATATGACAAGATTGAAATTGCATCAAGGTGTCCCACTATCACTCCAAGAGAGACTCTTCCTCAATCTCAGCCACATGCCAGCACAAGTAGAAGTAGTCTCTCATTTTTGGATGTAAGTATGCTTTATTTTAATTAATTTAAATCTGTAAATTCTGATTTTTGACTGCTTTCAATCTGATTTTACAGTTTTTTTATATTTTATTTGTGTTGTAGTTGTATAATCAAGAGTTGAATGAAGAGGAGTCAACCAATGGCGAAAATGAACTTGATTTGTACTTGGAAGAGCGTTTCAAACCCTTTGCGAAGTTAAGTGTTTTAGAATATTGGAAAGTGAATGCTAATCGATTCCCTCGACTTGCAAGGATGGCTAGAGATATTTTGAGCATTCCAATCACAACGGTTGCTTCGGAATCAACATTTAGCATTGGTGGCCGTATCTTGCAAAAGTATAGAAATTGTATGCTTCCCGACACCGTTCAAGCTCTCATTTGTACTCGCAATTGGTTACATGGCTTCAAGGAAGTGAAAACATCGGGTAATAATTATGTATTCTTTTAATTTTCAAATTACAATGCATACTACTCCCTAATGATATTAACTTCTTCTTTTTTTCTTTTAAGATATGCAAGAGGATGTGGAGGAAATACAAGTTTCAAAGGAAGATTCAAGCACTTGATTTGTGGAACTAAGTTGATTTGTGATCTTTTATTTTGTTGCTTTGAAAGACTTGTGGATTCAAGCATCTTTATATTGCTTTATTAGCTTTGTTGGTTTGAGAATTAACTTATGGATTCAAGCATCTTTATATTACTTTAGTAGCTTTGTTGGTTTGACTTTTGAGAATGAACTTGTGGATTAAGGAACTTTATATTGCCGTATATATTGTTGTAGTGTAGACTGGTAGAATTGAGATATTTTGAGCAGGAACTTGTGTTAAAAGGTGTATACTTGCTTGCCTACAATTTTTTTTTCTTTAAACTTGAATGACAATTTAGTTATGAGTTTTAGGCCCGTTTTGGCCCGGCCCGCCCGGCAGCCCGTGTAGGGCTGGGCTGGGCTTCGATTTTGGCGGCCCGCTGAAATTTTGGGCCGGGCCCAAAAAAATGCCTAGGCCCGCTGGGTTGGGCCGGGCCAGCCCGGCCCGCTAGGTTTGACAGCTCTAGTCTTGAGTCTTCAGTCCTTCGTTCTTCAGTCTTCAGTCTTCAGAACCGCAAACTAAACTAGAAACGAACTCTAACACTTGAGTTCAAATTGTTCTAGTCTATTACATATTAAGCCTAAGGATTTTAGTATCATCATAACAAAACAAGATATTCCATGGGGTTCCCAACAGTTGATATGAGTAGCACCTATTAAATTATTTAAGCTCTCCTCGAATATGCAGTCTCATACTTGCATATTCTTGGAATCCCTCTCTTTCAGGTGTGTGGAGTGTTTCAGTTCATTTATGTACCCCTTCTCTTCGAAGCACATATAGGAGCCGCTCTTTGTCCACACCTTGTGCACCAGCGATCACTCCTTACTTCTGCCCCGGGCGTCACAACTTCGTTGTTAACAAAGCTGTCGTTCCAACTTACGTGCAAATAAATTTATAATACTCTTTGCTCAAGACATGCGTAGTGCCAGCGATTAGCTAGGGTCGATCCCATAGGGAGTTGGTGCAGTTGCATCTCGATGTCACAAAATAGAAAATAAAAAATGGTGGGTTGGACTATCGTCTTGGTTTTAACTCAACTTGACTTGAATAAACAAAAGAAAGTTGAAAATATTAAACAAGAAATATCAGTAATAAAAGGCAATCTGACCAAGAATCATTCATTCCTAAACTTATGAAAATAGTGATTATATCAACGTGAATCTTGTGCGTTGATGAAGCGAATTCAAGTGCTGAGATTTTTTCTCTCTTCTTTCAAAATATATATTTTCCCATTGAACCTTCTATATATATATATATATATATATATATATATAAGAGATATGGTAGGACCCATAATGGAGTTGCTTTTGTAGGTTTATTGCTACAAAGGTAAGTTTATAATAGTTGGTAGGTTTAAACTTTTGATGTGGCACATAAGGAGTTGCTTTTTTAAACAAACCAATGCCACCACCCTTATTCCACTCACAATACACCCAGTCATTTAAGAATTTAAAATGCGTGCACCATTAATTTACAGATTTCTCTCATTTGTTGAGAGCCTTTGTTTTCTCCCCTGTTGAGACTTCCGCCTTGAAACTTTCTTTCTGCCTCTTCATGGAAAACCATATGGCTGGCCTTAATCTTGGAAATGAAGACGATGAACTTGTCCTTGATGATGAGATTGCTGGTGAATCTAATGTTTCTGTGGAGCTATGTCTCGTTGGTCGTTTTCTTACCGAACAACCCGTCAATTTTAACTTAATGCGTAACCGGCTCACTAGTGTCTGGCGACCGGGGAAGGGTGTTTTCATGAAGGATATCGGGAAAGGTAGATATATTTTTCAATTCTTCCATGAGCTTGACCTTCAGAGGGTTTTCGAGGGAGGGCCTTGGGCGTTTAGAAATTTCTCTCTCATTCTGCACAAGCTCAAACGTGGGGAGTTTCCACTGAACGTTCCTCTGGACTATCTTCCTTAAATCTACGATCTACCTGCCGGTTTTCTCACTGAAGGTGTTGGCCGATTGCTTGGCAATTTTGTTGGAAAATTCATGGAGTATGACAGCACTAACTCCTCCGGAGTTTGGCAGCAATATATGCGAGTTAGAGTGGGCATTAAGGTCTCTGATCCCCTCAAGAGATTCAAGAAACGGAAGCACAAGGATGGATCCTCGTTTGTAGTTAATTTTAAGTACGAACGCCTTAATGTCTTTTGCTTTCTATGCGGTAGACTAGGGCATTTTGAGAGCTTCTGTGAACTCATGTTCAACCAGGAAGCGAAAGATAGTCTGAGAGAGTGGGGTGTACAGTTGAAGGCCGCTGATCGGAGAGTTTCGAACCTTGCCGGAGACAAATGGTTGAGGTCGGAGGAGGCGAGCATAAACCCTAACAAGGAGGAGGTGGCGGCTAGGGTTTCGCACAAGTTGGTACAAGCTGATCCAAAAAGGCAAGCGCGAGATCATAGGGATATCATTATTCCCACAGCTAATATCCTTGATTCAAGGTTTTCGGTTACCCCAAACAATCAACGTGCGATAATGAAGGATATCAGCCACGATTTCATCAACAGGGATTCCATGCAAATAGATGCCACCTCATCATCCCTTGTGGACGAAAGGAAACGTCGACGTGGGGGTATTATTGCTGACATGGATACTAACACATCATCAGGCACTTTTCCTACAGATTTTGTTGAGGATGGTTCTGACGATCAAAATCTTCTATCGGCGGGCTCCGGCTTCGGGGTCGGCCGGGCCCAATGAATATCCTAAGTTGGAACTGCAGGGGGTGGGCCAACCCCTTGCAGTTCTTGCGATACGTGAACTCAATCGCGTTCATAAGCCCGACTTTATCTTCTTGTGCAAGACTCTTTCTCATCGTCAACGCATGGAGGAGATTCGTTCTAATATTCATTTTGATGGTTGTTTCTCTGTTGATTGTTTTGGCAGAAGCAGTGGACTTTGCATGTTATGCAAAAACTCGTCCTTGTGTAATCTCATTGGTTATTCACGCCACCATATTGATTTACACATTTTAGATGCCATGGGAGAATGGCATCTCACCGGTTTTTATGGTTTTCCCGATCGAAGTCATCGTCGGGATTCGTGGAATCTCCTTCGACAACTTGCGGCTCTAAGTCCTCTTCCTTGGGCCATTATTGGGGATTTTAACGATCTTCTGGATACTGGGGAGAAAAGGGGTCGTGTTGATCACCCTCCTTGGTTATTTGCGGGTTTCAGGTCAGCAGTTATGGATTGTGGAATTTCCGATCTTTTGCTCAGCGGTTATCAGTACACTTGGTCCATGGGTTTAGGTACTGCAAATTTTGTTGAAGAAAGATTGGACCGCTGCATGGTTAATTCTGATTGTAGAAATGTTTTTTCGGATGCTACTCTTACCCCTCTGACAGCTCCTATGTCCGATCATGCTCCTCTTCTTTTGAATTGTAAGCCACCTGCCTCCTCTACTCTTTCCCGCAGATTTCGCTTTGAGAATAAATGGTGTCTTGATCCTTGTTTTCCGCAAGTGGTCCGTGATTGCTGGACAAATCTTGAAGGGATCAATATATATTACCGCTAAACTCAATGTTGTCTCTGAGTCAATCACTATATGGGCTTCACACCTTCGTTCGCAGAGTAATGTCTACAAATCTTGGTTGCGCAAGACTATTTCTGCTCTTCAAGGTCGAAATAACTCACTTTCGGTGAACAATTTGAAGGAAGCTCAGAAATCTCTAGCTTCTATCTTGCTTAAGGAAGAAGCGCATTGGAAACAATGAGCCAAACAACATTGGCTTAAGGAGGGTGATAGTAATACTAAATTCTTCCATGCAATGGCTTCTGCAAGGCGGAGAACTAACACCATTGACAGACTTAGGCGTAATGATGGGAGTTGGACGCTTAATGATGAGGATATCAGGGCTGAGGCTAGGAATTATTTTGAAGACATCTTTCAAGAACCACATGATCATGTATTCATGTCGATTATCACCAGACCTTGAGTAGGCTTCACCCTTGTATTGACAGCGCGATGAATGAAGAGCTTATTGGTCCTTTCCATCCTGATGAATTTCAGCTCGGCATTAATCAAATGCACCCGGACAAGTCACCGGGCCCGGACGGATTTCAAAAATTTTGGAATGATATTGGGGGTGATGTAGTACAAAGCTGTATCTCATGGCTGGACAGTGGAACTTTCCCGACTCGCCTGAACCATACTCTCATCTCTCTCATACCAAAAGTGGCAGCCCCGACTACTATGAAGGACTTGAGACCTATTGCCATGTGTAATGTGATCTATAAAATTCTTTCACAGGTTTTATGCAACAGGTTAAAGCGGATTCTCCCAAATCTCATCGATCGTGCTCAGTCAGCGTTTGTGGAAGATAGGCTTATTCAAGATAACATCCTCATTGCCTTCGAGGCTATTCATTCTATGAGAAAAAAAAACTCGAGGTAAATATGGTACTCTTGCTTTGAAAATTGACATTAGTAAGGCCTATGATTGTGTTGATTGGCGTTATCTGGATGCCGTTTTACGACGGCTTGGTTTTTGTGATAAATGGCGTGAGTGGATAAATCTCTGTGTTTGAACGGTTTTGTATGATGTGTTAGTTAATGGTGTGGTGGTGGGACATATTGTTTCGGGCAGAGGGCTTCGGCAGTGATCCGGTATGAGGCTGATAGGGGCAGCCTCCATGGAGTGCAAATGGGTAGAGGAGGACCTATTATTTCCCATTTGATGTTTGTCGATGACTGCATGTTCTTTTATCGAGCTTCTGCGAGCGAGAGCGGAGTTCTTAAAAGTGTTTTGGAAGCTTATGAAGGGGCCTCGGGCCAGGCTATCATATATCAAAAGTCCGGGATTTTATTTAGTTCCAATGTTTTAGAGGGTGATCATGAGCTGGTGTCCTCTATTCTGGGCGTGGCTTCACCGCTCAACACTGGACACTATCTAGGCCTTCCTTCACTTATCGGGCATAAAAAGAAGGAGATCTTCCAATATTTGAGGGACCGTTTGTGGAATCGCATTCAAGGTTGGCATGGAAAAAAGCTTTCTAAAGCAAGCAAGGAGATCCTCCTTAAAGGGGTGGCGCAAGCCATCCCCTCTTATTGTATGTCTATGTTTGCGCTCCCCATGAGCTTGAACGATGAAATGGAACGCTTTATGAACTCTTTTTGGTGGGGAAATAAAGGTGGCACGGGTAAAGGTATAAACTGGATGAAGTGGGAAAGACTGTGTGTTGATAAAAATGGTGGTGGTATGGGTTTTCGGAGCCTTCAGCTTTTTAATATCGCTATGCTTGGGAAAACGGGGTGGAGACTTATTGACGAACCGGATGATCTAATGTGCAGGGTTTTGAAATCTAAATATTTCCCTAATGGCGATTTTCTGAGTGCTAATATTGGACACAGCCCGAGCTTTGCCTGGTGTGGCATTTGGTCGGCGCAAGTCCTGGTTAGGAGGGGTGTTAGGTGGAGGATCGGGACCGGTGATGATGTTCATTTTTTCGGTGATCCTTGGTTAAGGCAGGAGGATAGTTTTTTATCTCGACTCCCCCTCCTCCCCTTGGGTGTGGTGACCTGCGAGTTAGTGAAGTTATGCATGCGGATTCTTGGAGCTGGAATATGGATATCCTTAGTACGTTGATTTGTGGGGCTGATATTCAGAAAGTGATTTCTATTCCCATTCTCCCAAGCTCGGGTCCGGACAAGCTCATTTGGCATTTCTCAGATGATGGTATGTACTCGGTGAAAACAACCTATAAACTTGCTAGTACGTTAACGCTTGATGACTCTTATCGTGTGGAGGGTAATTGGAATAAGCTTTGGAGAACAAATGTACCCCAAAAGGTTAGAAATTTCCTTTGGTGTGCTGCGAGGAACAACCTTCCTACCAAGGAAAATATCCTCTCTCATGGTATTACTGTTGGCGGGGAGTGTTTGATTTGTCGCTCGGGTTTTGAGAATTTGTGGCACATCTTCTTCCATTGCCCTTTTGCCGAGGATTGTTGGCGCTTTGGTCTTTTATAGCCCGTTGTCACCGCTATCTTGGACAGGAGTGAATCTTTCCAGCAAGCTTTATTCATTATTTTGGAGGAGTGCTCTGATGAGCAAAAGGCGAATATTTGCATGATCTTATGGCAAATTTGGGAGCGTAATGCTGTTGTTTGGCGAGACTCTTCCCTGAATCCCTCTCGCTCGATTCTCACGGCTGTTGAGGCTCGGAAAGAGTGGCTTTTGGCGCGGATCTCCCCCCTCGGTCCATTACCCCGTCGTCTCCGGCTAATGCTTGCTTAGGGTGGCACTCGATCCCGCATGGTTCAATTATTTGTGGTGTGGATGCGGCGTTTTTTACTGATACTCAAACTATAGGGCTGGGCATGTATATTCGCAACCATGATGGTGACTTTGTTGCGGGAAAATCTGTCAAACTCCTTGTCTTGAGAAGGGTGGAAGAGGGTGAACGCATGGGTATCAAAGAGGCCTTGTCCTGGATCAAAGGACTCGGTTTTACACAAGGCTGGATTCAATCGGATTGCCGGAGGGCCTGTGATGCTGTTAAGGCGAGCAGCAGGAACATTTCTAAGTTGGGTCTCATTGCCCGTTCCTGCCGAAATGAGTTAGCAACGCTTCCCGGTATTTCTATTTGTCATGTTAAGCGAGATCATAATGCTATCGCTCACTCTTTAGCGAAAGCGATGAGGGATTTTAGTACACATCATGTTTGGGATGAACCTCCGACTTTTGTGGTGGGTCATCTTCATTTACCATGCTCTTGTGATCAATAATAGTATCCTCTCGTTCTCTAAAAAAAAAAAAAATACACCCAGTCATTTTATTAAAACTTATGCTACTCTCAATTAGATACTAAAAGTTGGGACAAATGGAGTAGTAAATAATTATAGGGTTAATGCCGTGAAAAACCATGAACTTTGGTGTAATTTCAAAACTTTCCATCAACTATTTTTTTTATCCAATTTTCCATGAACTTAAGGGTCTGATCAATTTTGCCATGATTTTCAAAAATCCCCAAATTGAGTGTTGACATGGCATTTTTAAGTGACCTGAAAAGTGACATGGCGTCACCGGCGGTGAATCAAAACGACGTCGTTTTGAGCCCAAAACTTTCTCTATGTGTGTGTGTGTGTGTGTGTGTGTTAGTGGTCGAGCTCGCCGGAAAGAAGGTTTTCCATCTCCGTGGGCAGAGCTCTTCTTACCACCTGGTAATGCGGAGGGGGGCGGCGGATCTGCGAGGTGGTGGGGGAGGGCGGTGGAGAGAGAGGGGTGGTGTGAGGTCGGCGGTGCGAGATCTGGGGAAGAAGAATATTTTTTTAGGGAGAAGAAGTAGACGACGGCGATGGATGTTTGGAGAAGAAGAAGAACGAGGGACGGAGGTGACTGGCGCGGCGGCGGCAGGGGCGCCGGATCTGGTGCGGGTGCCGGAGGTGGTGGTGAGGGAGGCAGCGGATCTACAGGGTGGTGGTGGTAAAGGCAGCGTAGGGGCGGCGGATCTGGTTTGTGGTAGACGGCGGCGGTGGAGGTCTGGAGAGAAGAAGGACGGCCAGAGCAGCGAGGCGGCCAGAGCATAGCAGCAAGGCGGCCAGAGCAGAGCAGCGAGGCGACCAGAGCAGAGCAGCGAGGCGAGCAGAGCAGAGCAGAGAAAAATAATCGATTTTCTATTTTTTTTCCAAGTAGGCGCCACATCAGCTCGGTATTACCACGTAGGCGCCATGTCAGCTCAGTAATGCCATGTAGGCGCCACCTATGACCGGACAATCACCGGAGGTAAAAATCGTGGAAAAATTGTTCAGGCGTTTAAGTTCATGGAAAATTTGATAAAAAAAAATAGTTCATGGAAAGTTTTGAAATCGCACCAAAGTTTATGATTTTTCACGGCATTAACCCATAATTATATTATTGAATTAATTAATTAAAGACAAAAGAAAAGCCCAGTTTGTTAACCTAGGGTTACATACGTGTATTATTCCTATAAGGATAGGAATATATATATATATATTTTGTCAGACACACGTGAATACACGGAAACACAAGAGATAAAATATTTAGAGCACCGTAGAATTCAATTGGAAATTTCATAACTTTCGAATATTGATTTTTGCACTGATAATTGTTCATGTATCAAATTTGTAATGTACGTGGATACCATAATAGTGGATTTAAATTGCAGAAATTGCTATAGGAGTACTACAGGATTTGCTACACAACAAGTAAATTATTATAATTATTGTATTTATAATCTCTATACATGAATCAATTATTAAACTTGATCTTATCTTTGATTATATTTCC
The DNA here is from genome assembly GCF_028751815.1 of Salvia miltiorrhiza. NCBI lineage: Eukaryota > Viridiplantae > Streptophyta > Magnoliopsida > Lamiales > Lamiaceae > Salvia > Salvia miltiorrhiza. Next base: position 16,997,393 of record NC_080388.1, on the reverse strand, counting down.
GTTGTGTATCATTAAACGATGTCAAGAATTCCCAACACTCATATCCTCCATATTATTTTCAAAAGATTACTAATTATTCTAAGTTAAAAGTGGGAAAGTAGTGTAATCAAAATTGAGAGGCAAGTTGCCATATTTGAAGAGCGAGAGAATTGTTCGGACTTAAATGGGGACTAAAGCATCGCAATAGTCCGAAAATGAAAGGAAAAAGTAGCAACAACGTAAATGATGATAATACTTTGACAATGAATGAGGATACAATTATAGAAGCCATAAAGTCTGCAGAAAGATAATCGTAATTAAAATAGTGCTGAGAGTTGGCCGCCTCTTAAATATATACAGACACAGTTATTGTTTCTCTTGAATAGAACTCCTTACCAATAATAGCGTTGATATAAATAGGACGAAAATAAATAAAAGTAATTTACTCGAAAGTCGAAACTTCACTTCATACTAATTGTTTTTAGCCCAAAAAGAAAATAACAACAGCTGAGTTTCGTTTACGAAAAGCATAATACATCCTCCGTCCCATGAAGCATGATCTAATTCTTTTCGGCACGAGAATTAAAAAATTAATATTTTGTGTATTAAGTATGATAGGTAAAAAAATTAAAAGGTGAATAAAGGGTAAATTTTTTACTATTTTTAAAAATAGGTCAAACTTCATGGGACAAAAAAAATGTATCATGCTTCGTTGGACGGAGGGAGTACTAAGTTTGGATGTGTTCCATTATTTATCAAAATGTTATGATAAACTAAATTCACACTCAACTGATCCAGTGAACCAATTTAATATTTTAATTCAAACAATAAAATACTTCAGTTATAAACTCCGATTTCCAATAATACTAATTTCGGATCTGTTCCATTATTTAATATTTTCATTTAAAGCTCAAATTCAATTGAGTGGTGCAATTTTCAAAAGTAATAATTCTTGAACAAAATTAGCAATCACTGTCTCGGAATGATTTCGGCTTGAACATAACATATATCCACCTTCCTTAATTAATTATACTTAACGCAAATAAAATTGAGCAAACTTATATCCACCTTACTTAATTAACTATACATAAGCAAATAAAATTGAGCGGTAATGGATAAAATATCCACATCTTTTTTAGAGTGGATTTTTAAAATGACCACTTTCATATTGTAAAATTAAAAATTGTCTACTAAGATAAAAATATTAAAAAATGGCCATTGTTACCAAAATACCCTTCCACATTAAAAATTAAAAAAATGTCCACTTTACATCACCCCTTTAAAAAATGAGTGGATTTTGAAAATAGCCACTTTTATATAGTAAAAATAAATTTTATCCACTAATATAAAAACTTAAAAAAATACCCACAGTTACCATTTTACCCTTACATATAATTTTTTTACAAATACCCACGAATTCACAACCAAAATAAATTTTGGTTGTGAATTCAAGCTTTAAAACTCGAATTCACAACTGAATAACAAGTATTGGTTGTGAATTCAAGTTTTAAAGTTTGAATTCACAACTATAAATAGTGTTAGTTGTGAATTCGCGTGAATTCACAACCCACACTATTTCAAGTTGTGAATTCACAACCGATAAAAACTTGAATTCACAATCAACATTTTTTCAAGTTGTGAATTCACAACCAATTAAACTTAAATTCACAATCAACACTAATCAACACTATTTCAATTGTGAATTCACAACCAACGCCGATAATTCAGTTGTGAATTCATAAACTTGGTTGTGAATTCAAGAACATTTGTACAAAATTGCGCGATTTTCATCAATTTCTTCAATCTGTGATTCAATATACTTAATATTCAATCAAAGCAAAGCTTATGCAGAAAATTTATTACATTTCCTTTCTTGAAACGAAATACATTGCTTGTAAACATCGAAAATCCCCAAAATAAGAAAAATTTGAAAAAGCCCCAAGTTCATCTCAAATTAGGGCACGATTTCCCCAAATCAATTTATTACTAAGAAATTATTAAACACCAATCCATCAATTCAAGCAAAAGCTTGAATTGTCGCCGGCCGGATTGAGTAGAAGAGAGAGAGAGAGAGATTCGTCAGATTTGGAGGAGAAGAGAGTGAGGGCAGCGGCCGTGGCTTGCTGCGGTCGCCGGAGATATAGAGAGGTGGCGGCGGTTGCCGTCGTCGAAAGAGATAGATGGAGATGGGGAAGCTGGTGTAGACTGTGATGAGGGAGAAGAGAAGGGAGTTGGGATCGCATTGGGTCGGCGGCGGTTTTCGCTGCTACCGTCGACTGTTGAATCGTGAAGAAAGGAGGCGAGGGAGATGTCGAGCGGTGGCCGTTGTCGCCGAAGAAGAGGGCGGCGCGGTGAGATCCTTCTGGAAGAGAAGAGGGCGGCGCTGCTACCGTCGACTTGCTGGAAGAGATCGATCTGTACCACGGTGAGATCTTCCGCCCACCAATTGGCGGCCGCGGCGGCTCTGGCAGCCGAATCGGGTGAGGCGAATCGGGAGTCCCTACAGGCGACGAGCATGGTGGTGTCGATGCAACGGCCGACCAATTTGACCTTTACCGCCGTGGGGAAGAGGTTCTCGGAGGAATGCAGGACGGAGACCACGCCGGCGCCAGCTCGTTGCGGCAAATAATTCTACCATTAACGCCGACGAGGGATGGCGGCGGCTATCAGCCCAGAGAGAGAGAGAGAGAATAGAGTGAGAGAGTGAGAGAAAGAGTAGAGCGAGAGAGACGAGAGCAGAGAGTGAGAGAAAGAGTAGAAGTGAGGATTTTTTTTGGAAAATTGCAAGTATTTAAGGAGGGGTATTTTAGTCTTTTCACGCAAAAAGTGGGTAAAATTTTAAGTTTTATTTTGAGTGGGTAAAATTTATTTTTGTTATAAGAAAGTGGGTACTTTGATATATTAACACTTAAAAAATCCCGCAATTCACAACCATTGTGAATTCACAACCAAAATTTTTTGGTTGTGAATTCGCACTGGTTGTGAATTGAGAATTGACAACCAGTCGAATTCACAACCAGAATTTTTTTTTTGTGAATTCACAACTAGTCGAATTCACATCCAAAATTTAATTCACAACCAGTCGAATTCACAACCAAAATTTAATTCACAAGTAGAATTTTTTGGTTGTGAATTCACAACAAACGAATTCACAACCAAAATTTAATTCACAACCAGATTTATGGTTGTGAATTCACAATTAGTCGAATTCACAACCTGAATTTAATTCACAACTAGAATTTATTTTGGTTGTGAATTCAAGTAGTTGTGAATTTAAATTTTTAAAGTTTGAATTCACAACTAAAACTAGAATTTATTTTGATTGTGAATTCGAGTTTTAGTTGTGAATTCAAGAATATTAAGTTGTGAATTCATAGATGTGGTCGTGAATTCAAAAACATTAAGCTGCTGTGAATTCATAAATTTGGTTGTGAATTTAATAACATTAAAAAAATAATTATACAGCTCAATCAAATTACTGTACAACACCGAAATACAACAACTCAATCTACCATCAAAATACATCAATTCCTCTAAATCAACAATCAAAATACAACAAAATACTATTATTCGAATCAATTCAATCTACAATTAAAATACAACAATTCATTCGAATCAACAATCTCAGCATTCAATCTCCGAATCAACAATCTCAACAGATCTTAGAACGAAAATCATTCACAGACGTATCAGATCTAAACTTTGTTTCGAGGAATTAAAATAAAAATCCCCAAAATTACTCAGATATGGAACTAGGGTTTTTTTTGCCTGGGAAAACGCGCTGCCTCTGAGCGCTCTGCACTGCGCCTTTCCTCTCGCCGCCCAGACCACTTCCCGGCGGCCTCTGCCAGACGCCAAACACCGTCCTCAGCAACACCGCCTCCACCCTGGGGGATCGCCACAACCGCGCCACTGAGGCAAAAAAGCAACTGAAGAATGGCCATGTGACTCGGTGGAGAGACAGCACATCGGCAAAGAGAAAGTAGGGGAAGTCGCAGCGGCGCCACTCCACCGGAGGAGAAAGTGCCGCCGCCTGCTGCTAAGATCAAGTCACAACCACCGCATCCATCAACACCAATGAAGACGACGAAATTACTGATGAGATCAAGCAGAATAATGCAATGAATAATTGAGATCTGCCGTAATAATGTAGAGAATTAATTAAACCTAGATCTGGAGAAAATGGATGAATTTGGAAAAGAAAGATTTTAGGAGAGAGAGAGAGGGCTCTGCAGAATAAAGAAATGACTGCTTCCAGCGTTTTTTTCAATCTTTTATAACAGGGGCAATTTTGACTTTTCACATAAAAATTGGCTATATTTTAAATTTTTTATTTGACTGGCCAATTTTTAATTTTACTATAGATAATAGGCCAATTTCATATATTAACTCTTGCTAGGTCCGGGGGGTCTCGAATAGGTGTATGGGGGGGGGGAATACACCTATAGGCTATTTTTGTGACTATCTACAAACCTCAATCAGAGGGATCTCAGTCAGAGATAGAAGCGAAACTTTACAAGCAAACAAGACACCTGTTTAACCGAAATAAGTATTGACCAACAGGGTTGACGACTGATACTGAAAGCTCTTCAGTAAAGAGTTATCAGTTAAGTCACTGGAACTTAACTGATCCACGTAAGGGCTTCAGTCGTGTTTGCAAAGATGAAGATGATATCTCTCTTCCTTACTATCAGAGGATAGTGAGTCAGATTGATATCATACGCAGCGGAAATTAAACTTAGTTTCGAATAGCCTCGGTGGAGCAGATAGTTGGATTAAGGTTTCTCTTTTCAGTTAGTCAGCATTCAGTTTTATCAATTGAAATAATACAGTTATGAATGTAAAACTGAAAGCTGTAAATAACACAGAGACTTTTACGTGGTTCGGAAAAACTCTTTCCTACATCCACGGCTGGTTGATCAGACCAACAATCCACTCCGCAAGTGCTTCCCTGGTGCACTGCAAACCGTGAACTGAAGATAAACTCTCTCTTCAGCACCTACACACCTCGCGTAGGGTTTCCCTACCTACACACCTCGCGCAGGATTTCAGCACCTACACAGCTCGCGCAGGATTTCCTTGCTAAGCACACCTCGTGCTCAGACTTCCCTATCAGAGTTCAGAACACCTTCTGAAACTCCGAGTCACTCAAACACTCTTATGGGGGAGAGGTTTAAACGAGTGCCAACTATACTTACAAAGAACGAGTTCTTTGAAGCAAGTTTAACCTTTGGCTTCTGGGTACACAGAATATATGCCTAGGGTCTAAGAGAATGTATGTAATCAGCAGTGACTGATTTTGGCTTGGAATTCTCTTCTTCGATTCAAGCTTTGGGCGGTTTAAGCTTTAGGTTGAGTAGCTATTTCGGCAGAGCTTCAGCTTATGTCGTTGAATCGGTGAAGGTTGAAGTGATCCTCGAGCGCTATTTGTAGGAGAACTCTTGAATAGATCCGTTGGCGTAAATCGTCCTCAAGATTTCTTCCGTTGGAGAGCAATTCGAATTTGGGCTGAGGCTTCAATCTTCGAGGTTCCTTGTCTGTGTGGAAACGGCTCTCTTTGATGGACAGGAGATGTGACATCTCTGAAAAGTAACCACCAGATAGGAATGACCTCTGCAGAGATAAGATATTGAGATATCTCTGCATTTAATGCGGCTGTACTTGAGCGTACGTGGCTTCCTCTGAACGTTGGAAGATCAGTCCTATGAGGAATGTTCAACTGATACTTGACTTTAGTATCAGTCCATGGCGCGCATTAAATAATCAGTCTTCAACTGATTCTTCAACTGATACTTCAGTTGGTAACTGCTGTCTTCAGTCTTCAGTCTTCAGTCTTCGTTCTTCAGTCTTCAGTCTTTGACACCGCAACTAAACTAGAAACGAACTCTAACACTTGAGTTCAAAAACGATTCTAGTCTATTACATTTAATAACTATGAATTTTGGTATCATCAAAACAAGGATTAGGATATTCCACAAGGTTCCCAACAATTTCCCCCTTTTTGATGATGCCAAAACCACACAGCAGTTCTAGACAGCAAAAAGACTGAGTTCACAGTACAAGTTTTAGACAAGGGGTGAAAGTTGTTCCCCCTTAACAACAGAACCTAAATAACTTGTACTCAGAGCAAGAACGAAAACAGTTCTAAACACAGAACAGCAAGAAGACAGAAAAACCATAAATCAGAGCCTGGACAAAGAGTCATTGTCTTCAGGGTGAGATCAATAAGAAGTTCATTTCATTAAACGGACTGATAAGCCATCAGTCTAGGTACAGAGCAAGACTTACATTGGAGTAAAAAGTAAAACAAAAACATCATGGATAAACCATGGACTCCAGCAGTCTGCTTGGCTGCGCCTTGAACTTCTTGATCTTCATCTTCTGTCTTCGTGTCTTCAATGTTCCTAAGCTTGTTCCACTCTCACTTGTTTTCCGTTGAATTGAGGTCTCTTCCTCTTGGTGTATCTTCCTCATGATCATCGGATGAAGGATGAACATGTTGCTTAACCTTACTTAGATCCATTAGATTGTTCTTCTTTCCCCCTTTTTGGCAACATCAAAAAGAAGGACGAACCTAAGAAGAAAGCGAAGACCATGCGAAGGTAAGTTCGCAGGAGGAAGATATTGGGGTCATGGGGGGTGAAGAAGGCGAAGGCTTAGAAAGAGGTTAGGAAGAAGAAACAGATGACGAGGAAAAAGAAGAGAAGCAGATGTTTTGAGAGATGAGGGGTTGTCAAAACAGAGGAGATTGTGAGGGTCTCTCTGTTGACATAGCGCCGGTTGACAATGAGTTCCAGCTCATTGTTGTTGCTTCGCATCGGTTCTCCACAAAGAGCAAGAAGCTTTTTGGTGAAGACGATGAAGTCTGTCCTTTTTCAGACATGTACTACAAACCAATGCACCGGGCATGAGGATAGAAGACGCTCGTTTCGCTGGATACAAGTGAGGGTAGAGCAAACTTTGACGCCGGAGAGACGTTGTGATCCAGTGGAAGGGTCCGGTGAAGACCAAGACTATGAGCCTCATTCTTCCACTCTATGACTTTGCAGTCATAGATTTCTCCTTTAGTCGGAACAATTTTTCTGCAACTTTGGAAACAATTGAAACTTTTTCTCACAGTGAAAGCTGTGGAGAGTTGTTAGTTGATGCAGAAACACTATGAAGACAACATGGTATAAATAGACATGATGTGAACCATGTAGAAGATGAAAAGGTTTTTCGAAAACTGTGCCTTAAATGCAATTGAAGAAAAATTTCGCGTCCGCCGTCACTGCGAGGGACTTCAAAAGGCATCATTACATATGTCATGTCAATGAGCGTTTCAAGAAATTTTATTGCAGAGGCAAAAAGGTTGGAAGGATTTTTGGCAAAAAGATCAGGACAAGTTCAATCAAAACAGATTTTCACTTTATAAAAATCTTGTCCTATTTCGGATATTCCAATTCCAACAATTCCAATAATCAGTTAAAGTTTTTGAAAGAAACTGATCAGTTAGAGAAAAGATTTTGAACTAAAAACTTAAAGCTCTAAACTGAAATAACTGATTTTGAAAAGGTAAGCATTTTAAAATACTTACTGATCAACTGAACATAGTAGTCAGTTGATACCACGTGATCCTGGATGATTCATCAGGATGACTTCCTCTTCAGATGAGCACTCGGACTTCATTGCTTTTTACATCGACGATCGTAGAAGCAGCAGTTGGTTGACCACCAGTCAGCATGACTGTTTGAGAAAATCTTCAAACACAGCATCACTCTTCAGGGATTAATGAGGCCAATCTTTGCACAAAGATCGTTGAACCTCTCTTCTGGAAGAGCCTTGGTCAGCAGGTCCGCTCTCTGAATAGCAGTGGGAATCCATTCCACAGAGACATTCTTCTTTTCGACATGATCACGAATGAAGTGATGTCGAATCTCAATATGTTTGACTCTGGTGTGATGAACTGGATTCTGGGAGATTGCAATAGCACTGGAGCTGTCGCAATAGATAGGAACTTCCTTTTCCTCGATCCCATAGTCCTTTAGTTGATGGACTAACCACAAGATTTGTGAGCAGCAGCTTCCGGCAGCAACATATTCAGCTTCAGTTGTAGAGGTGGCGACTGAAGTCTGTTTCTTAGAAAACCAAGAGATGAGCTTGTTGCCTAGGAATTGACATGTTCCGGAGGTTGATTTGCGATCAAGCTTGCATCCACCGAAGTCGGAGTCTGAAAATCCGGTGAGCTTGATGTCGTCCTCTGCTGGGTACCACAATCCTAAATTGGGTGTGCCCTTGAGATATCTCAGAATCCGCTTAGCTGCATCTAAATGAGCTTCCTTAGGATCTGATTGATATCTTGCACAAACCCCGACTGCAAATGCGATATCTGGTCTGCTCGCAGTCAAATACAGCAAAGATCCAATGATTTCTCTGTACTTCTTCGAAGAGACAGAGCTTTCTTCTGAACCTGGATCAACTTTCCAGTTTGTGTTCATTGGGATCTTGACTGACTTCATGTGCTGAATACCGAACTTAGCTATCAGCTCCTTGGCATACTTGGACTGGCTGATTAGTATTCCTTCTTTAGTCTGCTTGACTTGCAATCCGAGAAAGAAATTCATTTCTCCCATCATGGACATTTGGAATTTGTTCTTCATGATGTCAGCAAACTTATTCCACATGTGTTCGGATTTGGATCTGAAGATTATGTCATCGACATAAATTTGAACAAGCAAGAGATCTTCTCCTTCTTTGAGAGTGAACAACGTTCTGTCCACAGATCCCTTTTTGAAGCCTTGTTCAACTAGATACTCCGAGAGAGTATCATACCACGCTCTTGGTGCTTGCTTCAACCCATAGAGCGCTTTCTTCAGCTTGTACACCTTTTCTGGTCCAGCAGCCTCAAATCCTGGAGGTTGTTCTACATAGACTTCATCTGTGAGCACTCCATTGAGAAATGCACACTTGACATCCATTTGGTGTACCTTGAAACCTTTGTGAGCTGCAAAAGCTAAGAAGAGTCTGACTGCTTCCAATCTGGCAACTGGGGCAAATGTCTCGTCGTAGTCGATTCCTTCTTCTTGACTGTATCCTTTAGCCACAAGCCTTGCTTTGTTTCTCACAACGTTTCTTTCTTCGTCTTTCTTGTTCTTGAAAATCCATTTCAAGCCAATCACCTTTGCATCATCTGGTCGATCCACAAGCTCCCAAACAGAATTCCGGTTGAATTCATTGAGTTCTTCTAGCATTGCGATGACCCATTCTGTGGACTTCAGAGCTTCTTCAATATCCTTCGGCTCTGTAGTTGATAAGAAATAGCTGAAATTCTTATCTTCGTTGATGCAGTTCTGATTGATGTCAAAGACGAGGTTGCACATAGATCTCCGAGTCTTGACGCCATCTGATGGTTCTCCAATGATGTTCTCCTTAGAGTGGAGTTCAAACCATCTTCGATATTTCTTTATTTCTTCAGGAGATGGTGGAGCTTCTTCAGTTAGAATAGCTCTGAGATGTTGAGCACTTTCTGGAGCAGGGGAGAGTTGAGCTGGGGCGGCTTCTGCGTGTTCAACTTGAACTTCAGCAACTGGAGTTCCCCCTTGACTATTGCCATCTGTATTGGCTCCAGTTTGAACTTCAGACCGTTGGTTGATCTTCTGATACTGAATCATCTCAGTATCTTCATCCTTGCCAGGTCCCCATACCAAGACAGTAGAGGGCTCGTCAGTATGGATTTCAGCTTTGGAACCTTCAGTGATCTGAACATTCTTTTCAGCATCTTGTTCCCTGAAACCATCTGTAGACTCATCAAAGATCACATGAGGTGTTTCTTCTACACATAGAGTTTGAGTATTGAACACTCGATAGGCTTTGCTTGAACGTTCTGTTCCGGAGTATCCAAGGAAGACTCCTGGATCAGCCTTGCAATCGAAGGTGTTCAACCTCTTCTTATCGTTGTTGTGTATGAAACACTTAGAACCGAAAGCATGAAAATGGGCAATCGATGGCTTTCTGTTCTTCCATAACTCGTATGGAGTTCTTCCATGTCTCTGAGTGAGGAAGGAGCGATTCTGCATGTAGCATGCGTTGTTGACTGCTTCGGCCCAAAACTTCAAGGGGAGTTTTGACTCGGCTAGCATCGTCCTTGCTGCTTCCTTTAGAGACCGGTTTCTTCTCTCTGCAACTCCATTCTGCTGTGGAGTTCTTGCTGCAGAAGTTTGATGACTGATTCCTTGTTCATCACAATACTCACGAATGACAGTATTGAGGAACTCAGTCCCACGATCTGATCTGATGCTGATGATGTTGACTTCCTTTTCAACGCTCAGTCTCTTCAACAGCTTTGGCAGTTCCTCCAGTGTCTCCTTCTTTTTGAAAAGAAAGATAACCCAGGTATATCGTGAATAATCATCCACAACTACCAAGGTGTACTTCCTACCGTTGTAGCTTCTTGGAGTGATCGGGCCAAACAGATCCATGTGAAGTAGATGCAGAATCCTTTCAGAGGAGTGTCCTGTCTTAGACTTGAATGATGTCCGCGTCTGCTTTCCTCTGAGGCATGCTTCACATTCTTGCTTCTTCTGGAATACAATAGAAGGGAGTCCTTCTACCAGTTGATGTTTAGCAAGTTTGTTGATCGTCTTGAAGTTGAGATGGTTGAGTCTCTTGTGCCATAGCCAATTGAGCTCTGAGCTGCTTTTACTGATGAGGCACGTTTCTGGTGGGCTGTCTTCCCAAGAAACGACGTAGAGACTTCCTTGTCTGAATCCCTTCAGAACCACCTTCTTCTGATTGTTTCTAACAGTGAATTCATCCTTTTTGATTTTCACTGTGAAACCACTGTCACAAAATTGACTCACAGACAACAGATTATGTTTAAGACCAGAAACAAAGCTAACATTACTGATACTGGCGTTACCCATGTTGAGCACACCATAGCCTTTTGTTTCTCCAATCGAGTTGTCTCCGAATGCAACTTTGGATCCAGCTTTCTCAACATACTGGGATAGATATTCTTTGTAGCCCGTCATATGCTTCGAGCAGCCACTGTCCAGATACCACGTTCTGATTGAAGCTTTGGCCTCTTCCTTCTTTTTATGTTTCCTGACATTGACCTGCAAGAAAGAGTTGCTTCAGGCACCCAATCAAGCTTTGGGTCCTTCAATGTTAGTTCGAGTTCCCTTTGGAACCCAAATCTGCTTCAGAATTGGTCTGGCTGATTTCTTGCGCTTTGTTGGATGTCTGATCGGTGTCGTTGGCGCTTCAGGTGGCATATGAGCATTCTTCCGTTGAGAAATTCTATTGAAGGCCTCACTCTTGTAGCAGTTCTGTCTGGTGAGTGGTTGAGGTCTTCTTTGCTCGCCGAAGTATCTTCCGTGAGATACTTTAGTCTTTGCAGACTTATGGAGATTTGTCTGACGTCTAGTGGCTTGTCGTCGAGAAAGTGGCATGGCTCGACTGGACTCAGCATTGCTTGATCTCCATGGATGTTGTTCTTTCTGAAACTGAACTGAGGATGTCAGTTTCTGACTGATGTGGCATATCTTCCTCCTGGGTTGATGAGAAAGATTCTTCTTGGCTCCTGATGTTCCTTCCCGGATCTTTGACTGAAATCTGCTTTCCAGCCTTTTCAATATGATGATCTGGTTGGGAGCCTTCTTAGCTCGTCTGTAGCTTCGTGGAGGTGGAACATTTGATCTGGCCATCAGTCTGCGCTTGTGAACTTCATCCATATCATGATCTCTTGATTCTTCTGAGGTTGTGATTTCAGAAGGATCATTCTTAGAGATGATCATGATATCCTTTCCTTTGGCAGCTGCAACCTTTCCTCCGATGCTGTTGACCAGTCCTTTCGATGGAAAGTTGCTCATCATGGGAGACTGCATCATGCAGTTCTTGACTGTTTCTTCCAGCTTGTGATTAAGCCTTTTGATTTCATGAGAAGCTCTTTCACATTCTGAGTTGGAGATTCTGAGCTCTTCTTCCAGTCGGTTGTTCTCCATGATTAGCTGATCAAGACATGTTTCATCCGGAAAGTAGATGATTGTCTGATGTTTAGCTCGTTCATCATCGATCTCCTTGTCCTTTTTCTGATTCTGCTTGAGGAGATCTTCGAACATTTTCCTCAGCTGACAGTGATCAGTCAGGAGCTGATCAAACTCGTCAGTTTCAACGGATGAGCTATCTCCAGATTCTGAGTGGTCTCCTGAAAGCATCAGGATGTTATCAGTATATGGAGTTTTGGTGAGAGATTTTACCTCTGGACCATTCATTCCATTGTCGTAGCTGTTGTCAGCTACACTTTCTGATTCGTTGGCCATCAGGGCTCGGCTCTCATCATCTGAGCTGGAACTGTCGAAGTCGGATGATTCTGATGTGTCGTTGGAAGAGTCAGCATCATCAGCAACCATCGCTTTCTTCTTCAAAGATTTGCGATCTTTCTTTGCTTTCAGTTCCCTGCGCTCAGCTGGAGTCAGATCAGGACATTCATGCTTAAAGTGTCCTTTCTTTCTACATCCATAACATTCCAATTCTTTGGTGTCGTAAGCGGCTGACTTCCTTTCTCCGCTTCGATCTGTGGAATGTCTGGAGTCCCTTTCTCTTTCTTTTCCCTTGTAGTGCTGCTTGTGGAACCTTCTGTACTTCCGGAACTTGGACTCCATCTTGTTGAATCTGTCCGTCAACAAGGCATATTGACTGAAGAACTCCTCAGGGTTGAATTCCGTTGGCTCCTTGATCTGCTTCTTGCCTTCTCTGGTTGAGGCCTTCAGTGCAACTCCTCTTGAGGTTGATGGACCATCTTCGTCTGATCCTCCAGCCTTCTTGTTACCAAGATTTCTCAGAAGATCGAACTCATTTGCCATGAGATCGGAGAAAAGCTTGTTTGTCGGGAGCTGACTGAATCCTGGCTTATGCTGATGAGCGACTGAGTAGATCTGCCATTCTCCTCGTGGCAGTGCTCGAAGAATCTTCAAGTTGATTTCTCGTTGAGTGTATTTGTCTTTGGAAATGGATTGAACTTCATTCAATATGAGATTGAATCTTTGTTCCATTTCCTCGACAGATTCATTCTTGAGCATGAGGAAGGAGTCGAATTTCTGACAAGCTATGGAAAGCTTATTCTCCTTGATCTCCTCAGAACCTACGCACATTCTTTCCAGAATATCCCACATCTCCTTTGTTGTCCTGCACTTGATGATCTTCATGACATACTTGTCAGGAACGGTGCCGGAGATGATGCTTTTGGCGAGGTTGTCTAGCTCATCTTGCTTCCTTTCTTCTGTGGTGAAGTCTGCCTTTGACTTGGGCTGGTCCTCATCGTAAGGTTCCTGACGGATGTCAGTAGGAACCCTTTTTACAGTTTCGGTGATAATGATTGGACCGCTGGTGATGACTTCTCACAATCTACAATGTTGGGCAATGAGGAAGCTTTCAAGCCGAAACTTCCATATGTCGTATTTTTCAATACAAAACATAGGTAGAGAAGATAATCTGCTGTGGTTAGTCTCCATCAAAAAAGAGAGAACAGGTAACAGTAGATAAAGCAAGTAGCAAGCACAAAACAATAAGAAAGAGCAAAACTTTTTCGAGACCTTTAATAAGGATCTAGTTCAAGTAGAACTAGTCAGAGACAGATAGTTCTTGCGAACAACCTGCTCTGATACCAATTGTTAGGTCCGGGGGGTCTCGAATAGGTGTATGGGGGGGGAATACACCTATAGGCTATTTTTGTGACTATCTACAAACCTCAATCAGAGGGATCTCAGTCAGAGATAGAAGCGAAACTTTACAAGCAAACAAGACACCTGTTTAACCGAAATAAGTATTGACCAACAGGGTTGACGACTGATACTGAAAGCTCTTCAGTAAAGAGTGATAGTTAAGTCACTGGAACTTAACTGATCCACGTAAGGGCTTCAGTCGTGTTTGCAAAGATGAAGATGATATCTCTCTTCCTTACTATCAGAGGATAGTGAGTCAGATTGATATCATACGCAGCGGAAATTAAACTTAGTTTCGAATAGCCTCGGTGGAGCAGATAGTTGGATTAAGGTTTCTCTTTTCAGTTAGTCAGCATTCAGTTTTATCAATTGAAATAACACAGTTATGAATGTAAAACTGAAAGCTGTAAATAACACAGAGACTTTTACGTGGTTCGGAAAAACTCTTTCCTACATCCACGGCTGGTTGATCAGACCAACAATCCACTCCGCAAGTGCTTCCCTGGTGCACTACACACCTCGCGTAGGGTTTCCCTACCTACACACCTCGCGCAGGATTTCAGCACCTACACAGCTCGCGCAGGATTTCCTTGCTAAGCACACCTCGTGCTCAGACTTCCCTATCAGAGTTCAGAACACCTTCTGAAACTCTGAGTCACTCAAACACTCTTATGGGGGAGAGGTTTAAACAAGTGCCAACTATACTTACAAAGAACGAGTTCTTTGAAGCAAGTTTGACCTTTGGCTTCTGGGTACACAGAATATATGCCTAGGGTCTAAGAGAATGTATGTAATCAGCAGTGACTGATTTTGGCTTTGGAATTCTCTTCTTCGATTCAAGCTTTGGGCGGTTTAAGCTTTAGGCTGAGTAGCTATTTCGGCAGAGCTTCAGCTTATGTCGTTGAATCGGTGAAGGTTGAAGTGATCCTCGAGCGCTATTTGTAGGAGAACTCTTGAATAGATCCGTTGGCGTAAATCGTCCTCAAGATTTCTTCCGTTGGAGAGCAATTCAAATTTGGGCTGAGGCTTCAATCTTCGAGGTTCCTTGTCTGTGTGGAAACGGCTCTCTTTGATGGACAGGAGATGTGACATCTCTGAAAAGTAACCACCAGATAGGAATGACCTCTGCAGAGATAAGATATTGAGATATCTCTGCATTTAATGCGGCTGTACTTGAGCGTACGTGGCTTCCTCTGAACGTTGGAAGATCAGTCCTATGAGGAATGTTCAACTGATACTTGACTTTAGTATCAGTCCATGGCGCGCATTAAATAATCAGTCTTCAACTGATTCTTCAACTGATACTTCAGTTGGTAACTGCAGTCTTCAGTCTTCAGTCTTCAGTCTTCGTTCTTCAGTCTTCAGTCTTTGACACTGCAACTAAACTAGAAACGAACTCTAACACTTGAGTTCAAAAACGATTCTAGTCTATTACATTTAAGTCCTATGAATTTTGGTATCATCAAAACAATGATTAAGATATTCCACAAGGTTCCCAACAACTCTTTTTTTTATCACGATAAAAATGTCCACATTAATGGCCCATTGCCGCATTCGCAAAGTTATCGACATATTCCATAAAAACATGTAGAAAATGCCTAAATTAAGTGAAGGGGGAAAATCCACCTCAAATTTAATAAAATTTACGTGAAAATCAATTACCTCTTAATACCTATTAAAAATATTTTTGTTTGTCTAACAAATTAAGTAGAGCTAGTCAATAAGCCGGTCAAACAGTGAAGTAGCCATCGACTAGTCAACTAATTAATCGACCAACTAGTTGATTTCCCCTATTCACAAAAATTTTCATATACTGATCTTGTCCCATTATTATAAATTGTAACAATTAACTAAACAATAAAAATTCTTAATTACATTCTCTCTCTCCTACTTTATCACTTTATCACATTCTCTCTCCTACTTTATCACTTTATTACATTCTCTCTCCTATTTTATCACCTTCCATCTCCTACTTTATCAATTTTATACTTTTATTACATACACACTTAATAATACTCTGCTTAATAACCGTGCCGAAACCAAATGGAACAAGCCCAATGGGACGGAGGGAGTATTAATCTAAAAACATTCAATCATGAATGAAACAATGTATTCGCATGACCACTTTGAAAAAGGAAATGCAATATTGGCCACAAATTGAAAAAAATACAAAATCTAACCATTTTTTACGTTTTATAATTGTTTTGCCCTTAATTAGGGCGGATCAGATTCAGGTCGGATTTGGGTTTGCGCGCGGATTAGGCACACATTGCACTATTAGTGCCATTAATGCCATATACTCAGTGCTGCATGAATGGTACTTATAGCCATATTAGTGGCATTAGTGTCATATACATGTGTGCTGATATTATTTAGATGGGTACAATTATATGACAATTTTGAACACTTTCAAGTAGAGTTTAGATTATCCATTTAGGGTTTTGATTATCATTTAGGGTTTCGATTCTTCATATAAGGTTTAGATTATCCATTTAGGATTTAGATTCTCCATTTAGGGTGACGCATGAATCGTACTTATGGCCTTATTAGTGCCATTAGTGCCATATACTCTCTCTTATGTAGTGTTGCACAAATGGTACTTATGGCCATATTAGTGTCATATATTTAGATTTTTTTCTTCCGGTTGGCACATATGGCACTAATAGTCCCATATGTGTCTAACCCGCGCGCAAAACCGAATCTGGTCTGCCCTAATTAAGGGCATAACAGTCTTAACACGTAATACATGACCAGATTTTGTGTTTTTTCAATTAGCGGCCAAATATTGTGTTTCTTTCTTCAAAATGACTATTTCAAAAGCGCCCTCATCATGAATTGTACTCCCTCTGTCCATTACAAATGTCTCAATATTTTTGGGCACGAAGATCAAGAAATGTGTAATTAGTAGATAAAGTGAGTTGGTGGGGAAAGAAAAAAAAATTGGAATTCGAAAAGTAGGTATAGAGAGAGAGAGAGAGCAAGGTAAGTGAACCCATTAGTTAATTAATTTAATTAATCTCTTAATTATTTGTTAAAAAATGAAGGAGACATTTATATTTGAATATCTCCTTATGGAAAATGGAATATTTGTAATGTAACGAATGAAGTATCATTTATGGAACACATCTGTGATGGAAAAGATTGAAAATGTATACATTCACAATTTTCTTCGCTCTTTTCACATATTTTGAAGGGTGAATGATTTTTTCTCGTGTAAGATGGATGATTTTATTTCCAAGCAACCTTTTCCTCTTACTTTCACTTGCCTTTATAATAATTTATTATGAAAAAAAGAGGGATGAAAATAATTTATCCCTTTAAATCCCTTCTTTCTTTTCTCTCATTTTCTACAAAAGAGATTTTCTCATTCCTCATTTTCACTTCAACTATGGATAATATTATCACGTCGAAAATGAATGGATAATATTATCTTTCATTGGAGTAAAAATGAGAAAGTGTGAAATCTGTTTTATAAAAAATAAGAGAAAAGAAATGAGATATTCAAAGAGAGCTTTTTTTTTATATATCCCTTATTTGTTCGTGATAAATTTATAACTAAAAAAATGTTGAAAGTAGAGAGAAAAGTAGAAGAGAAGAGAATTGGTAGAGAGCGTAAAGAGAATAAATCTATAGCAGCGTGTTATTGTGAGGACTAAATGCCTCTATTTATAGGAGATACAAAGCTAGTGTTAGGGTTTAGGGTTAAGTCATTAAGTAGGGAAATATATATATTATATATATTTACAACACTCCCCCTTAAATGACTAACCCTAAAAATATGTTGCCTCATTAAAACCTTGTTAGGAAAAATTCAATAGAACAAAAACCTAGTCTAAGGAAAAAGAGTACAGCTGCTCCCCCCTGAAAATGATCATTGAATATCTTTGAGTCGATGCATGCCGATCTTATGCACTAACTTTTTAAAAGTCGATGTTGGTAACGTCTTTGTGAATAAGTCCGCCATATTATCGCTTGATCTAATCTTCATGTATCTTTTGAGTTGCGTGCACTTTGACTTCAAAGAAACTCCTCATTTGATGTTAGAGTCTAGATGTTCATGTCTTGTTAAAAACCTCTCCGTAAAAACCCTATGGGAAAAATTCGGTAGAGGAAAAAGTACAAGACGTATATTTACTCATATATTACACTAGTTGCCTCATTAAAAACCTTAACTAAGAAAACCTTGTAGGAAAAAACTTAGTAAGGGAAAAATAGTACAACCATTTGGCCTTCAGGGCCATTGACCTTCAAAGTCTAATTTTCGAAACTATTTAAAAGATCATGCTCCCCCTCAAGATAACAATCTTGAATGTGTTCAATATAGTTTTCGAAATTAAATTATCAACATCATCCACCAATTTTGAATTTCGATTTCTTTCATAACATAGACCATTTGTAATTTGCTTTGAATATAACCAATAACATGGTTAATATCATTTAAAATTCTCATTCTTGGAGAAACATTAAATCTTGCTAGCAAGTCAATTTCGAATTGTATATCATGCATGATAAAAGTAGTGCTTCAATAGCACATAAGTAAGGAACTTCGGGTCCTAAATAATTTCGTTAATTTCTTTTGGTCTAGGTGAGTCTTTATCAACTTCAAGTGATAGAATAATCATTTGATAGCTAATATGATGTGATATTATTCAAAATCTTGTTTGGGTAGGTCGACTAATACATATAAAATATAGTCGATTGGTTTGAAATACTCCATCGGAAATATGCTCGATCTACAAGTCGAGATAATACTTAATTTTAACTAAGTTTTTCAAAACTCATCTTTAGATATGAGCTAACTTCCTCAAGTATTTTGAGTATTCATAAATATTCTTTCTTCGGAAAGAATTCACTTAGTTATTTACGAACTTTCACATATATATTTATATTTTAAAGACTACATAATAATGCAGTCATAATGTCCATAAATTTGATATTTATATCAATGATTACTGCCATAAAATGTTATATAAATAATGAAACATAATGTCATCCATAACATGAGAATATATTTGGGAATCTCAATCCCTTGAGCTACTAACTTCGCTTAATTATTTTCATTTAGCGAGTTCGGCTATGCCTCATTGCTTACTTCTATATTTTTAAGTGCTTCTGGCACACTAATATAATTTGTTTTGGATCCAAATAATCTTCAAATTGAACTAACAATTTGTTGAGGCAAAAAGTGTTGTCGACAACTATCATTTTTCTTTTATACGATTCTCACGTATTCCCAAAGTTCATGGCAACTTTAGTAAAACTAAATTTTCACCATTTCCCATAATATTTGGTCTAGTTGTTTCGTAATCCCAATATTACGATAATTTAGTGCACGTGCAAAATGTATTGGGATTATCATCTTCAGGACGATCCTCTTCATGAGGTTTTTGGAATGATTTGATTTCTTTATTTGATTTTGTAATCCGCGGATATTTTATCTTGGGCACCAATAAGTCGTTTACGCTTCTGGCGTCAATAAGCATTGAATCAAATTCGTCCATCTAGGACTTCGATTATTTGTGGTGCAATATAACATGTATATAAAATTTCACTCCTTTGGCAGTCTATAATAATTTATTGAACTTTTGGTTCAATAATGCGTGAATCTAACATACTTAATCCAACAAGAAATTTACGGCATTGTATAATTCATCATTCACATATATCTCCCTCTAATGCCGAAAAATATTTTTAGTTGGATAATCAAAGTATCAATATATGAATTGATCCTCAATTATTGGCTCTATATATGTATTTTTCACAAAGTATACATATAATTTTCATAGATCTATGAGTGCATTTAAATGGTGATAAAAGAATTTAGTAGATCGGAAATCCTCTTCAGGAGGTATTTTAATCACTCACTAATTGTAATGTAGACAACCCAAATACTCAAGTCTTGAGTTATTTTAAAATCATTTGGGTGTATGAATTTGAAATTCATCTCAACATGACTATATGATAAAATAATAGATCATGTATAATTATTCAATTCTCATAGGAGAATCAATGAAGCTCTTCCGGAGCCCATACAAAAATAATATTAATTTTCAATTGTGTTACCCCTATTCTTAATAAAGATTCAAAAACTATTGAATTGAGATGACGAATTGCTCTTCAAGAGCTTGTAATATTCATCATGAATATTAGTTGTGCTTCTTCGGGAGCAACAATATAAATCGAATAGATAAAACAATGTAATAACTAAATGAAATACTAAATAATAAGTAAATACCGAAATAAAACTTAAAATAAAAATTCATTCTCAATATTTTAATATTCTTCCGGAATATTAACTTTTTATCTCACGTGTTCATTGGGAACACATTATATTTCAAATTTAATATGAAGAGATATCGTTGTATTTTTATCAAGAACTTCAAGGATTTATTTTTAATAACCTTTAAGGTTATTAAGAATTATAAATTCATTCAACAATGATGAATTAATAAAATAAAGCAATCCTTCAGGGATTGTATTAATAAATCAATTCAAATGTGTTCATCGGGAACACATTATATTCAAAATTAAGGGATATCGTTGTGTTTCATTAACAACTTCGATGATTTATCTTTTAATAATCTTCAAGATTATTAAAAATTGTAAATTCATGTTTCTTCAGGAAACAATAATCTACCATATAAAACAATTTAATAATCTTCCGGATTATTATTTTATAGTTATCTATTAAAACATAAAATTTCAATTCAACAACAATAATATTAAATAATTTCTTTCTTAAGGATAACCACACAATTCATCATATACAATTTAATGGTAACTGGCTATAAGAAAACATGATTAGAGAGCAAATGCACAATGTTCTTCAGACATGCTATCAAGGAATTAAACCTAATTCTATATATAATTTCTTTCTGCTCAAGATTAGAAACCATGCGTTTGGGTCAATCTATACATTGCTGGAATAGATAAGCAAATTAAACATACTGATTGATAGTATCATTACAAATTTACAATTGACGACAACGGATATTAAAGTCATATTGTAAATCTAAATGAAATTGAAGCAATCAAACAAAAAAAATAATAATAATACTCCTTCGATTGCAAATATCAAGCAATGATTTTCAATTCTATTGCAATACACGAATTTATAACATTTTCATTTTGTCTCTCTCATCATTTTTTTTTTCAATTTCAAGGTAATAATTCAAATACCACATCTATACATCGAATATGAATTACCTTGTCGAAAAGACACGGTTCTTTCCTATGGCATACCTCCAATATTGATTCAATTGGTTAGAGACTTGGCATACCTCCAATATTGATTCAATTGGTTAGAGACTCGTGCTGATAACGTGTTGAAAGTAGAGAGAAAAGTAGAAGAGAAGAGAATTGGTAGAGAGCGTAAAGAGAATAAATCTATAGCAGCGTGTTATTGTGAGGACTAAATGCCTCTATTTATAGGAGATACAAAGCTAGGGTTAGGGTTTAGGGTTAAGTCATTAAGTAGGGAAATATATATATTATATAGATTTATTCTCTAAAAAAAAAAAAAAAAAAAAAAAAACTAAATATATATAATATATATATTTCCCTACTTAATGACTTAACCCTAAACCCTAACCCTAGCTTTGTATCTCCTATAAATAGAGGCATTTAGTCCTCACAATAACACGCTGCTATAGATTTATTCTCTTTACGTTCTCTACCAATTCTCTTCTCTTCTACTTTTCTCTCTACTTTCAACAAAAAAAACATATTTAAAGACCATTTGATAAAAAAGATAAAGATCACTAAGCGTGAATAAAAAACTATTTTATCTTATCTCTAATTAATTTTCTTATATAAAATGCGATTATTTACGTGCTTCGTGGATTATTTATAGTAAAATGCAATGCGAATGCGATTATATATGTGGTTCGTCGATTATTGTAGTATTGGTATTGATACCATTTGCCCGACGGTGAAGGCAATGTATGAAGATTCGATAATGATTCTTGTTTTACTCCAAAATCTTCAAACTGATTGAAACGCGGCTACGGCTGCCCATGTGCCCCATAATTGCACCAAACTATTTTTATTTAATTATACACCTCAGTTTATGACTTTTCGTATTTTACAGAAATGGACGAGAATATTAATTCACAATATATATATTAGTAAAGAAATTATTCATTCAAAATCATATTTTTTCCGATTCAAAAGTTATACTTTTTCAATTTAAAAATGATACTTTATTAACATGATTATTCACTATATACAATATAATTTTATTAAAATAATAAAAAATTATATTTTTATTTAAGCTAACATGTAAATCTTCCAAAATTTTATTATAGACACTATATTGAAATATTGAAAAATCAACAAAGAGTCCATGTGATGCGATCCACTTTAATATTAATTGTATTGTTCCAGAAAATATACAATAATCTATCGTACATATGATAAACAAAAAAAATTAAATAATATTAAAAGATATAATTATATCTTATCATTTCATGGAGTTCTCCAATTGGGATTCAAATATTATTTTATTTGATTAGATTCTCATTGTTTATGTTTACATTATAGTTTCATTTGAGTTCTTCAATTTTTATTTCACTTAATTGTAATTTCAAAGTCTAAACTATATCATAGCATATATTCTGAGCCAACAACTCAAAGTCCAGCCATACAAGACTAATTAAGTGGATTCTGTTAATTATAAACAAAGTTAATTTATTGAGATCAAGTGAAAGCTTGAGAATCTAATTATAATATGAAGTAGAATTTGAGATCACATTGAGGGTAACCGACAAATTTTTAGAATTACGGAAGTTTCGGAAACACATGTTGTATTACACTCTCTTTCTCTCTCTCATGGAATGTGTTAATAGGAGTTTATGGATTCTGTTAATTATAAACAAAGTTTATTTTATATTTTTATATTTATCTAAAATTAATACCAATTTAATTATTATATTTAAAAATATAATAGAAAAATATTTTAACTGAATATATTTGAATTGGATATTAAAAAATAAAAAATAAATAAGAATTCATAATAATAAAAATTGATATTATGAAAAAGCAAAAAAAAGAAAGTTGAAAAATAAAAATAAAAAAGAATTGAAAATAGATTTATTCAAAAAAGATGAGAGATAAGAGAGATTTTTTTAAAAATTTGAATCTTTAAATAAATATAACTTTTACATTTTAAATTAAATATTTAAATCAAATATATCAAATTAAAACTCTTACCGTGATCTTTAATTTGATATGCACATATTTTACAATTATCGGATTTCACAATTTTAGAAAGAAATAAAACAAAAAAATAATAAGCAAACAAAGAAGGAGGTAAAAAAAACTTTATAAATAAATCTTCAATTTTATTATAATTACAAAATTACCACTCAATTTTAAAATTGATTTGAAATTGATTTCAAATTAAAAATTGTCTTTTTAATATATTATGGATTATAGATTTGTAATTTGAATATTGGTTTAGTTTTTAAATATTCTAAAATGTATAAATTTATTTAATTTTGTTGGGGACCAAAAAATTCAATAATAGATACTCACTCCGTCCCAATTCAGTATACTACATTTTCTTATTTCAACGTCCGAATTCAATATAACATTTTTTAAAATAAAAAATCATAATTATTTTTGTAACTCACTGTTTATATTAAATGTGATTGTGACTCCATTTTTTTTTTTTTTGAAATTAGAATTACAGGAGGTATCCAAATATAATCAAATAAGTTACACGTATGCAGGCGAGACCTCTACACCAGATAAAGTTGGAAAAATAATTGTATGTAGGAAAGATCACTACACCATACAAAGATGAAAAAACTACTCTGCACGTAGGCGAGATTGAACCCAAGACCTATTTTTACTTTTACTTGAAAATAATATTTTCATTTTTCTCTTATGTTTTGATAAATATACTATTAACAAATTACTTTGCCTCTTATATTTCATTACTATAAAATAACATTTGTACCGAAATCTTGTGACTTGCTCCCTCTGTCCCGTTGATAATGACTTGTTTTTTTCTTTTTCATTTGTCCCATTGATAATGATATGTTTCAAAAAAGAAAATCATCTTTTCTCACAAAAAGTTGTGAGCTTCATTTCTTTCTATCACTTTTATAATTTAATTATTTTTTTTGTTAATAACTATATTGAACAGTAATGAGCTAATTATATTAAATAATAATGAGTCATTATTAATGAGACTAAGGGAGTATTAAATTAGAATGACTTAGTAGAATATGCTTAGACTTACATGTAAAATTACCTATGTTTCTCCTATGGTAATTTTATTCTTTTGACAATCCATCAAATATTTAATGCCGATTTTTTTTTTATATATAAAAACAAAATTTTAAAAAATTATAAAATTTAAAGAATTAAAATAAATTGAAATTATGGTCATAAATGAAAACAATATTAAGCCTTTTATTAATATTTTTTCTGAGGAAAAGGCTTTTATTAATAGTATTAAGAGTGAAAGTATTGAGTAGGCAGAATATTAAGGTGAGTTGTGGCTATCGGTGCCAGCACATGCAAACACAGAGTAAAGAGTCAGCAATATAGGCCCCTTTCCTTTTTCTCTCTCTAGTAGGAGAGATAAAGTTTGTATGTTTGATGAATTAGGACGTCACTTTTCAATCTCTTTACATACTGCCCACTTTCTACTCCTCTTCCTTCCGAAGCCACCCCTTCTCTTCTCTCTCTCTCTACAACTCTCTCTCAACTCATCGCTCACTCATGGCAACTGAAAAGGTATGCCCCCAACTTCTTCCGATCATTTCTTGTTATATACAAATTGATTTTGTGCATTTTCAGGTCACTCTAATGATACTAACGGCTGATCTCCAATGTCCCAGCTGCTACAAGAAGATCAGAAAAACTCTTTGTAAATTTCCCCGTGAGTCTCTCTCCTCCCACCTCTTTCTCTCTCATCCATTTGCACTATACTACAAATTCGCTCATTCACCAAAATCCTAGCATAGTAGTGATGGGAATGCATTTTTGTGAATTACCCAATTTTAACAAAAAAATATATATATTTTTGTGACACAAATTATAACGAAAGAAATTCGAGACCAAGTGTATGATGAGAAGAAGAACGAAGTGAAAGTGACGGTGGTGTGCTGTAGCCCGGAAAAGATTCGTGACAAATTGTGCTGCAAGGGTGGCAAATCCATCAAAACCATCAAGATTGTAGAGCTCAAGCCCGCCGATAAGCCCAAAGAGCCCGAAATGCACAAACCCGCTCCCAAACCCGAGAAGCCCAAGGAGCATCCGAAAGGGCCCGAAAAGCCTAAAGGCGACGACAAGCCGAAAGCTGCAGGCCCGCCGGCCGAAAAGCCCAAAGGCGACGACAAGCCGAAAGCTGCAGGCCCGCCGGCCGAAAAGCCCAAAGGCGACGATAAGCCGAAAGCAGCAGCCCCTCCGGCCGAGAAGCCCAAGGAGGCTCCAAAGCCCGAATCGGCCGCGATGCCGCCGGCAGCTATGCAGATGTTGGGGCCCGGCCCGGCCCTAGTGCATGGTGTTCCGTCGGTTTTCCCCTACTCCGGGCCGAGCCACGATGCTTATCCGCCCGGCCCGTATTACCACGGCTACGGATTTCCCCCGCCTTCACAGCCAATATATGATGGATATTACGGGCATGGGCATGGGCATGGGCATGGATGCGGGTATGGATACGGGTATGGTGGAATAGCTCAACATGCCCATGTGAATAGAGATAACTACTTTAGTGATGAAAACCCTCAAACTTGCACTATCATGTAATGGCGTAATTAAATGCTATTCTGGTATCACACGTTGCGTTTCATTTTTGTTAAATCATATAAATGAATATGATTAAAAGCAAAAACCAAGGTTATAGAAAAAGAATAAGATTAATGTAGTTGTCGGTGGGCAATATGGTTGTACTTAAAAGTCGAGAGTATAAATTTTGTTACTTTTCCTTTTTGTATTAATAAAAAGTTGTCATTAATGATTAATGACTTTTTGTCACTTTTTGTGTAGTTTCTTCTTTGTTTTATTAAATTTCAAACAGCTCATGAATTGATTATGAGAGCTCGTTTTCATGCCTTGGTAATGCTGACAAATTGTTTGTGTCATGCGTCGTCCCGATTAGGCGCTACTGATTGTTATCCTTGCCTCTATGTGTAAAAGGCCAAAACAAATTGCATTAAATAACTATAATAGTTCGACTCCATAACAGATTTTGGAGCGACCTATTTAATACTTTAAAATTGTTCGCTGCATTGCAAAAAGAATTACAATCCAATAAGATTTTGTATTCTACATTTTAAAATAGGGAAAACATAAATTAAATTCACATTATAAATTGTTTTCATGTTATATATTAAAACTACCATGATTATTGGAATTATCAATTACAATTACAAATTAACTATCAAAATGTTTTATACTATCGATAATTATTCCAAAACATTTTAATACAGTTCATATTATGAATTAAAACAGAAAACAATCTTGTCATAAATCAATTAGATATCATACATTTACGTATATCTTGTCCCTGACTTGCACTTCCTCGAGTTTGGGGACGAGAGAAATCACACCGAATTACCAGAATTGATAGAGGAGGTAGATATTTTTGACGTCTTCGGAACCTTAGAGTCTTAGACAAATGAACCCTAATCGTTTCATATATGGGACAGTGAAATTAATGGCACACTTCTGGCTGCCAAATAGGATCCACATCAGCAACTAATTGGGGGAAATTGAAGTTTTTGGAACAATTGAACAACTTGCAAAATTCATGATTTATAAATATAAATTTTAAAGTTCATGTGAAAAATGAAAAAGTGATTAAAGTTTGTATATCTTGGTGCAATTAACCTTAAATTATTTTCATGTTATTAAAAATATCATGATTATTGGAAATATCATTTAAAATTACAAACGATCAAAAATGTTTTGAACTATCGATAATTATTTAAAAATATTTTACGTAATTTTTATTTTTCGACTCAAGAATGTTGACATAACTTACCGAATGATAAAGGAGAATTTCATTTTTTTTTAAGCGAAAAGGATAATATATAGATTAAGAACAATCATCCTTTACAACATCGCACAGCCATGAAGGAAAATTCTCAGTCTAAACTGAAGGAACCATAGTTTGACGTATGATCCATTTGCCCGTGACCCATTCCGGATGCCAAACAAGTACATACAAAAATCACAAGTGCCTATTGCAAGGGTTCGAAATTTACTTGCAAATTCG
Source organism: Salvia miltiorrhiza (assembly GCF_028751815.1). Classification (NCBI taxonomy): domain Eukaryota; kingdom Viridiplantae; phylum Streptophyta; class Magnoliopsida; order Lamiales; family Lamiaceae; genus Salvia; species Salvia miltiorrhiza. The sequence goes on along the minus strand of NC_080388.1, from coordinate 16,970,483 downwards.
ACGATCAAAGACTCCAGTGTTGATCTTCCAACTTGTTCCCACGGTAGAGCTCGACGTTGGGTGGCAACGTGCTTCAAGCCCTCTCCCTCAAAGTTGGCGTCTACACACACTCTCTCTCACTTGCATTCACGTGTGTGATATATGATTAATTAGGTTTAGGGTTGTCTTATTACTTATACTAGGTATTAGACATACCTAAATAATAAGCCCAAAACATAATTAAATCAAACCAAGCCCAAAGGCTTAAGAGAGGAGGGGACACCCACTTAAGGAGTTGAACCTTTATTGGGCCAAGCGGGGATCTACTAGCTTGAATAAAGTTTGGCCTCTCAGTGCTCGATTTTCCTATTGCAGCCCAGAATAAAATCGAGACACAAGTATTAATTTATTCCACTAGAAAATTAATATTGAATTACCTCTTTATTCTTTAGGTGAGTCGGGGCTAGTATTAGACTTAATTAATCCCCGTGTTTAAGATATCCAATATCCATTAATTAATTAATTCCTCTGACGATCAATTAATTAATTAATTAGTCGTTTAATTATAAACGACATCTCGAGTGCTACCACTTAAACTTATTATCGTATCGGAACTAATTCCACCTGCAGGGTTTAATACGATAAACTTATTAAGTTCCTCGAGAGGATATTATCATCCTGTTATTAGCAGGACACGGTTCCTTATTGCAATATAATCGCATGTCGAATAATAATTGCTATCACCCAAAGTATCGAGTATATTGAGCTTCAAGAGAACTCCCACCCATGATAAATCAAAGCAATAGTCAATCTATTATTCACACCGATTAATCCAACTAAGGTTAAGACTATTTAAGTCGTCGAGATCTTGATTCTTAATTAGTCAGAATATAAGAATTCATCTCACTGTGATCCTGTTCAATACACGAAGGTACTAGCATAAATAAATAGCCAAGATAAACTATTTATCCATTTATGCTACAATCTAAACCAGCAACTCGCTCATAGTTGCCTCGATTGTGAACTCAATTTATATCTCAACTTTTTCCAATTATATGATCTTCTGTGATCTACAACACATCATATAATCTATAGTATGAGATAAATTGGACTATAATAGGATTATGCAATAACAATATTTCAGATAGAAGAATCACAGTGAACAAAGGAATCAATGTATACAAGCATAAAGTATTGCTTTCAGTATACAACCCTTCAATTCTCCCACTTATACTAAAGCAAACTTTTAGTATACAATGTGACTGAAAACTGATAATATCCTCTAGCTATTACAAAAATCTCCCACTTATACTAAAGTTTAATTTAGTATAGGGAGGCCACGAACTCCAAGGCCTTCAACATGCTTGTTGAACACCGCACCAGGAAGACTCTTCGTGAAAGGATCAGCCAGATTATCAACTCCCATAATATGCATCAAAGCTACATTACCATGCTTGACCACAGACCGAATGTAATGATACTTGCCATCAATGTGTTTCATGGATTGATGACATCTTGAATCCTTGCTATTCGCAATAGCAGCCTCGTTATCACAATAAATTGTGATGCACTTTGGCAAACTGGGAATCACATCAATCTCAGTTAGGAAGTTCCTGAGCCATACAGCCTCTTTAGCAGCTTCACAAGCAGCTACATACTCGGCTTCCATGGTGGATAGTGAATTGCATTTCTGCTTTACACTTCTCCATACAATGGCTCCACCCCCAAACTTAAACACATAGCCAGTAGTAGACCGCCTCTTGTCCTTATCACCTTGATAATCGGCGTCCACATACCCTACCAGTGTCAGATCATCAGACTGGTAAACTAGCGCATACTCCTTAGTCCGTTTAAGGTACTTGAGTATGTGCTTTACAGCAGTCCAATGAGCTTGACCTGGATTCGCCTGATATCTTGCTGCAATGCCTACGGTAAAACAAATATCAGGTCTGGTACACTGCATTGCATACATGAGACTTCCCACAGCCGAGGCATAGGGAATTATCTTCATGCTCGCTATCTCCTCAGGCGTTGTGGGACACATTGCCTTAGATAGCGGAACACCATGTCTGAAAGGTAGAAAATCTTTCTTGCCATTCTGCATGCTGAACCGCGCCAAAACAGTGTCAATGTAGGATGTTTGAGACAAACTCAACATTCTCTTAGATCGGTCACGACCAATCTTTATCCCGAGAATATATGCTGCCTCTCCCAGATCCTTCATTTGAAACTGCTGGGATAACCACTCCTTAATGCCAGACAATACATTTACATTATCGCTAATGAGAAGTATGTCGTCCACATAGAGTATAAGGAATACCAGACTCCCATCGATACAGACCCTATAAACACAACTATCGTTGACACACTGCTCAAAACCATAGGTTTTGACCACGTCATCGAAACATTTGTTCCAGGATCGTGAAGCTTGCTTAAGTCCATAAATGGACTTCTTGAGCTTCCACATTTGATGCTCCTCACCTTCCTTGATGAACCCCTCTGGTTGTAGCATATAGATGTCTCTATCTTCCTCAAGATACCCATTCAAGAATGCGGTCTTGACATCCATTTGCCACACCTCTAGGTTCATATGGGCAGCCATGGCCAAGAGAGCTCGAATAGACTTAAGCATGGTTACTGGCGAAAAAGTTTCCTCATAATCGATACCAGGTCGTTGAGTATAACCCTTCCCCACTAGTCTCGCTTTGAAGGCCGTGACCTTCCCGTCTGGTCCTCTCTTGCGTTTGTATACCCATTTGCAGCCAATGGCCTCACGACCAACAGATAGCAAACATTTCTCGTATACATCCATGGCAGTTATGGATTCATATTCAGAAACCATACATACTTCCCATTCAAGAGCATCTGGATCTGCTAGTGCTTCTGAGTAAGTCCAGGGATCTTCTTCGACAAGCCCATCATCAACTGAATCCGTAGATTCATTGACAAATGAATATCGATTGGGAAGTTTTCCCTTTGATGCCCTCTCACTACGACGTGGCACTATTGCAGATTCAGTATCGACAGCTTGTGCATTTTCTTATGAGACTTGGGGTACTACATCTTGCACAATTGGCTGAGTTGGTTGACTTGTCGTGCCAATGTCTTTGACCTCACCGAGGATGATTTCGCTCCTACTTTTGTGGTTATTTACATAGTCCTCTTCCAAGAATCTTGCGTTGGTGCTAATAACGACTTTCTGATCCTTAGGACAATAAAAATAACCACCTTTCGTTCCTCTAGGATATCCTATGAACAGCTTTACTTCAGTTCTAGGGCTCAACTTATCGGCATCCTTGTTCAGCATGTGTGCTGGACTGCCCCAAACCCGGATGTGGTTAAGAGAAGTCTTGCGCCCTGACCACAGCTCGGAAGCGGTCTTTGCAACCGACTTAGAAGGTATTAAGTTTAGAATGTAACCAGCTGTTTCTAAGGCATATCCCCAAAACAAAATAGGTAAAGTAGCGAAACTCATCATCGAACGAACCATTTCTAGAAGAGTCCTATTTCTTCTCTCTGCTACACCATTCTGTTGGGGTGTACCCGGTGTAGTTAACTGAGATGTAATCCCAGATTCTAACAAGTATGCTCTAAACTCGTTACTGAGGTATTTGCCACCGCGGTCAGATCGCAGTGACTTGATACTTTTACCATGTCGCTTCTCTACTTCCGCCTTGAATGTTTGAAACTTGTCAAAACATTCAGACTTGTAGCGCAACAAGTAAATGTATCCGTACCTTGAGTAATCGTCAATGAAAGTGACAAAATACTCGTACCCTCCACGAGCTTGAGTGGACATAGGTCTGCACAAGTCAGAATTGTCGCGCCCGTGCCCGCTAAGGATAGCGAGTTCGGGGAAATCGCGACGAAAGGGGAGGGGATTTAGGAGCGGGATTAGAAAGGGGCATATCTAACCTTTTGATGACTCAACATTATATAAGACAACAATTTAAGAACAACAGATATTGATGGAGGTCAAAGGGGAAACATAACATTACCCAAACGGGTATTTGAGGACATTGTTGAATAGTACATATTGTTTGACGAATATCATGATATCTAGCAAATCAGTGTATGCAGCGGAATAACAACAACTCGGGCATATGTATGAAGACATATACCCTGCTCTGATGTACTCGTCCTAGCTCGACAAAAGCTCCACTTGCACACCACATTCCCGATCATCGCTCAACCTGCACATTTAGAAATACATGCAGGGCTAAGTACGAAGGTACTTAGTGGACACATGCCGAAATATACATACATACATACATACATTTTATTGTCAAGCCTTTTTAACAGTAGTAAGATACGAGGGTTTTCCTTTAAAGACTCGTATTTACCAAAATATCATTTCTTTCATAAATAACCCGGGCATGCATTTTAACATCATTAATCACCATATCAGTAACTCGTGCCGAGAGGTAGGCCTCCCTCTACGGACACTGTGATCGGCCAACCCGCTAGATGACTCACGATCACAAGGGTGTACACTAATTCTGAAGGGATTTGCGGTCCCATCCAGAATCCGAATTCGATTAGCATCAGATAGGTAATTAACAACAAAACATAAAGCATTTAGGCATTGACAATATCATTCAAAAATCTTAAGCATAAAATTGTAACAATTCTATAATATGGTTTTAGTTTTCGTAAGAAAGCCTCACCTGGTAGTGGTGACTCACGTCTAAGCCTTAAACTCTTTGCGTTCAACCTTAATTGAAAAGAATAACGCAAGGTCTTAGACCGTGGAAAAACTAACATAAATGAGGATGCGTAATGTAATTATGCATGGCTCATATTCTGTTTATTAGACTAAGGTGATACTAAGGGAAATCTTATCTCTAGTCCTTGTATTAAAGCAATTAAACCAACTAGGTTTCGTCTCGTGAGATCTAGTGATTACTATATTGATTTGTTTTCATTAGGGTGTTCTAAACGGCCATTTTAAGAAATTAGAAACTCCTTTCGTGTAAGCAAGGGGAAAAGAAGTATAACGATTCAAACACCCAAAGTTCTTCTCTCTTTCTCTCTCTCTCTGCTCTGCTTTGGAAGTTAGCTCTGGCTTCTAGGTCAGCTCTGGCCTCTAAAAACAGCTCTGCTCAGCATTTCAGCTCTGCTCGGCATTTCAGCTCTGCTCGGCATCTCAGCTCTGCTCGGCATCTCAGCTCTGCTCGGCATCTCAGCTCTGCTCGGCATTTTAGCTCTGCTCGGCATTTCAGCTCTGCTCGGCATGTCAGCTCTGCTCGGCATCTCAGCTCTGCTCGGCATCTCAGCTCTGCTCGGCATTTCAGGTCTGCTCGGCATTTCAGCTCTGCTCGGCATTTCAGCTCTGCTCGGCATCTCAGCTCTGCTCGGCATTTCAGCTCTGCTCGGCATTTCAGCTCAGCTCGGCATCTCAGCTCAGCTCGGCCTTTCAGCTCTGCTCGGCCTTTCAGCTCTGCTCGGCCTTTCAGCTCAGCTCGGCCTTTCAGCTCAGCTCGGCCTTTCAGCTCAGCTCGGCCTTTCAGCTTTGCTCAGCCTTTCAGCTCTGCTCGGCCTTTCAGCTCTGTTCGGCCTTTCAGCTCTGCTCCCACTCATCGATTCGGTGCAACACTCACGGGTTTCTTCGTGTAAAACACAGATCTTACTATTCTACCTATGTGAGCATGCTGTGCTTGTTCAAGTTCATCTACGTTTAAAGCCTAAGGTTCTCGTCGTTTAATCAAAGTTTCAAGCCGTGGGTTCTACCGGAAAAGTGACCTATCATGCTTCTATGAGCGTGTGTTTCATGCTGAAAAGAGTAGTGACAGAGGTCGAGAGTTACCTATTGTCGCGCGCTTTGGTCGGACAAGCACGATGGTTCCTCGCTTCTTCGATCGTCGAGGTTCAAACTGGAATGAAAGCTATGTTCTTAGGCTTGAAAACAAATGGAAGGGAACACGGCGAAGGGAGGAAAAAGGCCGTGTCTTACCTTATACGTGGGCAGCGCTGACCTTCGCTCTACTCGTCTCCGTGCACGGCGTCGAGAGGGATGAATTTCTTGCTATTGGTGCTGAAAGCTTGAGTGCTGAAATGAGGAAGGGCGCTCAAGGGTCGAAAGGGGGGGATTTATACTGGGAGCTAGGTGGTGCGCACTTGAGTATGCTAAAGGGGGCAGGGCGTAGGGTGGCTGCAAGGACAGCCTAGTCTACTCGGCTGTGGTTGGGCAGCGCTGGCGTGGACTTGGCTGGTTGGGCAGCGCTGGTGTGGAAGTCGAGGGGGCGCTGCTGCTGCTGTCGTGCTGAGCTCGGCAGGCGTGGAGGTGGAGTGTGGCTCTTCGGCTGCTGCCCAATGGGAGGAGCTGCAGCTGGCGTGGAAGTTGAGGGGGCGCTGCTGCTGTGTAGGGCTGCAGGGACAGCCTAGTCTACTAGGCTGTGGTTGGGCAGCGCTGGCGTGGAAGTTGAGGGGGCGCTGCTGCCACAGCACACGTCCCTTCTCCTTTTCCTTTGCTTCACTTTTCCTTCTTGATTGGGTGCTGGCGTGTGTAGGCGTGAGTATGGGTAGGTGCAGTGTGAGGGATTAAAAGGGTGTGATTAAATAAATCCTTCAGTGTTGGTCGTCCTGTTATTTAAAATACTGGCTCCGTGTCTTGCAATATCGTATCTAACAATTAAATTAAATCCGCAGATTTAATTCGCTCGTTGTTCTAATACATAAATTAAATCCGTAGATTTAATTATCCTCAGAGTCGGAAATAATTCACGACTAAGTAACAATATGAAATAAACTTCATCTCGATTAATAAATAACACAACTTTGCTAAGTTGGTTATAACTCGGATTAATCATTCATCAACTCAAAGATTCTCATCGCGGTCTTAAACGCGCGAAAATAAATAAAGCATACTGTTAGCTAAGTAACTTTGTCCCCGAGATTCATAAATTCAGAAACATAATAGAAAACATAAAACTTCAATTACTGCAGATAGGTAAATAAACACACAATACTGTAATTAAAATACTGATAAAAGAGCGGGTTACTACATCCTACCCCTCTTAACAAAATTTCGTCCCGAAATTTGCATATCTATGTAAAAAGGTCTGGGTATTTTTCTTTCATTTGATCCTCAAGTTCCCATGTTGCCTCTTCAGGTCCATGGTGTCTCCATAAAATTTTGACTGACGTGATCGATTTATTCCTCAACTCTTGCACCTTTCGGTCCAAGATGGCTTTCGGTCTTTCCTCGTACGTCAGATCTGGGTTAAGAATCATTTCCTCTTGGTGGATCACGTGTTTGGGGTCAAACACGTACCGTCTCAACTGTGATACGTGGAACACATTGTGGATGTTTCCAAAGCTAGGTGGCAGTGCCAACCTATATGCTACGGGACCTATTCTTTCAAGGATCTCATAAGGTCCTACAAAACGGGGTCTTAACTTACCCTTAACACCGAATCTAACGATCCCTTTCGAGGGTGACACTTTAAGGAAAACCTTGTCTCCTATTTGAAATTGTAGTTCGGTTCGTCGGGTATCAGCATAAGACTTCTGTCTGTCCCGGGCTTCTTTAATCCTTGCTCTAATCTGGCGGATGGTCTCGATCATTTCGCTTACTGCATCTGGCCCAAGGATTTTTCTTTCACCCACTTCATCCCAGTAAAGTGGTGATATACACTTCCTTCCATAAAGCGCCTCGTAAGGTGCCATCTCAATGGTCGCCTGGTAACTGTTGTTGTAGGCGAATTCGATCAGTGGCGGCACTGATTCCCAACTTACTCCTCGGTCTAGCACTACTGTCCTCAACATGTCTTCAAGGGTCTGAATTGTCCTTTCCGATTGTCCATCTGTTTGAGGATGAAAAGCGGTGCTAAAGTTCAATCGTGTTCCTAACTCTTTCTGCAAGCTGATCCAAAATCTAGAAGTAAATTTTGAATCTCTATCCGAGGTGATGGATATTGGTATCCCATGAAGCCGTACAATCTCACGGATGTACAGTTGGGCTAGTTTCTCCGATCCATGGGTAATTGGAATCGGTAAAAAGTGAGCACACTTCGTGAGACGGTCTACTATTACCCAAATAGCTGTGTTACCCCTCTTCGTCTTGGGTAAACCCGTCACGAAATCCATCGCTATGCGCTCTCACTTCCATTCTGGGATTTCCAAAGGCTGTAATTTCCCATATGGTCGTTGATGTAAAGCTTTCACTTGCTGGCATGCAAGGCAGCGCTCTACAAACGAGGCTATATCTCGCTTCATCCCGTCCCACCAAAACTTCTGTTTCAGATCTTGGTACATTTTGGTACTCCCGGGATGAGCGGTATAGGGCGTGTCATAAGCTTCACTCATGATCTCGTTCCTGAGTTCCTCGTTGTGGGGTACACACAACCTTCCCTTAAAAAGAACGGCGTTATCCGTTGCCTCTTGGTAGTCTCCGGGCGTGCCTGTTCGGATCTTAAGACGAACTTTCTCTAAGCTTTCGTCCGCTCTCTGGGCACTGATGATCCTTTCTCTGAGGTCTGGGGCGGCTACCAGAGTTGCGATGATTGCTTTCGTCGTTGCTGGTGGCTGAACCACTTCCAACTTCAATCTGTCGAAGTCCCTTACGAGCGTGTCTTCTTGAGTGAGAAGAAGTCCTAACTCGGATTGAGTTTTACGACTTAAAGCATCAGCTACTACGTTAGCTTTCCCTGGGTGGTAATTGATACCGCAATCGTAATCCTTCATGAGTTCGAGCCATCTCCTCTGTCTCATGTTCAGGTCTTTCTGCTCGAAAAAATACTTAAGGCTCTTGTGATCAGTGAAGATTTCACATCTAACTCCGTATAGATGGTGTCTCCAAATCTTCAAAGCATGCACAATTGCTGCCAATTCTAGGTCGTGAGTGGGGTAGTTCAACTCATGTGGCCTTAGTTGTCGCGAAGCGTAGGCGATGACCTTTCCTTCCTGCATCAACACACAACCTAATCTATTTTTGGACGCGTCTGTGTAGATCAGGTATTCTTTATCGGCTGTTGGAACTGCTAGCACTGGTGCAGTTGTCAATTTCCTCTTCAGTTCTTGGAAGCTGGCTTCACACTCTTTGGTCCATTTATACTCGATTCCTTTGCGAAGTAGTTGCGTCATTGGCCTTGCTATCTTAGAGAATCCTTCGATGAATCTCCGGTAGTATCCTGCTAAACCTAAGAAACTTCGGATTTCATTAGGGGTGGTTGGTGATTTCCAATCGTGCACTGCTTGCACTTTGGCGGGGTCTACCTTGATTCCATCTACTGACACGATGTGTCCTAGGAACATCACTTCTTTCAGCCAAAACTCGCACTTGCTGAATTTGGCGAACAACTTCTCTGATCTTAAAGTCTCTAGGACGATTCTCAAATGCTCTTCATGTTCTAGGTCACTCTTAGAATAGATGAGGATATCATCTATAAACACTAAGACGAATTTGTCTAAGTACGGATGGAAAACTCGATTCATGAGATCCATGAATACCGCCGGTGCATTGGTTAGACCAAATGGCATGACTATGAATTCATAGTGGCCATATCTCGTTCGGAAAGCGGTCTTGGGTACATCCTCCGGTCTGATCTTCAGCTGGTGGTACCCTGACCTTAAGTCTTTTTTGGAGAACACACTGGCTCCCTTGAGTTGGTCAAACAAATCATCTATCCTCGGGAGAGGGTATTTGTTTTTGAGCGTCAGTTTGTTCAACTCTCGATAATCAATGCACATTCTCATGGCTCCATCTTTCTTCTTGACGAAGAGTACAGGCGCTCCCCAAGGTAAGACACTAGGTCTGATGAAACCTAAGTCCAAAAGTTCTTGTAGTTGGACCTTCAATTCTTGCAATTCCTTTGGGGCCATCCTGTATGGTGCCTTTGATACTGGGGCTGATCCAGGTTCTAGGTCAATGGTGAAATCTAGTTGCCTATCTGGGGGTAGTCCTGGCAATGTTTCTGGAAAAACATCCGAAAAATCTCGTACTATTGGCACATCTTCCACCCTCTTGTCGCTACCAGCTTCCCCGTTTAGGTAGATGAGATAAGCTGTGATTCCTTCCTTCATCATCTCCTTTCTGGCTTGTAGTGCGGATATCACTGGTACTCTCTTCTTCATACCGATGCCGTGAAATTCCGTTGGTTCTTTTCCGGGTGGTCGAAGGGAAATCTTTCGTTCACTACAAAGGATGGTGGCGTAATTCTCGGCTAACCAGTCCATTCCTAAGATCATATCTACGTCCCACATAAGCAGAATATTAAGATTGTTTGCTACCATCTTAAGTTCTCCCATTTCAAATTCTACGTTCGAACAAACATGAGTGGTAGTAGATCTTCCTCCTGAGGGGGTAGTGATTCTTAAGGCACACTTAGCTCGTTCTGATTCGATTTCTAAGGTATCTACGCAAGGGGCTGAGATAAAAGAATGCGAAGCACCAGTATCGAATAGAATCATAATGGAAAAACCTTTAAGCTTGCCCATACCTGCCAGGTTTCCCTAGTTTTTCTCGGGCTGGTTTTGGGTGATACCAAAGGCTCTTGCCTGCTGCGGCGGTTGTTGCAGTTGTTTCTGTTGCTGCTGGCGATGTTGGTGCTGGTGTGGCTGTTGTTGGCGGGGTTGCTGTTGCCCTGGAACTGCTCGGAGGGGTTGGGCATAAGTGGCCCTAATTACAGCGCCCTGCTGTCTATTGGGGCACTGAGAGGAGTAGTGACCCTTCTGGCCACACGTGTAGCAACCGTCAGTTCCAGCCCTACAAACACCACAATGTGGTTTGTTGCATTTTGGACAAGGGGGTACTTCGTTCTGTCCTTGGTTGCCTTCGGCCGGGGCAAGACCCTTTTGCTTCCCTTGTCCTTGTGGCTGAAACTGTCCAAACGGCGCACTCCCTTACCATGACGGCGCACCTCCTTGCCAGGACGACGCACCTCCTTGCCATGGCTTCTTGTTGGTCGGGTTCTCACTCCCTCCTTGATTGTTCCAGTTGCGCTTCCCTTTGAAGTTCTGAGGACGTACAAGTAAGTTGGCTAGCGCTGAAGTTTGTGGCGGAGCCAACCTTTCCACTGGCATCGCAGCTTCGACGTCCAGTGCCCTGTTCAGGGACTCGGTGTAGGAGTGTCCACCATGACTAGCTAGGGTCATCCTAATTTCGTGCCTCAGACCGGCACAAAATTTCCCCGCCATCTTCTCATCAGTATCCACCTGCTGTGGAGCATAACGTGATAGATCACAGAATTCCCTATCGTATTCCGTCACTGTCCTCTTCCCTTGCCTCAGGTTGTAGAACTCAGCCTCTTTCTTCTTCCTGTAGCTTTTGGGAATATACTTATCGTATAACCCAGTCTTAAAGCTTTCCCATGTGTAGGCTGCCCATTGCTCGGGAGTCAGTGTCTTTCGGCGGGCTTCCCACCAAAAGTCAACCGCTCCCGTTAGCTGGAAAGACACGCACGAGAGTCGCTCCTATTCCGTGCAGCGAAGAAAAGTGAAGATGCGCTCCAATGCGCGTACCCAAGCCTCAGCTTCGGCTGGGTCGCCCATTCCATTGAATGTGGGCGGATTCTGTCGGAGGAAGAGTTCCTCAATCCTTCTGGCAGGGGGTGGAGGGGATGGGGTTGGTTCCCTGTCGTTTCGTGGTACCTCAGGTTCATCATCTTGATTTCTATCATTGTTAGCATTTCTTCTAGCGGTGCGACCTCGTCTAGGCGGCATACTGCAATCTGCGAAGCACCTATTTTAGCACATTCTATACGGAAGTCTCTAAGGCCATTTATAAAGAACTGCTGGCACGCACAAGTTGCAAAGTCATAGATACTATATCGTGAATTGACTTGTGGAGAAAATAAAAACCCGTAGGGTAACATATAACATCTGCTAAATTGTCTCAAAAACCCATACTAGGGTCAAAATGCATATCGTAGAAAATTTGCCTCATTGAGGACTTTTGCATCAATAAAAAGTTTCCATACTAGCGTCGACATCAAATATAAAGAGTCATGGGGTTACAAAACATCGGAACGAATTCATCGTTTTCGGAAAAACATCCCTAGCTAAGACTATCAAATATGTGATCCTAAAACGCGGTACGGCTGTTCCTAGGCGATGGCAAAAGGTAGATAAGCGGGTCCTCCTCGGGGTCTTCTTCTGGGTCCTCCTCCTCATCCTCGTTGGGCCACGGGGTCTCTCCCTGACCCTCGCCCGTCTCTCGTATGATCTGGGCCGTGCGGAAGATGTCGTCCGCAATCTCGCGAATCGGGTCATTCCCGGTGCGGATCCTAGCCGTGGCACGAGGCCCAGTCGGGGCTGGAGGTGGCGACGGCCTAGGGTGAATAATCCTCCTCGTCGCGCTACATGGTGCCGTATCCTCTTCCTGCATAGGGGCCCCTATCTAGGAACTCTCTCGTGTTGGCCATGGCCCTGTCAGCGTTGGCCATTGCGGCTGCGAGTCTCGCTTCTGCCGTGGACATCGATGGTGGTGGTGGAGTAATTTCCCGGAGAGCTGAGTCGGGAGGTGACGGGAAATCTCTACGAGCTCGTGGACGAGAGGGGCCTGCCTCGTCGTCGTGTCTACCACGGCGCCCTAGAACTGAGGTACGCGGTGAAGGGTCTTGTGGCAAGGGGCTCAGGTGCATCGGCGAGTATCTCAGCAGGCAGAGGCGTCCCTACCTGCACGTAGTCTCCTGGAAGAACATAGGGCCCTAGAGGGGCGCTGCCCCACAAGGTGAAGCAGACCTGAAGCTCCGCTACGAAGCTAGGGAAGTCTCCCACTAGGTCGTGGTAATTCTCCCGTGGGAAGATATAGTAGGCTGAAATCTGTTTAGCCCATCCCTGCCACTCAGAGGGTAACAGCAGGATCAATCTCTGGATGCCGTCGTACCCTGACACACCGTACACACTCGCCTCGACCCAATGTCGATGGAAACCGGCGAGGAACTGCCCAAGGTTATCCCCGTGACATGGGGCATAAGTGCGGTAGGACCGCTCGACTTCCTCTGTACTAGCCCACGAGGGTAAAGGTCGTCGTCGTGTGTAGATAGTTCTCGCCATCTAACGAAAGAAAGGAAAAAAAAATCTATCGTCAACTCACAGTAAAACGCGGCATGCCACTTAAATCGGTAAGGTTCTAAACGTCTATACTGGGTCATCAAAAATCGATTCGAAGATCATAACTTGTAAAATCTAGTCATCACAACATCATCTAAATCTGGCTTTCAGGCACTTGTCATAGGGGTGATCTAAATCAAATTCTCAAGCACAAAATCATAACTTGCATTAAAGAGGTCCAGACTTTTGACAATCAAAAAGTTCTAGTGTTGTCGTCTACTGATCTTAAAGCTTATCATGTAGTGATGATGTACTCTTCTATGTTTCATCGTGAAGTGAGTATATATCTATCTTAAGAGTTCTAAGTTCTCGTGATTCAAACAACAATCATACTTATTCATGTTTCACGCATTTCAAGAAATCAACTAAAACTTGAAAGTACTTACCATAAACAAACGTCGGTTGAGCGTGTCGAGATGTAGTGCCAAGATTTTGTCGACTAGTTCATGAGCATGTTGACTTACTTAATCTAGACTCGACTTAGAAAGAATGACTAGTGATCAGAGCAGAAGAAGGTTGCTCTGATACCACTCTGTCGCGGCCGCGCCCGCTAAGGATAGCGAGTTCGGGGAAATCGCGACGAAAGGGGAGGGGATTTAGGAGTGGGATTAGAAAGGGGCATATCTAACCTTTTGATGACTCAACATTATATAAGACAACAATTTAAGAACAACAGATATTGATGGAGGTCAAAGGGGAAACATAACATTACCCAAACGGGTATTTGAGGACATTGTTGAATAGTACATATTGTTTGACGAATATCATGATATCTAGCAAATCAGTGTATGCAGCGGAATAACAACAACTCGGGCATATGTATGAAGACATATACCCTGCTCTGATGTACTCGTCCTAGCTCGACAAAAGCTCCGCTTGCACACCACATTCCCGATCATCGCTCAACCTGCACATTTAGAAATACATGCAGGGCTAAGTACGAAGGTACTTAGTGGACACATGCCGAAATATACATACATACATACATTTTATTGTCAAGCCTTTTTAACAGTAGTAAGATACGAGGGTTTTCCTTTAAAGACTCGTATTTACCAAAATATCATTTCTTTCATAAATAACCCGGGCAGGCATTTTAACATCATTAATCACCATATCAGTAACTCGTGCCGAGAGGTAGGCCTCCCTCTACGGACACTGTGATCGGCCAACCCGCTAGATGACTCACGATCACAAGGGTGTACACTAATTCTGAAGGGATTTGCGGTCCCATCCAGAATCCGAATTCGATTAGCATCAGATAGGTAATTAACAACAAAACATAAAGCATTTAGGCATTGACAATATCATTCAAAAATCTTAAGCATAAAATTGTAACAATTCTATAATATGGTTTTAGTTTTCGTAAGAAAGCCTCACCTGGTAGTGGTGACTCACGTCTAAGCCTTAAACTCTTTGCGTTCAACCTTAATTGAAAAGAATAACGCAAGGTCTTAGACCGTGGAAAAACTAACATAAATGAGGATGCGTAATGTAATTATGCATGGCTCATATTCTGTTTATTAGACTAAGGTGATACTAAGGGAAATCTTATCTCTAGTCCTTGTATTAAAGCAATTAAACCAACTAGGTTTCGTCTCGTGAGATCTAGTGATTACTATATTGATTTGTTTTCATTAGGGTGTTCTAAACGGTCATTTTAAGAAATTAGAAACTCCCTTCGTGTAAGCAAGGGGAAAAGAAGTATAACGATTCAAACACCCAAACTTCTTCTCTCTTTCTCTCTCTCTCTCTGCTCTGCTTTGGAAGTTAGCTCTGGCTTCTAGGTCAGCTCTGGCCTCTAAAAATAGCTCTGCTCGGCATTTCAGCTCTGCTCGGCATTTCAGCTCTGCTCGGCATCTCAGCTCTGCTCGGCATCTCAGCTCTGCTCGGCATCTCAGGTCTGCTCGGTAGTTCAGCTCTGCTCGGCATTTCAGCTCTGCTCGACATCTCAGCTCTGCTCGGCATTTCAGCTCTGCTCGGCATTTCAGCTCTGCTCGGCATCTCAGCTCTGCTCGGCATCTCAGCTCTGCTCGGCATCTCAGCTCAGCTCGGCCTTTCAGCTCTGCTCGGCCTTTCAGCTCAGCTCAGCCTTTCAGCTCTGCTCGGCCTTTCAGCTCTGCTCGGCCTTTCAGCTCAGCTCGGCCTTTCAGCTCTGCTCGGCCTTTCAGCTCTGCTCGGTCTTTCAGCTTAGCTCGGCCTTTCAGCTCTGCTCGGCCTTTCAGCTCAGCTCGGCCTTTCAGCTCTGCTCGGCCTTTCAGCTCTGTTCGGCCTTTCAGCTCAGCTAGGCCTTTCAGCTCTGCTCCCACTCAGCGATTCGGTGCAACACTCACGGGTTTCTTCGTGTAAAATACAGATCTTACTATTCTACCTATGTGAGCATGCTGTGCTTGTTCAAGTTCATCTACGTTTAAAGCCTAAGGTTCTCGTCATTAATCAAAGTTTCAAGCTGTGGGTTCTACCGGAAAAGTGACCTATCAT
This sequence comes from Salvia miltiorrhiza, assembly GCF_028751815.1. Lineage (NCBI taxonomy): Eukaryota > Viridiplantae > Streptophyta > Magnoliopsida > Lamiales > Lamiaceae > Salvia > Salvia miltiorrhiza. The sequence goes on along the minus strand of NC_080388.1, from coordinate 16,954,973 downwards.
GCTTCTATGAGCGTGTGTTTCATGCTGAAAAGAGTAGTGACAGAGGTCGAGAGTTACCTGTTGTCGCGCGCTTTGGTCGGACAAGCACGATGGTTCCTCGCTTCTTCGATCGTCGAGGTTCAAACTGGAATGAAAGCTATGTTCTTAGGCTTGAAAACAAATGGAAGGGAACACGGCGAAGGGAGGAAAAAGGCCGTGTCTTACCTTGTACGTGGGCAGCGCTGACCTTCGCTCTACTCGTCTCCGTGCACGGCGTCGAGAGGGATGAATTTCTTGCTGTTGGTGCTGAAAGCTTGAGTGCTGAAATGAGGAAGGGCGCTCAAGGGTCGAAGGGGGGGATTTATACTGGGAGCTAGGTGGTGCGCACTTGAGTATGCTAAAGGGGGCAGGGCGTAGGGTGGCTGCAAGGACAGCCTAGTCTACTCGGCTGTGGTTGGGCAGCGCTGGCGTGGACTTGGCTGGTTGGGCAGCGCTGGCGTGGAAGTCGAGGGGGCGCTGATGCTGCTGTCGTGCTGAGCTCGGCAGGCGTGGAGGTGGAGTGTGGCTCTTCGGCTGCTGCCCAATGGGAGGAGCTGCTGCTGGCGTGGAAGTTGAGGGGGCGCTGCTGCTGTGTAGGGCTGTAGGGACAGCCTAGTCTACTCGGCTGTGGTTGGGTAGCGCTGGCGTGGAAGTTGAGGGGGCGCTGCTGCCACAGCACACGTCCCTTCTCCTTTTCCTTTGCTTCACTCTTCCTTCTTGATTGGGTGCTGGCGTGTGTAGGCGTGAGTATGGGTAGGTGGAGTGTGAGGGATTAAAAGGGTGTGATTAAATAAATCGTTCAGTGTTGGTCGTCCTGTTATTTAAAATACTGGCTCCGTGTCTTGCAATATCGTATCTAACAATTAAATTAAATCCGTAGATTTAATTCGCTCGTTGTTCTAATACATAAATTAAATCCGTAGATTTAATTATCCTCAGAGTCGGAAATAATTCACGACTAAGTAACAATATGAAATAAACTTCATCTCGATTAATAAATAACACAACTTTGCTAAGTTGGTTATAACTCGGATTAATCATTCATCAACTCAAAGATTCTCATCGCGGTCTTAAACGCGCGAAAATAAATAAAGCATACTGATAGCTAAGTAACTTTGTCCCCCAGATTCATAAATTCAGAAACATAATAGAAAACATAAAACTTCAATTACTACAGATAGGTAAATAAACACACAATACTGTAATTAAAATACTGATAAAAGAGCGGGTTACTACAAGAATAAACCAGTTCCAACACTTCTTTGGCCCTATACCCATTGGCCTTGAAAGGCCGAGTCGTCATCTTTCCCTCTATGCAGGATTCGCAGACTGGGATTGGTTCTACTTGGAGAGACTCCAAGATACCATCGGAAACCAGTCTTTGGATCCTCCTTAGATTGATGTGACCCAATCTTAGGTGCCAAAGAAGAGTTTGGTTCTCCAGAGAAGAAGCCTTTCTCTTCTTTTGGTTTGTACTCAAAGTATAAGCAGATGAAGAATAATCGAATGGACATGAAAAAGTATAAAGAGAATCAACTGCACTTCTAAATAAAACTTGACCATCTTTAATGAATATTGCACTGTCTTCTAAAAGAACAGAATATCCATATTTTCGTAATTGAATAGTCAAAATCAAGTTTTTCTGAAAACCCGGAACATAGAGTACATCTCTCAAAACCAAAACATGTCCATCAATCAATAAATTCATATCTCCAATTGAAACAACAGGTAAACTTGCTTCATTTCCCATGGAGAGTGCCAGCTCGCCTCCACTAAGCTCCCTTGTCCGCAGGAACCCCTGCAAGGTGTAACAAACATGGTCAGTTGCACCCGAGTCAGCAACCCATTGATGGGAAGATCTCGAAACTGAATATGTTTCCGTTACAAGAGTAGTAGAAATACCTTGAGCTTTCTTCATCATGGGACAGTCAGACTTCCAATGTCCTACTTGTTGACACTTGAAGCATTTCTCTTTCCTCTTTGGCTTGCCAACGCCTCCGGTCGGGCCTAGCTTCTTCTTGCTCCCACCTTTTGCTTGGCTTTTCTTTCCATGGGCCCCTTTCTTCTTCCTACATTTCGGTGGAAAACTGGGTTCTGTGGCAATGGCCAAAGCCTGTGGACTCTTTCCCATGACCCCCTCGGCCGCTACCAACTCATTAAGTAGTTCATTTAGAGTGAACTTTTTCTTGCCCATTACGGCATTGAGTCGGAAGATTTCGTAGGATTTGGGCAGAGTGTGGAGAACCATGTCTACCTTAGTAGCATCCTTGATTCCTCCACCGAGCACGTCCAGCTCATTGAAATGATTAATCATTCCAAGCACGTGCTCGCGCACAGACGAACCTTTTGTCATTATTGAAGACATGAGTTTCCTCATGAGTTCAAAACGGACTGATCGGTCCGATTCCCCAAAGAGATCCTCGAGGTTCCTCATAATTGTAGCCGCAGTCTCCAACGACTGATGTTGCAGCTGCAACGCAGAAGACATAGTGGTCATAATATAAGCTTTCGCCATTGTTTACCTCGTTTTTGGGCGGTAATTGCTAGTGTTCTACCGTGTTTTCGAGCATGTTTATACCTCTTTGCCTTATTTTTCACGTGCTCGATGACCCTTTTTTGGTATACTTTTGTCGTGTGCAGGATTCGTGAGTCGCTAAGCATTTTCAGCATCTTTTGGAGCAATTTTTGGAAGGAGGCTCACGGCCGCCGCCGTGCCACGGCTGCCGCCGTGCCACGGCGGCCGCCGTCCAGACGGCAGCCGCGGCCTCACGGCGCGGGCCGTGTCTTTTCTGGATGAATCTGCGAAGCACCATCACGGCGGCGCCGTACCGCGGCGGCCGCCGTCCATGGCGCCGCCGTCTCACGGCGGCCGCCGCCTCTGTGCGAATCCGACAGTTACGGATTTGAGTATAAAAACCCTTTTTTAGGGTTTCACTTAACATTCTCGATCAACACAGCCTCTAGGGCGATTTTCTACTATTTTCCCTTGGTTTTTAGAGATTAAAAACATTAGTATTCGTTCTTGGAATCACTGGATTGTCGTCGATTGATCATTTCATCCCGTTGGATTTGTTTTGCTCGGATCACTACGTTTGTAAGAACTCATTTACTTTATTTAGTTGATTGAAATCTTGGGTTACTCGAATCCTTTAGCTTATGTTTTTGATGAACGTGATGATTTTAGATTTATGTCGTTGAATGGTGAGAAGAATGTGAATCATTGCTAAGTTATCGTTGCCTTTGGATTTCTTTGTTGGTGAATGTTTAATAATCTCTTTCATGGTGATTGATGATTTTTGTTAGTTGGTTTTGAAGCTTGATTTGGTTTCTTGCCTAGGTAATAATTATTTGTCGATGTTTACAAGTTTATGATTGTTTGGTTAAGTGTTGGAGTTGGAAACTCTAGTTGATTTCGTTAATGTTCAAATGCCATGTTCTAGTTAGTTCGTCGTTGAGTTGCTTGCGGAATTCCCTTTGATTGTGTGTGTTTGCTTAACATTCATTTGATTAAATGTTAATATGTTATTTCGCCTAGATAATCGTTGTTTATGGTGTTGAATTGATGATTGCTTTCTAGATTGCTAGTTTAGAACCCTAGCTTTGTTTGCCTTCTTGCGTTCTTATTGGCTTCCTATCTTTTGCCTAGTTAACTTTATATGCTTTATTTTAATTACGCATTAGTTAATCGGAGAGAAAGTGTCAGACCCAAACTTCTGATTAGAGTGTTTAGGTTTACTTCCTATTTTCTGTGCGTAGCATGATCAAAGCCCTGTTTAGCCTTCCTTGAGAGACGACTTGGGTTAGCTTATTACACTAGGACGACCTTGTACGATTGCGAGTCAATCCATTAGGTATTTTGGGTTGAGTCAAATTTTGGAGACGTGCATTCCAAGCACGTCCTCGTACGTCCAGCTCATTGAAATGATTAATCATTCCAAGCACGTGCTCGCGCACAGACGAACCTTTTGTCATTATTGAAGACATGAGTTTCCTCATGAGTTCAAAACGGACTGATCGGTCCGATTCCCCAAAGAGCTCCTCGAGGTTCCTCATAATTGTAGCCGCAGTCTCCAACGACTGATGTTGCAGCTGCAACGCAGAAGACATAGTGGTCATAATATAAGCTTTCGCCATATTATTCGCCATATGCCACCGCTTATGGGCCTCCCTTTGCTCTTCGGAAGACCGAGTATGAAGGTTCGCGGGAGCGGGACTAGTAAGCACAAACTTATACTCCTCCGCGTCTAGGACAAATCCCAGATTGCGCTTCCATTCCGAAAAATTCGGACCAGTAAGCGGCTTAGCAGATAAAACATTCAAAAGTGGGGTAGCAGTCATATCTGAAATATAAACAAACAAGCGCACATTAGAAAACACGTTATTGCATAAAGATTCGTAGCAATAATATTGTAACCTTTTGATAAAACAATATTATTGAAACCTCCGTTAGCCCAATCGAATTACACGCAAGTCACGTTCGTGTGGACATTTACGCGCTCTTCGTTTGACCAGACACCCAGTCTTTGGTCTCATTCCATTGCCAACTTATCCTTATGACAAAATGGGACCAATAAACGGACCTTAACTAGACCACGCAATTTCAAGAAGGGACTCCGTTGGGGAGTTGTACTTGAAATAAACGCCTAAGCTAGACCACAGTTTAGTCAACTTTATGACTATCTTTTATTTTAACCCCTCCTAGAATAATCCATGAAAAACTAACCCGTGCAAGCCACGTTCGTGTGGACGTTTACACGAGAAGCTCCCACTATTCTCAAGGTTAAAATAATTAATTTTAATCCTTTCCAGAATAACACGCAGAAATTAATACATGCAAGTCACGATAGTGTGAACGTTTACATGCAAAACTCCCACTTATTCTCAAGATTAAAGTATTTTTAATTTAGAAGTTTCACCGACAAAAGCTGCAAATTCATAACGAGTGCAAGCCACGTTCGTGTGGACGTTTACACCAATTATCAATTTACTTTGTCTTAAACCAACTGTGGAGGTCGATATCAATTTTATTTAAAAAATTAAATTTTCCGCTTAGTCTTTTACTTCAAAAGGTTTACAGGTTAAATCACGTTGACACGGAAAACCTAAGCATGCATTTTTAGAACACATGTAATAAAACATGCTCGCTTGAAATTAAATCGTGCTTAGTGAAAACGTGATAGAACCTAGCATGATATTCTATGCGCATTTACATTCACATAAAGCAAATAAAAACATGCTCAAAACACCTTAACGGTGATTAAATCCACGACATGCTTACGATAATAAAAAAACGTAAAAGGTGTTGTCTTGTCGTAGAAATTGGAACATGTTCGTCCCTGCCTACTTTATTACAAAGGGAAAACTAATCTATTACAAAAGTCTTCGTCTTTAGGCAATCCTCACCGTCTTCGACAAAGCTTCCCGCTAAGAATCAGGTACATGGTAGATCTGCGCAGCACAAGGTAGAGCAGAGCTTCCTTAGGCAGAGTAGAGCTCAACGCCAGAGCAGAGCTGCCCAGCCAGAGCAGAGCTCAATGCCAGAGCAGAGCTCGACGCCAGAGCAGAGCTCAACGCCAGAGCAGAGCTGCCCAGCCAGAGCAGAGCTCAAGGCCAGAGCAGAGCTCGACGCCAGAGCAGAGCTCAACGCCAGAGCAGAGCTGCCCAGCCAGAGCAGAGCTCAATGCCAGAGCAGAGCTCGACGCCAGAGCAGAGCTCAACGCCAGAGCAGAGCTGCCCAGGCAGAGCAGAGCTCAAGGCCAGAGCAGAGCTCAATGCCAGAGCAGAGCTCGACGCTAGAGCAGAGCTCAACGCCAGAGCAGAGCTGCCCAGCCAGAGCAGAGCTCAACGCCAGAGCAGAGCTCAGCGCCTGAGCAGAACTGCCCGGCTGCACTAGGGTATCTGCCTGGATTAGGGTTTCAGCAACTACCTCAGGCAGCGCTCCCCTGACCACAGAGCACCCTTTCAACATTCCTGAACCCTAGTACACCCTAGGGTTCCGCCGGAACAGGGCTGCACAGCAGCATCAACGCCGAAGCGGATGCTGCCTTTGCCACCATAGTTACCGCGCTTCATCCACCTACTGATCCGACCAGTGATGAGAACATTATGGAGGTATTTATGGATGACTTTTCTGTTTTTGGCTCCTCCTTTGATAATTGTTTGGACAATCTTGCTCAAGTGTTGCAGCGTTGTGAGGAGACGACACTCGTGCTCAATTGGGAAAAGTGCCACTTCATGGTTCGATAGGGCATTGTTTTGGGGCATAAAGTTTCTGCCCAAGGTTTGGAAGTAGATCGTGCCAAGATCGTAGCCATTGAGAAGCTGCCTCCTCCTACATCTGTGAAGTCTGTGCGGAGTTTTCTTGGGCATGCAGGATTTTATAGACGCTTCATCAAAGATTTCTCCAAGTTGTCCAAGCCACTATGTGCTTTGCTAGAGAAGGATGTGAAGTTTGTCTTCACCGATGAGTGCCTCGTCTCCTTTGAGAAGTTGAAAGCTGCACTAACCTCTACGCCAGTGTTGATCACGCCGGATTGGAGTGCCCCGTTTGAGTTGATGTGTGATGCTAGCGATTGGGCCGTGGGAGCTGTGTTGGGGCAAAAGAGAGATAAGTTGTTCAAGGTAATTTACTACACTAGTAAAACCTTGGATTCTGCGCAGATGAATTACACTACCACGGAGAAGGAGCTGCTAGATGTGGTGTATGCCTTTGATAAGTTCCGCTCTTATTTGATTGGAACTCATTCAATTGTCTACACTGATCATGCCGCCATCCGCTACTTGTTCACGAAGAAGGACTCCAAGCCCCGCTTAATTCGTTGGGTCTTATTGCTGCAAGAGTTTGATATGGAGATCCGAGATCGAAAGGGATGTGAGAACGTGGTAGCTGACCACTTGTCTCGATTGGAGAATCCGATCGAGGGGGATGATCCGAAGATGGCCATCAATGAGTCTTTTCCTGATGAGCAGATTTGGGCTATGCTATTCAAGGATCCTTGGTATGCCGATTATTCCAATTACTTGGTGATTGGAGTTCTTCCCGAGGGAATGTCACATTATCAAAAGAAGAAGTTTCTCCATGACGTCAAGTTTTATTATTGGGAGGATCCTTACTTATACCGGAGGTGCGCCGATGGCTTTATTCGGCGATGCGTTAGAGAGCATGAATGGCCAAAGATCATTGAAGAGTGCCATAGCTCACCTAGTGGAGGCCACTTTGCTGCCAACCGCACTTCCATGAAGATAAACCATAGTGGATTTTATTGGCCTTCAATTTTCGCAGACTGCCATGCTTTTGTGAAGTCTTGTGATCGATGCCAGCGCATGGGCAACATTACAAAGAGGGATGAAATGTCACAAAACATCATTATAGAGGTGGAGCTGTTTGATGTTTGGGGAATTGACTTCATGGGCCCTTTCCCTGCTTCTTGCGGTTTTTCCTACATATTGCTTGCTGTGGAGTATGTGTCTCGATGGGTGGAGGCGATCCCAACTACCACCAATGATTCCAAGGTAGTCATTAAATTCTTGCAAAAGAATATTTTGACTCGGTTCGGAGCACCGAGAGCATTGCTTAGTGATGGGGGGTCGCACTTCAACAACAAGTTACTAGCAAGCGTGTTGGCGAAGTATGGAGTAAAGCACAAGGTGACGACTCCATATCATCCTCAAGCTAATGGACAAGCAGAGTTGGCGAATCGAGAGATCAAGCGGATTTTGGAGAAAAGTGTGGCCAACAAGAAGGATTGGGCGAAGCACCTAGATGATGCTCTTTGGGCGTATCGCACTGCCTACAAGACTCCAATTGGTATGTCTCCCTATCAACTTGTTTTTGGCAAATCCTGTCATTTACCTGTTGAGATTGAGCACAAGGCATATTGGGCGACGAGGAGAATCAATTTGGAGTTCAAGGAGGCTGGTCATACAAGGCGTGATTTATTGACGGAGTTAGATGAATGGAGGAATGAGGCCTATGAGAGTTCCCGCATCTACAAAGAGAGGGCCAAGAAATTCCATGATTTGAGCATCCGCACCAAGGAAATCAAGCCAGGAGATGAGGTACTTTTATACAATTCAAAATTACGTTTGTTTCCTGGCAAGCTGCAATCAAGATGGACAGGGCCATATGTGGTGCATAAGAGCAATTGGAATGGGACGTATGAGTTGTTTGCCGTTGATGGCACTACCTTCACTGTTAATGGTCATTGTCTCAAACCATACTTCAAGTCAAACGTGGATCGTGGTCTTGAAGTTGTCGAATTCAATGACCCATGAGTTTGAAGTACCGTCAAGCTATGGACGTTAATTTTAGCACTTATTTTGTTTCTTTTTGTTTTGTTGTTTTGTTTGGGGTTTTTTTTTGTGCGGTGTTGAGCTTGGAAGTTGCGAGAACTCGCGCTTTGTTCATACTACCGCCGTGGAACATGTGTTTCTCTGCCAGATTTCTGGAAGTTTTCATGTTTTCAGCGCTGCCCCTTTTCTACTCTTCGCTGCCCTACCCAGCGCCGCCACTCTCTACTCTGCCCAAGGTCACAAACCTCACTTTTAGCCGCCTCTCACGATGGTTCAGCTTTTCATTGCCGATAATCAGGGACGTTTTCTACACTCTTCGTATTTCTTTTATGCCCTGAGGACATGGCATGCTTTAAGTGTGGGGGGTGTTTTGTTGCTTATATTTTTCAAAAAAAATTGGGTGAGATCAATCTTTCTACGCTTAGTTTTTGGTCTCGAATCTTGCTAATTTTTATGAATTTGTGGAAGAGAAGATGGTTTTCAATGTGCATTTCGGGTTTGTGTTTGTTTGGTGGTTATTCTTATTTTACTTTTAATATATGTTTCTTGATTGTGCAAAGAATTATGAGTTTTGTTGCAACACTTTTGTAAGTTAGTAAAACGTGATTTGTCCGGTAGATGCTAGAAGGAGTGATGTCATTGTGATTGCCTACGATCATATCTTATCTGTTGGGAACCTTGTGGAATATCCTAACCCTTGTTTTGATGATACCAAAATTCATAGGACTTAAATGTAATAGACTAGAATTGTTTTGAACTCAAGTGTTAGAGTTCGTTTCTAGTTTAGTTGCGGTGTCGAAGACTGAAGACTGAAGACTGAAGAATGAAGACTGAAGACTGAAGTTACCAACTGAAGTGTCAATTGAAGAATCAGTTGAAGACTGATTATTTAATGCGCGCCATAGACTAATACTAAAGTCAAGTATCAGTTGAACATTCCTCCTAAGACTGATCTTCCAACGTTCAGAGGAAGCCACGTACGCTCAAAGTACAGCCGCATTAAATGAAGAGATATCTCAATATCTTATCTCTGCAGAGGTCATTCCTATCTGGTGGCTACTTTTCAGAGATGTCACATCTCCTGTCCTTCAAAGAGAGCCGTTTCCACACAGACAAGGAACCTCGAAGATTGAAGCCTCAGCCCAAATTCGAATTGCTCTCCAACGGAAGAAATCTTGAGGACGATTTACGCCAACGGATCTATTCAAGAGTTCTCCTACAAATAGCGCTCGAGGATCACTTCAATCTTCACCGATTCAACAACATAAGCTGAAGCTCTGCCGAAATAGCTACTCAGCCTAAAGCTTAACCGCTCAAAGCTTGAATCGAAGAAGAGAATTCCAAAGCCAAAATCAGTCACTGCTGATTACATACATTCTCTTCGACCCTAGGCATATATTCTGTGTACCCAGAAGCCAAAGGTCAAACTTGCTTCAAAGAACTTGTTCTTTGTAAGTATAGTTGGCACTCGTTTAAACCTCTCCCCCATAAGAGTGTTTGAGTGACTCGGAGTTCAGGAAGGTACTCTGAACTCTGAAAGGGAAGTCTGAGCACGAGGTGTAAGCAGGAAACCCTACGCGAGTTGTGTAGGTGCTGAAATCCTACGCGAGGTGTGTAGGTGGGGAAACCCTACGCGAGGTGTGTAGGTGCTGAAGAGAGTTTATCTTCAGTTTACGGTTTGCAGTGCACCAGGCAAGCACTTGCGGAGTGGATTGTTGGTCTGATCAACCAGCCGTGGATGTAGGAAAGAGTTTTTCCGAACCACGTAAAAGTCTCTGTGTTATTTACAGCTTTCAGTTTTACATTCATAACTGTGCTATTTCAATTGATAAAACTGAACACTGACTAACAGCTAGAGAAACCCTAATCCAACTATCTGCTCCACCGAGGCTATTCGAAACTAAGTTTAATTTCCGCTGCGTGTGATATCAATCTGACTGAACTATCCTCTGATAGTAAGGAAGAGAGATATCATCTCTATCGTTGCAAACACGACTGAAGCCCTTACGTGGATCAGTTAAGTTCTAGTGACTTAACTGATAACTCTTTACTGAAAAGCTTTCAGTATCAGTCGTCAACCCTGTTGGTCAAAACTAATTTCGGTTAAACAGGTGTCTGGTTTGCATGTAAAGTTTCTTTTCTATCTCTGACTGAGATCCCTCTGATTGAGGTTGGTAGATAGATCAAAAATAGCCTATAGGTGTATTCCTCCCCCCATACACCTATTCGAGACCCCCCGAACCTAACATTATCTGTGAAAAATGAAAAAGTTGGACGAATTGCCAACTCTGAAATTGCCAGCTCTGAAACATCTGGCCTGTTCTGAAAAAGTGGCAGCTCTGAGTCTCTGCTCCTCTAGTCTAACTATGAGCATGGGAAACCAAGTGAAAAGACTTTGGATTACATTCAAATGGTTTTATTTCATGAATTATGGCTCAACTGTCGAATATTTTAAGCACAAAAAGTGTGAAAAAATGGTGATATTGATTATAAAGGCGATCACATTAGGGAATTCACTTCTAGCGGACAATTGGGTCTAATCGAATTACTTGCATTACTCTTTTGTTGCTTCTTAAACCTTGAGTTACTTGCATGATCGAGAGATGTGTGTTGATTGTAAAGTTTTGAATTGACTTTGTGAATGTTTAGATGGAAATTAGCATTGTTGAAATCAATTTCTTCCTAGGATTCATAAGGATTTTGCTTGAGGACAAGCAAAAGGCTAAGTGTGGGTGAGTTGATTTATGCTTAAATTGCTCTATTTTTAAGGGTTTGTATGTGCGTATTTTAAGATAATCTTCTGGAAATTGGTGCGTTTTATGGTGTATTATATGCTTTGCAGGAGATTTAGGTTTTCGAGATGAAGAGAGCAAATTTTGGAGAGTTCGGGCTAAGAATCTCATTTTTAAGCATACTCTGGCGCGTCAGAAAAGCGAAGCTCCAGTGCAGCAAAATCAAGAAGCCAGAGCAGAGGAACCGACATCTCCAGAGCAGAGAAGCGCCAGCATCAGAGAAGTAAAGCCCAGCACTCAATAGTCAGAGAAGTGAAAAGTCAGAGAAATCAATCTCCATAGTAGCGAAGTCATCACCAGAGGAGTCAATAGTCTGAGCAGCCAAGTGAGGATGCAGAGCAGAGAAATAAGACAGAGCAGAGAAATCAGCCATTCCTCTGGCGATAGCCATTTCTCTGGCGCGACCCGTTCCCCTGGCGATAGCCGTTTCTCTGACGACAGCCGTTCCTCTGGTGAGAGCTGCGAATTCGGCAAGAGTAGGAGTGTTTTCTAGAGCATGCATCTAGCTGGAGAGTTGCCTTATTTTACACGATTCTATTTCCTTTAGAGTTCTACTTTGCATGGTAACTTCCATGGTGATCGAAGGAAATCTGAAAACTATAAATAGGTCCTCTTTTGACCTATCTAGGATATACCGGAGAGACTCGTTATTTCAATTTTATAGCTTTAGAATATTTTTGCTTTCCAGTTTTCAAGGCTTGGATCAAGATTTAAGATTCAAGCTGCTACAATCATTCTTATTCGGTTTTTATACAATTTAGTTTTTATAATTGCTTTCTTCTTAATCATGTTTATGTTTTATTTCAGTATGTCTGGCTAGTTTCGTTTAGCTGATTTTAGGGTTTGTAAATAGTTAATTGAATTTATGTGATTTATTTGTTAATACCTTTGTGCCTTCCAGTTTATGATTCATAATTCCTGGTGCTTGAATTCTTGTGAATTATTTGATCAATAGTTTGCATGTTTAGCTATTCGGTTTGAGACCTAGCGGAGATAACTGTTTAGCGGATTCAGGAATGTATGATATGATTTTAACCTTGAGACCTAGCGGAGATAGGTGAATCATAGGGAGCTATTCTTAGGAGCTATTGGGAGTTAGTAGATTTTCTTGTGACCTAACGGAGATAGATAATTTACTAATCTACGATCGTTGCTGCTCTAGCGAGAGTAATTGATTAATTAAGTGATCTCTCATCATAACTGGATTAGACTGGTACATAGGATTAATAGATTTATTTTGTAGATTTAATTAATGAATTTACTACCCTAGGATCAGTTGTCTTTTATATTTGATTCTTCTACGTGCTTTTATTTACTACTATTTGAGTTTAGTGTTAATCAAACCTTCCTACTTTCGTTTGCCTGAATATTACTAGAGTTTAGTTAGGATTACTTAGAGTGATTCGTTATAATAATCCCTGTGGATACGATACTCGGTTACTTATTATTTACTATAATTGCCTGTGTTAGTTGCAGTTTTTGTTGCTAAGAAATTAGTGATCAACCACGGATTTATCTCGTGGTAAAAACAGCCAAAACGGCCGAACAAAAGGAACAAGAGTAGCCACGACAAGACGACGGAACAGGTTAACATGAACGTAAAACCCTAGTGATTTTACTACTCATTTATCCGGCAGAGCCGAAATTCTGGAACCACGGCTCTGATACCAATTGAAGGAACCATAGTTTGACGTATGATCCATTTGCCCGTGACCCATTCCGGATGCCAAACAAGTACATACAAAAATCACAAGTGCCTATTGCAAGGGTTCGAAACTTACTTGCAAATTCGACGATCAAATACTCCAGTGTTGATCTTCCAACTTGTTCCCACGGTAGAGCTCGACGTTGGGTGGCAACGTGCTTCAAGCCCTCTCCCTCAAAGTTGGCGTCTACACACACTCTCTCTCACTTGCATTCACGTGTGTGATATATGATTAATTAGGTTTAGGGTTGTCTTATTACTTATATTAGGTATTAGACATACCTAAATAATAAGCCCAAAACATAATTAAATCAAACCAAGCCCAAAGGCTTAAGAGATGAGGGGATGCCCACTTAAGGAGTTGAACCTTTATTGGGCCAAGCGGGGATCTACTAGCTTGAATAAAGTTTGGCCTACCAGTGCTCGATTTTCCTATTCAGCCCTGAATAAAATCGAGACACAAGTATTAATTTATTCCACTAGAAAATTAATACTGAATTACCTCTTTATTCTTTAGGTGAGTCGGGGCTAGTATTAGACTTAATTAATCCCCGTGTTTAAGATATCCAATATCCATTAATTAATTAATTAATTCCTCTGACGATCAATTAATTAATTAATTAGTCGTTTAATTATAAACGACATCTCGAGTGCTACCACTTAAACTTATTATCGTATCGGAACTAATTCCACATGCAGGGTTTAATACGATAAACTTATTAAGTTACTCGAGAGGATATTATCATCATGTTATTAGCAGGACACGGTTCCTTATTGCTATATAATCGCATGTCGAATAATAATTGCTATCACCCAAAGTATCGAGTATATTGAGCTTCAAGAGAACTCTCACCCATGATAAATCAAAGCAATAGTCAATCTATTATTCACACCGATTAATCCAACTAAGGTTAAGACTATTTAAGTCGCCGAGATCTTGATTCTTAATTAGTCAGAATATAAGAATTCATCTCACTGTGATCATGTTCAATACACGAAGGTACTAGCATAAATAAATAGCCAAGACAAACTATTTATCCATTTATGCTACAATCTAAACCAGCAACTCGCCCATAGTTGCCTCGATTGTGAACTCAATTTATATCTCAACTTTTTCCAATTATATGATCTTCTGTGATCTACAACACACCATATAATCTATAGTATGAGATAAATTGGACTATAATAGGATTATGCAATAACAATATTTCAGATAGAAGAATCACAGTGAACAAAGGAATCAATGTATACAAGCATAAAGTCTTGCTTTCAGTATACAACCCTTCATAAACCTCGGCCTGAGTAAGATTCAAAGCAAATTGAGCAATTCCATGAGCGGCACGATTCGCCGATCTATAAGTGTGTGAAACCCAGATCAGCATACACTCACGAGCAACTTCCACAATTTAGCGAAGATCATCTGGAAGGAAAAGGCAATCCTCGTCAGGTGAAGATTTCAATAGGATTGAGCTCCATCTCCACACAGAAAGTAATACCCTTTATAAATAGACGTGTTCATGGAAGGAGTAGTAGGCTGAGCTATCACCGCCTGAATCTCACCCCGATAATCACGAACGATGACTCCAACACCAAAAGCAGCTCGGGGCCTATTAAAAAGAACATCCACATCTGGGAGCAATCCACTTTTTGCTGCCGACTGATATGTTTCCCAGCCATGCTGCAAAGGGAGGTTACTATCATCGTGCGCCACTCGACATTTATACACCCAAACTTGCCAAAGAAGGATTCCCCAGAGTTCATACACACGAATGGCAGCAGCAATATCAATCAGCCGGAGGTCTTTCGCCATTTTGAGAATGCGCCAAAACCTAGAATTCTTCCTCACAATACGGATGGCCAGGCTAAAAATAAGGCAATGCTCGGAAGAATCCCATCGATCCTTACACCAATAACATGTTCCATCAACCGGGACATAAGGTTTGCAGTTGTGGGAAAGATATCCGAAAAAGCTCTCCACAAGAAAATTTTTGTTTTCCGAAAGATCGATAAGTTCCACACCATGGAGCTCCAAAGCTTCCTATCTCTCAAACTCACATTTGGCTCAGGATCCAGGAATCCAATAGCAGCGAGATAAGTTGTTTTAACTGTAAAAATCCCTCGCTCTTCATAAATCCACCCTCGTTCATCCAAGTTGCCATGTTCACCGATGGAGGTTTGGAGTATGAGGCTACATAACGTGGCGCAGAAGAGGTTCATTCCAACCCCCTAAAGCCAAAATAAGATCAGCCACATACTTCGTCTGTCCAGTTTACTTATATTCAAAACCACAGCCCAAGAATCACGAAGAACCTCAACGTTCTTACCATCGTCAATTTTCCATAATAGCAAGAAATAGACCTCCATATGTAAGAGGCTACCGCCTTCACCCGGGCCTGCATGAAATCCGAGTCACAATAGTACTTAGCTTTAAAGGCCCTAGCCACTTAAGCCTTTGGGCTTTGTTTTAGTTTAATTAGATGATGAGCTTATTATTTAGGGTTTTAATACCCAGTATAAATAATAGGTACAACCCTAATTCTAATTACTGGTGACATTACGTGAGATAAAATAGAGAGAAATCTGTGAGAGCACAGAAAAGGAGAGGCAGTGCGTTTCCCTAGGAAAATGAGAGGACTTGAAGATCGTTGCCATCCAACGTCAAGTCTTGTTGTGGGAACAAGTTGGAAGATCAACACTGAAGTCGATCATTGCCGGATTTGCAAGTAAGATTATTTCCTCTTGCTATAGGCACATGGTTTTTTTATGTATTCGTTTGATATCCGAAATGGATCACGGGCACGTGAATCATATGTCAAAATATGGTTCCTTCAATTGGTATCAGAGCCGTGGTTCCAAAATTTTGGCTCTGTCGGATAAATGAATAGTAAAACCATTAAGTTTTTTTCCTGCTGTTGTTCTTCGTGGCTTGTTGATTCGTGGGATACGTCGGTTTGACGTTGTAATTTTTTTTTCCACCACGAGAAAATCCGTGGTTAGACTAGATTTTTGAATTCTGTATTTTGTTTTCGAATGTAATCTGTTTTGCTGGAGATTCAACACGAAATACGAGGCTGGCACGAAGAACGGCGACTGTTGTCCGGTGTAACACCACTGCATCCGGTGTGACAGAGCAAGGCTCAGATCTGCTTCGAGGTACCCTCAAGCGCTGCGCTGCTGTTCTGTGGCTGAATCGCTCTCGGCGTCTGCGGTTGGGGGCGCTCCGGCGTTCCTTACTGGCTCGACTGCCAGAGGTCTGTGCGATGCCGTTTAACGACGAGTGTCGTGCTATGTCATCTTCACTCAGCCGATATTTCAGCAGCGTGCAGACGGAGGGTGCGGCGACAGGCGGAAGTCGCGGCGCTGCGATGCTGGTGTCGGGTGGAGGCTCACCGGAGCAGCAGCAGTGGCTGACGACGTCGCCAACAGGAGAGCAGTTGGTAGACGACGGCACCTGATCTCAGCGCGTGCTGGTGCTGCTCGACGGTTGTGCAGCGCAGCGATTGAAGAAGATGGCGGCGCCGCGCTAAGAGACGAAACCTTAGGCGGCGCCTGTTTCTCGCAAACCCTAAATCCAGACGCGGGTCAGACGGGCAGGGCACAGGTCGACGGGTTCTGAGCGCGGATCTGGACCAGAGGAGGTTTGGGCTTGCGGCTGGACTGCTTCTTTGGGCCTGGGCGGCTGGTTTTTTTGCCCAATTTCGGTTTTGGCAGCCTATTTTCGGTTCTATGTTTTTTTCATTTCTTTTCTATTGTTTTATTGTAATAGATTAGAAATGGGATTCCACGAATGGGCCGCGAAGATTTTTTCTTTATTGTTCTTAGCATGTCGTGGGTTTTTATCACCGTTAAGGTGTTTTGAGCATGATTTTATTTGCTTTATGTGAATATAAATGCGCATAGAATATCATGCTAGGTTCTATCACGTTTTCACTAAGCACGTTTTAATTTCAAGCGAGCATGTTTTATTACATGTGTTCTAGAAATGCATGCTTAGGTTTTCCGTGTCAACGTGATTTAACCTGTAAACCTTTTGAAGTAAAAGACTAAGTGGATAATTCAATTTTTCAAATAAAATTGATATAGACCTCCACAGTTGGTTTAAGACAAAGTAAATTAATAATTGGTGTAAACGTCCACACGAACGTGGCTTGCACTCGTTGTTAATTTGCAGCTTTTGTCAGTTAAACTTCTAAATTAAAAATATTTTAATCTTGTGAATAAGTGGGAGTTTTGCATGTAAACGTTCACACTATCGTGACTTGCATGTATTAATTTCTGCGTGTTATTCTGGAAAGGATTAAAATTAATTATTTTAACCTTGAGAATAGTGGGAGCTTCTCGTGTAAACGTCCACACGAACGTGGCTTGCACGGGTTAGTTTTTCATGGATTATTCTAGGAGGGGTTAAAATAAAAGATAGTCATAAAGTTGACTAAACTGTGGTCATAGCTTAGGCGTTTATTTCAAGTACAACTCCCCAACGGAGTCCCTTCTTGAAATTGCGTGGTCTAGTCAAGGTCCGTTTATTGGTCCCATTTTGTCATAAGGATAAGTTGGCAATGGAATGAGACCAAAGACTGGGTGTCTGGTCAAACGAAGAGCGCGTAAACGTCCACACGAACGTGGCTTGCGTGTAATTCGATTGGGCTAACGGAGGTTTCAATAATATTGTTTTATCAAAAGGTTACAATATTATTGCTACGAATCTTTATGCAATAACGTGTTTTCTAATGTGCGCTTGTTTGTTTATATTTCAGATATGACTGTTACCCCGCTTTTGAATGTTTTATCTGCTAAGCCGCTTACTGGTTCGAATTTTTTGGAATGGAAGCGCAATCTGGGATTTGTCCTAGACGCGGAGGAGTATAAGTTTGTGCTTACTAGTCCCGCTCCCGCGAACCTTCATACCCGGTCTTCCAAAGAGCAAAGGGAGGCCCATAAGCGGTGGCATAGGGCGAATAATATGGCGAAAGCTTATATTATGACCACTATATCTTCGAGGAGCTCTGCGTTGGAGACTGCGGCTGCAATTATGAGGAACCTCGAGGAGCTCTTTGGGGAATCAGACCGATCAGTCCGTTTTGAACTCATGTCTTCAAAGATGACGGAAGGTTCGTCTGTGCGCGAGCACGTGCTTGGAATGATTAATCATTTCAATGAGCTGGACGTGCTCGGTGGAGGAATCGAGGATGCTACTAAAGTAGACATGGTTCTCCACACTCTGCCCAAATCCTATGAAAACTTCCGACTCAATGTCGTAATGGGCAAGAAAAAGTTCACTTTAAATGAACTGCTAAATGAGTTGGTAGCGGCCGAGGGGGTCATGGGAAAGAGTCCACAGGCTTTGGCCACTGCCACAGGGCCCAGTTTTCCACCAGAAGGTAGGAAGAAGAACGGGCCCCATGGCAAGAAAGGCCAAGCAAAATGTGGGAGTAAGAAGAAGGTAGGCCCGACCGGAGGCGTTGGCAAGCCAAAGGGGAAAGGGAAATGCTTCAAGTGTCAACAAGTAGAACATTGGAAGTCTGACTGTCCCATGATGAAGAAAGCTCAAGGTATTTCTACTGCTCTTGTAACGGAAACATATTCAGTTTCGAGATCTTCCCATCAATGGGTTGTTGACTCAGGTGCAACTGACCATGTTTGTTACACCTTGCAGGGGTTCCTGCGGACAAGGGAGCTTAGTGGAGGCGAGCTGGCACTCTCCATGGGAAATGAAGCAAGCTTACCTGTTGTTTCAATTGGAGATGTGAATTTATTGATTGATGGACATGTTTTGGTTTTGAGAGATGTACTCTATGTTCCGGGTTTTCGGAAAAACTTGATTTCGACTATTCAATTACGAAAGTATGGATATTCTGTTCTTTTAGAAGACAATGCAGAATTCATCAAAGACGGTCAAGTTTTATTTAGAAGTGCGGCTGATTCTCTTTATACTTTTTCATGTCCATTCGATTATTCTTCATCTGCTTATACTTTGACTACAAAACAAAAGAAGAGAAAGGCTTCTTCTCTGGAGAACCAAACTCTTCTTTGGCACCTAAGATTTGGTCACATCAATCTAAGGAGGATCCAAAGACTGGTTTTCGATGGTATCTTGGAGTCTCTCCAAGTAGAACCAATCCCAGTCTGCGAATCCTGCATAGGGGGAAATATGACGACTCGGCCTTTCAAGGCCAAGGGGTATAGGGCCAAAGAAGTGTTAGAACTGGTTCATTCTGACTTGTGTGGACCCATGTCCACTCAAGCTCGTGGAGGGTACGAGTATTTTGTCACTTTCATTGACGATTGCTCAAGGTACGGATACATTTACTTGTTACGCTACAAGTCTGAATGTTTTGACAAGTTTCAAACATTCAAGGCGGAAGTAGAGAAGCGACATGGTAAAAGTATCAAGTCACTGCGATCTGACCGCGATGGCGAATACCTCAGTAACGAGTTTAGAGCATACTTGTTAGAATCTGAGATTACATCTCAGTTAACTACATCGGGTACACCCCAACAGAATGGTGTAGCAGAGAGAAGAAATAGGACTCTTCTAGAAATGGTTCGTTCGATGATGAGTTTTGCTACTTTACCTATTTCATTCTGGGGATATGCCTTAGAAACAGCTGGTTACATTCTAAACTTAGTGCCTTCTAAGTCGGTTGCAAAGACCCCGTCCGAGCTGTGGTCAGGGCGCAAGCCTTCTCTTAACCACATCCGGGTTTGGGGCAGTCCAGCACTAGTGCTGAACAAGGATGCCGATAAGTTGAGTCCTAGAACTGAAGTAAAGTTGTTCATAGGATATCCTAGAGGAACGAAAGGTGGTTATTTTTATTGTCCTAAGGATCAAAAAGTCGTTATTAGCACTAACGCAAGATTCTTGGAAGAGGACTATGTAAATAACCACAAAAGTAGGAGCGAAATCATCCTCGGTGAGGTCAAAGACATTGCCACGACAAGTCAACCAACTCAGCCAATTGTGCAAGATGTAGTACCCCAAGTCTCATCAGAAAACGCACAAGCTGTCGATACTGAATCTGCACTAGTGCCACGTCGTAGTGAGAGGGCATCAAAGGGCAAACCACCCAATCGATATGCGTTTGTCAATGAATCTACGGATTCAGTTGATGATGGGCTTGTCGAAGAAGATCCCTGGACTTACTCAGAAGCACTAGCAGATCCAGATGCTCTTGAATGGGAAGCATGTATGGTTTCTGAATATGAATCCATAACTGCCATGGATGTATACGAGAAATGTTTGCTACCTGTTGGTCGTGAGGCCATTGGTTGCAAATGGGTATACAAATGCAAGAGAGGACCAGACGGGAAGGTTACGACCTTCAAAGCGAGACTAGTGGCGAAGGGTTATACTCAATGACCTGGTATCGATTATGAGGAAACTTTTTCGCCAGTAGCCATGCTTAAGTCTATTCGAGCTCTCTTGGGCATGGCTGCTCATATGAACCTAGAGGTGTGGCAAATGGATGTCAATACCGCATTCTTGAATGGGTATCTTGAGGAAGATATAGACATCTATATGCTACAACCAGAGGGGTTCATCAAGGAAGGTGAGGAGCATCTAGTATGGAAGCTCAAGAAGTCCATTTATGGACTTAAGCAAGCTTCACGATCTTGGAACAAACGTTTCGATGACGTGGTCAAAACTTATGGTTTTGAGCAGTGTGTCAACGATAGTTGCGTTTATAGGGTCTGTATCGATGGGAGTCTGGTATTCCTTATACTCTATGTGGACGACATACTTCTCATTAGCGATAATGTGAATGTATTGTCTGGCATTAAGGAGTGGTTATCCCAACAGTTTCAAATGAAGGATCTGGGAGATGCAGCGTATATTCTCGGGATAAAGATTGGTCGTGACCGATCTAAGAGAATGTTGAGTTTGTCTCAAACATCCTACATTGACACTGTTTTGGCGCGGTTCAGCATGCAGAATGCCAAGAAAGGTTTTCTACCTTTCAGACATGGTGATCCGTTATCTAAGGCAATGTGCCCCACAACGCCTGAGGAGATAGCGAGCATGAAGATAATTCCCTATGCCTCGGCTGTGGGAAGTCTCATGTATGCAATGCAGTGTACCAGGCCTGATATTTGTTTTGCCGTTGGCATTGCAGCAAGATATCAGGCGAATCCAGGTCAAGCTCATTGGACTGCTGTAAAGCACATACTCAAGTACCTTAAACGGACTAAGGAGTATGCGCTAGTTTACCAGTCTGATGATCTGACACCGGTAGGGTATGTGGACGCCGATTATCAAGGTGATAAGGACAAGAGGCGGTCTACTACTGGCTATGTGTTTAAGTTTGGGGGTGGAGCCATTGTGTGGAGAAGTGTAAAGCAGAAATGCAATTCACTATCCACCATGGAAGCCGAGTATGTAGCTGCTTGTGAAGCTGCTAAAGAGGCTGTATGGCTCAGGAACTTCCTAACTGAGATTGATGTGATTCCTAGTTTGCCGAAGTGCATCACAATATATTGTGATAACGAGGCTGCTATTGCGAATAGCAAGGATTCAAGATGTCATCAATCCATGAAACACATTGATGGCAAGTATCATTACATTCAGTCTGTGGTCAAGCATGGTGATGTAGCTTTGATGCATATTGTGGGAGTTGATAATCTGGCTGATCCCTTCACGAAGAGTCTTCCTGGTGCGGTGTTCAACAAGCATGTTGAAGGCCTTGGAGTTCGTGGCCTCCCTATACTAAATTAAACTTTAGTATAAGTGGGAGATTTTGTAATAGCTAGAGGATATTATCAGATTTCAGTCACATTGTATACTAAAAGTTTGCTTTAGTATAAGTGGGAGAATTGAAGGGTTGTATACTGAAAGCAAGACTTTATGCTTGTATACATTGATTCCTTAGTTCACTGTGATTCTTCTATCTGAAATATTGTTATTGCATAATCCTATTATAGTCCAATTTATCTCATACTATAAATTATATGGTGTGTTGTAGATCACAGAAGATCATATAATTGGAAAAAGTTGAGATATAAATTGAGTTCACAATCGAGGCAACTATGGACGAGTTGCTGGTTTAGATTGTAGCATAAATGGATAAATAGTTTGTCTTGGCTATTTATTTATGCTAGTACCTTCGTGTATTGAACAGGATCACAGTGAGATGAATTCTTATATTCTGACTAATTAAGAATCAAGATCTCGTCGACTTAAATAGTCTTAACCTTAGTTGGATTAATCGGTGTGAATAATAGATTGACTATTGCTTTGATTTATCATGGGTGAGAGTTCTCTTGAAGCTCAATATACTCGATACTTTGGGTGATAGCAATTATTATTTGACATGCGATTATATTGCAATAATGATCCGTGTCCTGCTAATAACAGGATGATAATATCCTCTCGAGGAACTTAATAAGTTTAAGAGGTAGCACTCGAGATGTCGTTTATAATTAAACGACTAATTAATTAATTAATTGATCGTCAGATGAATTAATTAATTAATGGATATTGGATATCTTAAACACGGGGATTAATTAAGTCTAATACTAGCCCCGACTCACCTAAAGAATAAAGAGGTAATTCAGTATTAATTTTCTAGTGGAATAAATTAATACTTGTGTCTCGATTTTATTCTGGGCTGAATAGGAAAATCGAGCACTGGGAGGCCAAACTTTATTCAAGCTAGTAGATCCCCGCTTGGCCCAATAAAGGCTTCACTCCATATGGGGCGTCCGTCCATCTATTTCTCACTTAAGCCTTTGGGCTTTGTTTTAGTTTAGTTAGATGATGGGCTTATTATTTAGGGTTTTAATACCCAGTATAAATAATAGGTACAGCCCTAATTCTAATTACTGGTGACATTACGTGAGATAAAATAGAGAGAAATCTGTGAGAGCACAGAAAAGGAGAGGCGACGCATTTCCCTAGGAAAAGGAAAGGACTTGAAGATCGTTGCCATCCAACGTCAAGTCTTGCCGTGGCAACAAGTTGGAAGATCAACACTGGAGTCGATCATTGCCGGATTTGCAAGTAAGATTCTTTCCTCTTGCTATAGGCACATGATTTTTGTATGTATTCATTTGATATCCGAAATGGATCACGGGCACGTGAATCATATGTCAAAATATGGTTCCTTCATGATTCAAGGTTGCGAATAAGACGCCAAGCTTGTTTCGCAAGTAAAGCTTTATTGAAGGCTTTGAGATTCCGGACGCCCAAACCACCCCATTCCTTCGGCTTACACATCAGATCTCATCGCCTCCAGTGAAGGCGTCTTTTTTCCTTTTTATCTCCCCACCAAAAACTAGCACAAAGCTTATGAATATCATCACAAATGGAATCAGGCAACCGGAAACACTGCATGGCATATGTGGGCACGACCTGAATGATAGATTTGATAAGAACTTCTTTTACGCCCCCCAAAAATTCCTTCTGATTCCAACTGAAGAGTTTCTTTTGAATCTTCTCCGAGAGGTAGCTGAATTGTAATCTCTTTTGCCTTAAAGAAAAGGCTGGAAGGCCCAAATATTTCTGTAATCTGTCACCCACTTGTACTTGGAGGATAGTACACACAATAGACTTGTCGCGCCGGTTTGTGTTCGGACTAAAGAAGATAGAAGATTTGTCAAAATTGACAAGTTGTCCAGAAGCCTTCTCATACCAATGAATAATCTGACGAACTGCCATAGCCTCTCTCCCGGTATCCTGAAAGAAAATCAGGTTGTCATCGGCAATGAATAAATGAGAAATAATGATATGTCGTAGAATGATCGGAATGTCGTGTAATTTTCCCTGCGACTCAAAATGGTGGAAAAGTGAGGAAAATCCCTCGGCACATAGAACAAATAAGAACGGGGACAAAGGGTCCCCTTGTCGGAGCCCCCGCGAGGGTTTGATGTTACCATAAACAGTACCATTAAGCAAAAAGGAAAAGGACACAGAACGAACACACCTCATAATAGTCAAGCATAAAGAGCCAGGAAGCCCCAACTTACGCATCACGGCTTCTAAGAAATCCCATTCCACGCGGTCGTAAGCCTTCCTCACATCCAGTTTTAGAGCAGCATAGCCTTTACTCCCATTTTTTTTGTTTCCTGAGCTAGTGTTGTCATTCGAAACTTATACTGACAATTGAATTAAACTTTATAAAAATAATTAGCCCAAATGTGGTGGTTAATTGGATGTGGATACAGTCAGTTTTAATAAGGTTAAACTATAATTCCATCTCGACACCCCATGACTCATGAGTCATGGGACATCGAGAATTGGAAAATAAATTTTTAGATGTTTTTGATAAACTATCAATAGTTCACGATTTTAATTGAGTACTTTGGATAGAAAAAAAAAATTAAGTTCGTGACAAAATATTTACACTACAAGAAAACACGACCCTAACGACTGAAAATCGGTCGTTAAAATGAATTTAAAATTAATAAATTATGAAAACTTTAAAATATTTTATTTTCTCTCTCTTCGACCTCCATACGTAAGAGGCGTACTAGTTCCTTTCAAATAACGTGTACAAATCATGTCGCGTTAGTTATATAAGCTTTTTTATTAAGTCCGAAATTATATATATTTCTCTAATATCCCCTCACCAAATCTATATATATATATACAATAAGAAAATGTATATATCCTACGTGACGTCGTATAATCACTTCATTCCACACTACAAGAAAGTGTGTCGGACGCCGACGGAGTCATTGACAAAATATCATCTGTCGCTGAATCACGACGGATTAAGGCATGAGTTGAAAAGAAATCAAGAGACAAACAAGTACCCAAAAGCTTGTTACACGCTTGACACAAACGAGAAGAAAGTGTTGTGTCAATGGGTAAAAAATCGGAGGTTTCCTGACGGTTATGTATCAAATATGGAGAGATGTGTTGATATGAGTAAGCTGAAGATGTTCAGGATGAAAAGTCATGATTGTCATGTTTTCATGCAGTGCATCTTACCAAGTGCTTTTTGTGAGTTGCTTCCCACCCATGTATGAAATGCAATCATAGAACTTAGGTCATGTTTGATAGGGTATATTAGGTGAGATACTTTATGTTTCTCACCATTTTCGTCAGTTTGATAGGCTCTATGAATAATACTCCAAGCCCACAATAAAGGGAAAGCCCGCACCAAAATCATTGTTCCTCTTAGAAACTACATCCACCGCTCACCCCCAGTTCAATAATCTTGATTTGTACAGTAACAAGTATAATTTTCTCGTTGACAAATTTATCCCCACCCAACTACAAAAATAAAAAAGGGAAATACTCTCATGAATTTTTTTGTGATCTTCGCAACTGGAACAACGGAGCTTTTTCTTCTTCGTGCGCTTGCGATTGTTCAACGCTTGAGATCTGAATTGCAATTAGGAGACGAAAGTGTTGGAGCGGCGGCCAAGTGTTGGGGGGCGGTTTTCACCTATTAGGGGTGGCAGAGTGAATTTTTCCTCTATTCACCGATCTATTTTGGTCGGGAAAGAAAGTGGGTGGGGGAAGACGTCTTGGGGAGCGGCGGAGCGATGGGGCTGGTGGCGTCGACGAAAATGTTGGGGGCGGTGAAGTCAACGGAAACTTCAATAACATTTTTTTGTATAATTGAGAAAAAAGAAGGAGAAGGGGTTGGAGAGGCGAGCTTGAGAAGAAGAAGGATTATTTTGGGGATGGGAGACGGCGGCAATAAGGAGTCAGCCTAAGAAGCAGAGGGATTTGTTGGGGGTGGGCGGCGAAATTGAGGGGTGAGCTGAGAAGAATAAGGAATTTGTTGGGTGGAGGGAAGGGAAGGGGATACGTGTTCTAACAATGAAGGGGTGGGGGGGTTGGGGACATTAATTTGACACATTTTTGTTGATTTCTTAAATTAAGGGCAGAAATTACCTCAAAAAGAAAAGGGGTAAAAATATAATTTGTGATTTTGTTTTTTTTATTGGAATAATTTGTTAATTTAATCGTGGGTTATATATTGTCTATCAAACAAAAATATTAGTTATCTCAGAGATTATATCTTAATTATCAAACACAAATATATGATATTTATCACTCATTATTTATGATATTTATCTTAACTTAAATTATCTTGTCATATCCTAATATACCTATCAAACAGGGCCTTAGTATATTTTTTAAAGACTTGTGCTCTCGGAACATTCAGAATGAAGATATGTGTAGCTAGGCTTAATGACATGATCTCCATCACTTTATGCAAGCTTGGATGGATTTTTTTCACCTAGCTTTTTTGATTTAATGGAACATCTTCCGGTCCATTTAGCTGACGACTTGCAGGCCTAGTTCAATTTCGATGGATGTACCCATTTGAGAGGTCATATTAAACTCCATAGATATTATATACACATAAAACGTATTTTGTTTTAATTTGAGTAATACATAGGTACTTGCGAAAGTTGAAAAACAATGTGAAGAACAAAGCTAGAGTAGAATGATTTATTTGCAATGCATACATAGTGGAAGAAGCATCCACATTCTGCTCCTATTATTTTCAAACAAACGGGACATTCTTTTAGGAAAATGTCTACGAGATACCTTGATAGCAAAGAGTATCATGCTTCTCACACACATGTCCTATTGAATTGTATAGATGGACATATCTCAAGTAAGTATTTAACAAAAAATAGTACTCCCTCCGTTCGCGATATCGTTTCCACATTTGCCATTTCGGTCCGTCCGCGATATCGTTTCCACTTCCATTTATAGAAGTAGAGTCCACAAACTTCCATTCACAATAATAGTGGGACCCAAACTCCACTCACTATAATATCCACTACTATCTATTAATATCCACCACTTTTCTTAAAATCCGCGTTGTCTACAATGTGGAAACGATATCACAGACGGAGGGAGTATTATTTATTTAATTATGTGGATATATGAATTTACTTGTACATTATATGCTTTAAGATTGTTTGTCGAATCATTGCACACATTGGGGATTTATGAGGGCGAAATTGATAGTAAGATAGAAACCGAATTTACAACATGGTTCCAAGCATACGTGAGTTTCATTTGCCGATTTTTAGTAATCCATTCCATATGTTATCCATAGTTTTTGCCTTACTCATCCATTGTCGCAATAGTTTAGGTCGTGAACCCTATTAACAATGTTACGAATCAGTTTCTTATTAGTCTTTCTACAAGGCCCATAACAATGTCTCAACATATCTCGATTACTTTGTTAATGGATTCAAATTCCATACGCTTTCACATGGAACATCTCAAGCTACTATGAATAGTGGAGTGTGCATTAGGGGTGATTGTTACGGTGCAAATAAAAATGGTGAGCTTGATTACTATGGTTGTTTGATAGAGGTGTGCGAGTTTGAGTATCAAGGTCTGCTAAAGAAGACAACCACACTATTCAAGTGTGACTGCAAAAATCCTGTCAAATCTGGAGAAAGGACAGAAGATGCATGGGGATATTTTTTATGTTAGGACTTACCTTGTAGGGATCTGCAAAACTCCTGACAACATCACCCATTGGATCAAACGAGAAGATTTCAACGTATACGCAACCGGAGATTAGAAGATATTCCCTCCAACATAACTATTTAATCTCTAGTGTATACATACCCCACTACATCCAACAAAGAAACTACCAGATATGTTGCACATTGAAATCTTAAAGCAATCAAGCTCTACTGCTTACTCTCAAGAACTCAACGTATTTTTGAATAAGGGAATTTTACGATTGTTTAAGCATTATCTTTTAGGATTTCAAGATCCGATCTTCCAGAGATTTCCTACAAACATTCCCTTATAGTTTCTGATAGAAAATTGTTGGATTTGTATACTGAAAGCAAGAATGTTTTATGCTTGTATACAATGTTTCCTAAGTTCACTATTTAATCTCCTATCTGATTGTGTTCATGATTGCATATGTATGTCCTTTGTCTCTATATAAGTAGATTATATGGTGTGTTGTAGATCACAGAAGACCATATAATTGGAATAACCTTAAGAGATATAAACTGATCACAGTCGAGATGACTCTAGGATGAGTCGTTGGTTTAGGCTGCAGTATAGATGGAAAGAGTTTGTCTTGACTACTTGTCTATACTGGTACGTCGTAACGTATTGATAGGATCATAGTGAGATGTATTCTTCTATCTGACATATGTGAAGGATCAAGATCTCGGTGACTTAATAAGATCTTAATACTAATAAGGTTTCAAATATATATGTTGATTCGTGTATCACTTTGATTTACTATGGGTGAGAGTTATATATTAACTTGAGTACTCTGTATCTTGCGTGATAGCGATTAATATATGATATTTGATTATCTGTATTAGTACCCGTATCCGGTATATGATAATGATATCCCCTTAAGGAGCTCAAAAGGTTTATTGCGTTAAACCATGCAGGTTGATTAAGTTCAGACGCAATAATAAGGGTTGAGTGGTACTACTTAAGGATTACAAAGAGATTATATAATATAAGCTGTCAGAGCTTTACTTAATTAAGGGTTAAGTATCAATTTCACCCCTAACGTAGAGGCCCCTGTAGCTATTAACACCCTATGGGCAGGGGTGTGTCAACTAAACCACTAAAGTACCTATTTTCCTCCAATTAAGGCCCCCGACTTAACGGAGAGCTAACACCGTTAACTATTGTTTTTTTTTGTTTTTTTTGTTGGTGGTGGGATCCACACCTTCTTCACCACCAAACTCGCCGGAAACACGCCAGAAATTTCCTTCCCTTTTCCCCATTTTTACTTAATGAATTCATTTATGGCTAAACATGGGAGATTAAAAAGAAGAAGAAAAAAAAGGAAAAGAAAAAAATTGTACAAAATGGAAGAAGACGATGACCTCTAACCATATATATAAATGAATCAAGAAGTGGAGGCGCCGGAGACTCTTGGCGACGTGACCGGAAAAAGCGGCAGCAGCTGCGGCGGGTCCGGTGGGTCCTCGGCGAGGGGTGGAAGTAGAATTTCTTCTCGGCGATGGCCCTCTCCTCCTGATCGGTGGCGGCGCGGTCCTCGTTCATGGGTGTGACGGGGCTGAGCAGGAACGAGGGAAAATCAAGAATGCTCGGCGACAGGATCTCAGGCTTGCGAGGGGAATTAGGGCCGGAGGGTTCCACCACCAACAAAATAAAAAAAATAACAATAGTTAACGGTCTTAACTCTCCGTTAAGTCGGAGGGCTTAATTGGAGGAAAATAGGTACTTTAGGGGTTCAGTTGTCACACCCCTGCCCATAGGGTGTTAATAGCTACAGGGGCCTCTACGTTAGGGGTGAAATTGATAATTAACCCATTAATTAATGAATGTCGGATATTTTAAATACGGAGGTCTAATAAGTCTAAATACAAGCCCGACTCATCATCGGTAATAAAGGGGTAAGTGAATATTGATTCTCTAGTGGAATGAATTAATATTTGTGAATTAATTGTGATCTGGGCTGATCATAAGAATTAATTCATTTGAGGCTCATCTTTATTCCTTGTATCTGATCCCTGGACTGGCCCAAAGTCTCCTGAGCCTAGTAGGAGTCGCCTACTACAGTTATTAAGGCCCTAGGTCTGTGTTTTGTCTTTAAATACAGATATCTGCTCTCAGAATAAGACAGACAAAAATTAGGGTTTTAGAGAGCAGAGCAATAAAGAGGCGCCAACTATAGGGGTCGATTTCTCTGGGAATTCTCATAGTTTGTTGTCCATCCAACGTTGGGAACTGAGCGGGATACAGTTCAGAAGATCTGAGCTGGAGTCAGATTTTCGCGGGAAATCAAGTTCTGGCAGTCTCCGAAGAACGGTCATAACTTTTGCTATTGAACTCTGATTCAAGCGACACAGATGGCCACAGAAACATCTTTCGAAGACGTAGAAGTCATATTTCTTGGAAAAATACGATTAGAGGTCGTTTGAGGGGTCAAACGGAGCATTGAAGTTGACTGACCTGTTCAATGGCGAATTGACGAATTTTTAGGAATTCTTCAGGTATTTCTAAACTCCTCGGTGCAGTGTTTAAATTAATAGGAGCATGCTAGGTTTAATCGATGTATGGTGAATTAAGATAATCCAAGAGACGATCCTTGGGCAAGTCGAGTATTAATTCTATTTAATATTCCTACAATTGGTATCAAAGCCCAGATTAGTTTTCTTGGCTCTGTCTGATACTTCGCATTCGATTAATATGTGCGTGTTTTTATTTTATTTATCTGTTGTTGTTCTTCGTGGTATATTGATTCATGGGATACGTCATTTTTGATGTTGTAATCATTTTTCACCACAAGAAAATTCGTGGTCAGATTAGAATTTCAATTGTAAATTGTTTTTCGGTTATAATCTGTAATTGTGGAAAACAAGACAGAGACGACGACGATCAGATCAGACGGAGAATAGTTGGAGTGGGCTACCGTGTAGAGGGAGGCCATGGCGGCACCGGGAGGCGACGTGCGCCGCGCGCGCGCCGGGTTGGTCTTATAACTTCGTCAACCTAGGTTGACAATAACCCTTGGGCTGCATGCGACATATGTAGCTTGGTTGGATTTAAGTCGATCCATAGCTTTCCGGGCTAGATGGACCAATCTATTTGACTAACTAGGCCTTTTAGGGTTGTGTCAGATTGGCGAACTAGCTTGATGGCCCAGGCTGAGTGTGAATTATTTAGCCTGATGGTTCAAACATGTTAGTCTTGAAGTAAAGTATTCAACCTGGGTCGGAAGCTTATCAAACTGTATGGACCGGGTTGCTCGACTCATTGGGCCAGCTTGGATTATTAATATGGCTTGAGTCAAATTGACGGATTTTGCCCACTACACTAGGCACTCAAGCACTCAAGGAAAATCAGTAGATCACACTAAATAAAGAGGAATCATTGGACCATTACTATATCTCACTGCAAGCCGACCTAACATATCATTCACAGTTGGAGTATGTGCAAGATACCAGTTAGATCCAAAGGAAGCACACTTGGAAGATGTGAAAAGGTTTCCTAGATATCCATGAGCCACTCAAATATAGGTCTATGGTACCCAAATGATGATAATTTTGAAATAACAGGATACTCCGACTCAGATTTTGCAGGTTGTTAAATTGATTGAAAATCTCGACTTCAGGAGCATGTCTTCATGGGATGCAACTTGATATCCTGATTTTCAAAAAAACAAACATAGGTAGCAACTTCGACTAATGGAGTTGAGTACATGATCGCTTGAAATTGTTATTATTATTATTATTATTATTATTATTATTATTATTATTATTATTATTATTATAAAATTGATTGTTTACCAATTCTAGATATGAACAACACTAAAAGACATATCAAATAATAAAATATACTCCCTCCGTCCCATTAAAGTTGACCACATTTCCATTTTGGTTGTCCCACTAATGTTGGTCACTTTCTAAAAATGGTAAAAATTTAACTTAATTAAGACCACTAATTAAGTTATTAAGTAACCCTAATTTAACCTACTTAAATCTATTTTTCCATCATTTGCACCTAACCCAGCCGCCCACTCTCTAAAGCTCTCCTTCTTTCTTCTTCTCCGGCGGACGACACCGCCGCCGGTCGTCGGCCTCCGCCCCGCCCCCGACCTCTCTCACCTCTGTTCTCTCCCTCTATCTCTCTCGTTGGCGCAATTTGGGGACGCCGACTCACCTGATTCCCTTTCCCCAGCCACGGCGCCGCCCTTCTCTTACAATAACCAGTCGTCGGCCTCGATCTTTTTTTTTTTTTTTTGGTTTCTGGTTTATGGGCGGAGGATGACGGATTTGGAGGCTAGGGCTTTTATGGGCGTCGAAGCTCTGGTGAGGAAGAAGGCGGAGGTCGCGATTTGGAGGTCTAGGGCTCCGATTGGGTTTTTTTTTGGTTTCTGGTTTCTGGGCGGAGGATGGCGGATTTGGAGGCTAGGGCTTTTGATGGGCATCGAAGCTCTGGTGTGGAAGAAGGCGGAGGTCGCGATTCGGAGGTCTAGGGCTCCGATTGGGTTGTCTCTGTTTTTTTTTTTTAGGTTTCTGGTTTTTGGGCATCGAAACTCTGGTGAGGAAGAAGGCGTAGGTGATGCGACGGTGAGGAAAAAGGCGGAGGAAGGCAGAGGTGATGCGACGATGTGAAGGCGAAGTCTGGTTTGGGTGAGGGGGAATATTTGGGGGTGGTTCATCTGTCGCCGGTCATCGGCCGCCGGAGAGTTGCCGACAGATTTGTGGTGGTTGTTGGGAGATTTGCTAATTAAGCAATTAAGATAAACAAAAAGTCAATTAAAAATATAAACCACTCAATTAAAACATAACACTCAATTTCTTAATTTTCGTGCCGAAAAGAATGTGGCCAACAATATTGGGACGGATGGAGTATATGACAATTGATAATGAAACTCATAAATAATTATTAGCTAGAAACAAGATTTTGTAGTTATTGGACATGAATTATGAATTGAGGTATAAAGTGATGTGGCAATAAAATTATAATAGGATTAATTATGTTTTTTTGGTCATTAACTTTCAATATTTTGTTAAAAAATGTCTATAATTTTTATTTTTCATTTAAATTTTTTATTTTTTAATATTTTTCAAAAAATATATCACTATGACACTATATAAAACTAGACGAAAAAAATAATGAATTATCGCTGGATTCTTAATTTATAAAAACAGAAAATAAAACAATAATGATTCCTATGTCCTATTTTAATAGGCTCATTTTTTTTTTTTGAGACATCTCATTAGAATAGGTCTATTTTTTTATTTTAAATAAAGAAAATGTATTTAATTGATGTGAACCACACCAATTTTCTCCTTAAAATTATTTTTTTTAATTTTTGTGCCAAAAAGAAGTGAGTTTATTAGAGTGAGTATATAACTCACATGAGTTGGATGTCTTAAATAATAGGGTGAAGGCGTTGTGTTTAGGGATGGCAACGGGCTGGATCTGGACCGGGTCTGGCCAATACCAGATCCAGATCCGTTTTCATATATCAGATCCAGATTCAGATCCAGATCCGTGGATCTGTAAATTTTGGATCCAGATCCAGATCCGTCAGATCCGCGGGTCCACGGGTCCAGATCCATGGATCTACTATTTTTAAATTAAATTTAAAAAATTTCACAAAATCAACAACATCTAATTTCCATCATAAAAAATATAACACAAAATACTTTTATCTAATTACTTTTAGTTTTTATTCTTTTGAATATAATTTATTTATTATTTTTAATTTAGTTAATATTATTAGTAAACTAAATATAAAATATAAAAAATATATATAAAATAAAACGGATCGACGGGTCGGATCTGGGCCGGATCCGGATCTAAAATTTCAAGATCCAGATCCAGATTCGTTTTCAAAATTGAGATCCAGATCCAGATCCAGATCCGTCGGGTCCAAAAAATTGAGATCGGATCCACGGATCTGGACCGGGTCCAAGATCCACTGCCGTCCCTAGTTGTGTTGTCAAGTGATAAGGCCGTGAAACCCCCAAAACCCCAGACTTCTCTCTGCTCACCCAGCAATGGCGTACAACCTCACAGCCCCGCCTTCGTCTTCTCTCTTCTCCGAAACCAGTCTATTCTGCACCTATCTCTCCCCTCCTAAGCTCTCACATCTCAGAATCCCCACAAATCTCAACTTTCCTCCCAAACTCCAACGCCCAAAACTCTCCTTTCATGTCTCCGCTGAAGTCTCATTGCAGGAACCTCTCCTCAACGCAGTCGGTCAAGATTCTGAAATCCCAAACCAAAAGTCGGTTCCTCCATCCAAATCGTTCGTTTGGGTCAACCCCAAAAACCCCAAAGCCTCAAAATTGATGAAGACATCTCGTGATTTAAGGTATGCTTCATTACTGAAAATCGCAGAATCTTTAAATTCTTGCGCTCCGTTAGATGATACTATTTCGGGAGTGTTAGGTGTTCTTGGGGATAATATAGTAGAGCAGGAGGCCGTGGTTATTTTGAACAACATGTCTAATAGCGAAACTGCGCCATTAGTGCTCGATTACTTTCTGAAGAGGTTGAAGATGATTAGAGAAGTAGTTTTGTATAATGTGACTCTGAAAGTTTTTAGGAAGTGTAAGGAATTGGGCAAGGCGGAGAGTTTGTTCAGTTTGATGCTTGAGAGGGGGGTTAAGCCCGATAATGTTACATTCTCGACTATCATTAGCTGCGCCAGGCTGTCGTCTTTGCCTGAGAAGGCCGTCGAGTGGTTTGAGAAGATGTCGTCGTTTGGGTGTGAGCCTGATAAGGTGACTTGCTCGGTGATGATTGATGTGTACGGGAGAGTGGGCAATGTGGCCGTTGCTTTGAGTATGTATGATCGTGCAAGGAGCGAGAAATGGCGTCTCGATCCCGTGACATTCTCCACCTTGATTAGGATCTATAGGTCGGAGAGTAATTATGATGGGTGTTTGAATTTGTACGAGGAGATGAAGGCGTTGGGGGTTAAGGCGAATGCCTCTGTGTATAATGCACTCTTGGATGCTATGGGAAGAGCAAAGAGGCCGTGGCAGGCGAAGACTATTTATAGGCAGATGCTTAAGAATGGAGTTGAGCCGACTTGGGGAACTTATGCTGCATTGATTAGGGCGTATGGTAGGGCTCGATATGGCATAGATGCGCTTGCTGTTTATAAGGAGATGAAGGAGAAGGGCTTGGAGCTGAATGTTCTTTTGTATAATACGCTGTTGGCCACATGTGCTGATGTAGGGTTTACTGATGAAGCTGCCGAGATTTTTGAGGATATGAAGCGCTCGGGGACCTGCAAGCCCGATAGCTGGACGTATGCTTCTTTGATTACAATAAATTCTTGCAGTGGGAAAGTTGAGGAGGCGGAGGCCACGTTGAAAGAAATGTTGGAGGGTGGTTTTGTGGCTAACATCTTCATCTTGACCTCAATGATCCAGTGCTACGGGAAAGCTGGTCGTATAGATGATGTTGTGAGGACTTTTGATCAGTTGTTGGAGTCGGGCATAGTTCCTGATGCGCGATTCTCTGGTAGTCTTCTCAATGTAATGACCCAAGCACCAAAGGAAGAACTTGGGAAGCTGACTACATGCATTGAGAAGGCTCACCCGAAGCTTGGTTATGTAGTAAAACTCGTTCTTGATGAAGAAGATACAGACCGAGAAATCTTCAGAAAGGAAGTTGGTGAGCTCTTGGAATCTATTGGTACTGATGTTAAAAAGGCATACTGCAATTGCTTGATTGATCTCTGTGCTAGCCTAAATCAGCTAGAGAGAGCTTGTGAGTTGCTAGACCTCGGCCTTGCGCTCGAAATATACACGGATATCATGTCCAAGACCCCAACACAGTGGTCTTTGCACTTGAAGAGCCTCTCTCTCGGGGCGGCCTTGACTGCCCTGCATGTTTGGATGAAGGATTTGTCGAAGGCACTTGAAAATGGGGAGGAATTCCCAGAGTTACTCGGGATTAACACAGGACACGGAAAGCACAAGTTTTCTGAGAGAGGTCTGGCAGGAACTTTCGAGCCACATCTGAAGGAACTGAACGCCCCATTTCATGAGGCGCCAGACAAGCTTGGCTGGTTTCTGACGACAAAGGTTGCAGCGATATCATGGCTGGAGTCGAGGAATTCCCAAGAAGCAGTTTTGGCTTAGTCAGATGTCTAAGGTTGTTGCTACTTTCTATACTTCCATTAGCTGGTAATCTGCTGACACAGTCCCTATTAGTTTATCAGCATTTTTCAAGTTTTCTACTTTCATCTGCGCTTTGTCGACACTTTTGATTGAGGAAGTTTTATTTGAGTTGCTATTTGCTCTACAATACTCAATTATTTAGAACTTTGTAATTTCATCTAAATTCTTTCTCCCCGGCTGCCCCTTCTGGTGCCGGTGATTGAGATGATTTATCAATAAAATCGACTTGTAAACGTAGTTCTTGTGTCTTGCCTTTCAATAGAGCTTCTTGCTACAAAATTCATGTTAAGTTCCATTTTTTTTTATAACCTGAAAGAACTAATTTTACAATGTTTGAAATTAGAATGTCAACTATATATAATAAATTAAGGTTGACAAGATGTGGGACTCCAGTGAGCTGACTTTCCTGTTTCAAAGTCATCTGCACTTTATAAAATTCTTGGTTCAAGGGATGTTGCTGCAGGAGTTTGACTATAACAAGGTAATTATAAACTAGTTTAAGAGTCAACTTTTTCAAATTATAAATGTGTGTAGAAGATATAGTATTTTGTTAATAACCTGTCGGCCCAATACATTTGGGTTTGAAAGCAAATGATAACATATAATAAATCAAATTTGTGAACTAGCATAATGTGGTCTGCACGTTTGATGTTGTTATATGCAGATTTATATATAAGTTGAGCTCATGCCAAGTGCTTCTCATTCAAAAATGGGGAACTGCATTGGAGCTTCAAGTATCAAGTTCTGCAGGAGAAAGTTGTCATCGTCCTCGTCTCGGAGAGATGAGGTCGAACTTCTGATACACAAGCGCGGCAGCAGCAACGTCATCGGAATACCTAAAAGAGTGAAGATAGTGGTGAACAAGAAGCAGTTGGAGAGGCTAATGGCGAGCATGGAGGAGGTGCAGTCGAGACGTATGATGCTGCAGTCGTTGCTCAGACGATCAAGGAAATGGAGGCCGTCATTGGCTGCAATTCCAGAGCTGTAGGAGAGGGAGAAGATATGTTTTCTGCTTTCTTTGTTTTTCTTTTCTTTGCTGCGCAGCTTTGCCGTTTTCCATGGGTGGCTGCATTGCTCCTTTTTTTAGTTTTGGACTTTAAACAGGCTCGGCTACAAATCTTGGCTGAAAATGTATATATTAATGCTCTGCAGATTGCCGCTCTTGTTTAGGTAGAATATCCATTTATAGATATTATTATTATCATTAATCTATCAACTTATTTATTTATTTTATCATATTATGAGCTTTTTTTTTTCTATTCACACAATATAATTAATAATTACTTCCTCCGTTCCACCTTTATAATCCACTTTGCTTTTTCACACATAAGAAAATACAATTAATATTGTTTGAAAAATATAAATTATATGTAATTATTCAATTTAGTCCTTATTTATTCTATGTTTGACTATATTAATTGAAAGACAAACTATAAATTGTGAATTTTATAAATTTTAAATAAAGTTATTTTAGTAAAAAAAAATTAATGCAAATTTAATTTAGAAAATAATATATATTGGAACATTCTGAAAAGAAACAAATGATTATTTATCTATCTATTCTATTATGATACGTTTTCTTTGGTTGTAAATTGAAAAATAAGGGATAATCAAAATTTCACCATTAATTTGTTTCTTATAAATAAGGAAATAAAATTTTATAATATATATACAAATAGTTATAAAATATATCTTGAAGTATACAAACCCTAACAACATCCTGATAATAGTCATTTGTGTAAGACATTAAGATGTAAGGTTGAATATTATCTCACCATCCTCTTCTCCCAATTCAAAAAACAAGATAAATAATAAATTATAGGATCATACCCTAATTAAAATCCTAAATTTGCGGGGGAGTAATAAGTTTATGTTTATCTAGTGCAAGTAAAAAAAAACTAAGTCCGCGCAGCCAAACCAGAGTTTCCGTGTACAACACACTCAACAAATTAATTAGTTTATATACTCCTCAGTAAACAATTTGTTCGTTTAATAAACCCTAAACCACACTCCTTCCAAAGATGTTGGGATTAAACCGTCTCAACTCAGCCGATCGCCTCGCCGCTCTCTTCGTCGCCGCCGCCGCCACCTATCTGATACGAACCGTTAGGAGTCGCAACACTTGTACGAGGAAAAGGCTGCCGCCGGAGCTCGTGACGATGACCACGTACGCGCACGGCGGCGTATGCGATGTGGTTAGCAACACTTATAAGCGGAAAACGCTGCCTGCGGAGCTCTCGATGAATGTGCCGATTCTCACGTGCGAGTCAGCCGCAAACGGCGGCGTATGCGATGTGTATTTGGTTGGAACCACGCACTTTTGTCCGGTAATTTACTCTTATTTTCATCTGTTTATTTCATATACGTATAGTTCTCAAGTAAACTTGGAGCAACTTATTTTTCTAATAATATTAATTCTTGGAGTATTCTTGGTGCGCGCATTTATTAATATGATACTAATTGTTCACTTGCATGTTTGATTTAGTAGATGAGATAGATAAAATTGATAGAATTGAATGAGTGATTAAATAATTCACTCAATTTTATTGTGATAAATAATTGGATGATTTAGATGCGGGTCGAATTATCAATCATAAGTCTAATTATACAAATCAAACCAAATACTTGATTAAAATTGATTATTTTATATATCAATTATGGCTTATCATTTAAACCAAACGCCTCCTAAATTAACTATTCTTAATTTTCAGGAATCTTGTCGACGCGTTCGGGATGTCATACGATTCTTGAAACCACAGGTGTTTTTCATTTGAAAGTTATTACTCATGCTTTACTGCACTTAGGGATGTCCAAAAAGTCTGAAACCGACGGGTCGACCCGAATAGACCGATATAAAAGGAGGGTTAGGGCTGAAAATTTAGACTGAATGGCCCGAACCGAAAATAGCCCGAGCCCGATAGGGTTGGCCCGAAAATCAAATCGAGTGGGTTGGCCCGATTAACCGAACACTTTCTTAATAATTAATTTTTAAACTTTAAAACTTCACTTTTAATTCGATAATAACATTTTGATGCCTATGGAATATGTTTTGATTTTTTCCAACGGTTAATAACAAACATCTATGATATAAAAGTCAAAGAAATATAATCATTTATGTTAAATTTATATACAATTTCTTATTGAAAATGAAGTTAAAGTTAAATATTATGTAAATTTACTTTAAAATAACACTATTTTTTGTATCTAAAACAAGACGAAATGTCTTGATTTAAAAGATACGACATATTTTTATTACAAGAATATGATCATCTATGAAAAAAAATAAACATATAAAAAAATTGTAAAATTGTGGGCCGAACGGGCTTGCCCGAAACCGAGTGGGTTAGGGTTAGGGTCAAAAAAATTTAGCCCGAAAAATAAAAAAATCGACTAGCCCGAATCGAAAATAACCCGAAACTGAATGGGCTGGCCCAATTGACATCCCTAAGTGCACTATATTCTGGCAAAAACTTGTATACATTCGTATTTATTTTTGCAAAAAGTTGTGTACATTTGGATGTATTGCGCAGCCACCCCAATTAGCTTGGGTTCATCCTAATAAGGGTTTAATTAATCCCTAGTTAAGATTTATTAATCAAAATTGAAAATTAGAATTTAATTAGGATAGTTGCACCACGTGTACTTTTATGTATGTGATCTATTATGCTATTTTTCCTCTGTCTTTTTTTCACTTTCTAAAATATCAGTAATACGTTTACAGGTTGTTTTCATGGAATTATGCCCTAAACGCATTGGTCTACTTACGCCTGACAAGGTTTGTAGTTTAAAATAAATCTATCATTCTTCATGAATTTGCTACAATATACTCCCTCTGTCGTGTTGCCGCCGGTTCAGGAACCGCCGGTTCCGGGCCCGAACCGGCGGTTCAGGGTCAAGAATCCGGCAGATCGGAACCGGCCCGGATGAAATGTGAAGGGCCGATTTTCGGACCCTGAATCGGCGGTTCCGGGCCGGGCCGAAAACCGGCGGTTCCCGGTTTTTCACTTTTTTTTTGTATTATTTTTATTTTTAATGAAATTAAATGATTTGTGTTAATTTCAACTAAATGTAGCTTCACTATTTATAGTGTACTACACATGGTAGAGAATCCTACATTTTTTAATGTGGGATAATGTAGCTTCACTATTTATAGTGTACTACACATGGTAGAGAATCCTACATTTTTCAATGTGGGATAATTTCAACTTAATGGAGCTTCACTATCTATAGTGTACTACATATTGTAAAGAATACTACTCCCTCCGTCCACGAAAAAGTGCCCCATTTGAGTGCTAGCACGGGTTTTAAGAAAGCTGAAAAAGGTGGTGTAAAAGACTAAAAGGGTAGTGTTAATGTATTGTGGTTACTTTTACTAATCTTGCACTAACTATTTGGCATTATTTTATTAGGTGAATTAAATGAAAGCATTTAAATGAGAAAACATTAAATAAATAAATTGAAAATTCGAAAATAAATAAATAAATAAACTGAAAATTGAGAAAATAAATAAATAAACTGGAAATAAATAAATAAATAAGTAAATAAACTAGAAAATAAATAAACTGAAAATTCAAAAATAAATAAATAACTAAACTTGAAATTCAGAAAATAAATAAATAAATAAACTGGAAATAAATTAACTAAAAATTCGAAAATAAATAAATAAATAAACTGAAAATTGAGAAAATAAATAAATAAACTGAAAATTCGAAAATAAATAAATAAATAAACTGAAAATTCAAAAATAAATAAACTTGAAATTCAGAAAATAAATAAATAAATAAACTGAAAATTCAGAAAATAAATAAATAAATAAACTGGAAAATAAATAAACTGGAAATAAATAAATAAATAAGTAAATAAACTGGAAATAAATAAACTGAAAATTCAAAAATAAATAAATAAATAAACTTGAAATTCAGAAAATAAATAAATAAATAAACTGAAAATTCAGAAAATAAATATATAAATAAACTGGAAATAAATAAATAAATAAATAAACTGAAAATTCAGAAAATAAATAAATAAACTGGAAATAAATAAATAAACTGGAAATAAATAAACTAAAAATTCAAAAATAAATAAATAAATAAACTTGAAATTCAGAAAATAAATAAATAAACTGAAAATTCAGAAAATAAATATATAAATAAAATGGAAAATAAATAAACTGGAAATAAATAAATAAACTGAAAATTCAGAAAATAAATAAATAAACTGGAAATAAATAAATAAACTGGAAATAAATAAACTAAAAATTCAAAAATAAATAAATAAATAAACTTGAAATTCAGAAAATAAATAAATAAATAAACTGAAAATTAAGAAAATAAATAAATAAATGGGATTGATTAGGCGTGGGGGAGTTGGTTTCGTAGTTTGAATTAGTGAGTTAATTGTGTGGGTTAATTGCATAGATTAAATAAAAGTGTGGATTTATTAATGACATAAGTTGTAAATAAATTGAAAAGTAAAGAGTATGAATGTACAAAAAGGTAAACATGACACTTTTTCGTGGACAAAAAAAAAGGGTAAGTAGGGCACTTTTTCGTGGATAGAGGGAGTACATTTTTCAATGTGGGATCACTCAACCTAACTTATAAATATAGAACTTATAGTCATGTAATATATAACTTACAACTTATAAATATATAACTTGTAACTTATAACTTATATTCATCTAATAGTTTTTACTTTAGTTGAAAAAAATATTAAAATTACTCAACTTATACTATATAGTTTTATAAATTATGATGTTAAAAACTTAAAATGTTAAAATTACTCAACTTAAAGTCGTAAATTACTTAATACTAACTTATATACTATTGTCATATAAATATATAATTTTTAAATATATGTTTTGTTTTTTATAAAATATTACAAGGATACAAATTACATAATCTTTAAAATTGAATAAGTAAACTAACTAATATTAACTAATTGATCCCTAGACCTTATAAGTTATAAGTTACATATTTATAAGTTATATATTTAGAAGTTATAAGTTATTACATGAATATAAGTTATATATTTATAAGTTAGGTTGAGTGATCCCATATTGAAAATGTAGGATTCTTTACAATGTGTAGTACATTATAGATAGTGAAGCTACATTATCCCACATTGAAAAATGTAGGATTCTCTACCATGTTTAGTACACTATAAATAGTGAAGCTACATTATCCCACATTGAAAAATGTAGGATTATCTACCATGTGTAGTACACTATAAATAGTGAAACTACATTTAGTTAAAATTATTAAGATTTGAATATAAAATTAAAAAAAAAAAAAATTGGTCGGGCCCGGCGGTTCAGGGCCGAACTGGCGGGCCGGCCCGGCGGGCCGCGGGCCGCCCTCCCCTTGAACTGTAACCGGACCGAGCTCCTTGGCGGGCCGGTCCCGGAACCGGCCCGTGGTCAACGGTCCGGGCCCGGACTATTGACTTTCGGGCCGGTTCAGGGTCGGCCCGCCGGTCCCGGTTGAACCGTGGCATCTATAGTCCCAGTCGTAACATCCCAAAAGAATGAAATACGTAAATTAAGAACATGTAGATAAAATAAATAAGAAGAAAGATATATGGAGTAGTGTAAAAGTAAGAGATAGATAAAGTAAATGATGAGGAGAGATAGAGAAACTAGATAAAATAAATCATTTCCTTTTTCTGAATTGTGACATTATAAATGAGATGCCCAAAAAAAAATTTGAGACGTTATTATTGGAATGGAGGGAATAGCACTTTTGTGCTCTATTACATGGGCCCAGTTAGTGAGGATGGCTTGACATCAGTAACTATGCAAGTCTCTTTTATTCTTTTGTTCATATTGATTGTACGGTTACTTTAAGAATTGATTTGTCTGACTTTCTAATACCATATTCAATTCCTGATAATGTTTTTTTCGAACTCTAATAAGCCTTGTTTTGCATCTTGCTAAGGTATGAATCTAAATTTCATTTATGCTAACTCATCTTTTCTAGAATAATGGTAAAATTACAGAATTTCAAGTGGCATATGAGGAAGCAATGGAATATGGTGCCAAAATTATACTTGGTGATCGACCTTACGAGGTGAGATACTTATATACTTCAGCATTGGCATTTTGAATAGTGTTAATACTCTATCTCCATCTTCGGCTATTGAGTTTTCTTTACCATAATAATATTTTCCACTTTATTATGAGCAGCGTGTTACATCATCACCCTTTTGTACGTAGTGCCTAACTGCCTATATACAAAAAACTATTCAGAGATTAAATTTTAATATTTCGTTATTATTTATGTAGAAGTTCTTTTTGTTGCGTCTTTTCTGCATGTCTATACACCCAAATAACATTGTGTTAATATATTCCAAAACTTATTACTTTTCACTTCCTAATTTTTTCTTCTTCCTTAGATTACATGCAAGAGAATACGGGTCATGGCGTTTCTTTGGGATATTATCCGATGTTTTCTAGGAACTTTTCCAACTGATGAGGATGCACTTAAGACGGTATACTTAGCTTATAAGAGTGACCTATATTATCTGCATTATATATGGGGAATTCAGATTAAGATGGTGTTTAACTAAGCTTATTTTAGATAGCTTGGAAGCCTTAACAAGTTATAATTACACGTTTCAAAAGCTTATAAAATGTAATGTCTTTCGATCTTTTAAGTTGTTAAAGTGTTTGGATAATTGAACTTATAAACTAGAGATGAAATTGTAAGTTAGATAGAAAAAAAAAATACTAATTAAACAGATGAAATTAGAAGGGTACATGTTGAAAATAACAAACTATATTTTGCTTGACATTTCTCAAAAGTTTATGAGCTTTTAAACAACTTATAAACTATTTTAAGTATAAGTTCAGCTGAACACCCTCTTAATAATGTTACTCGAGCATTAGAAAGCTGATTTTTCCTTTATGTAGATGGGCGAAAAGAATGATCAGATGGACAAGATGTTTCCTACTTTGATGGAAACCTTACTTCATGAGCGAGATCGGTTTGTGTTCTAATCCGTTTGAATTGACTTTTTCATTCTTCATCTTGCTATTCTAGGCTTCATATCTTTGTAATCGAGCATGTTTGATTGTTTTCATTCTATATTTACTCTGTATAGATATATGTCGACCAATTTATTAGAAGTAGCATCCAAACATAACTCAGTTGTTATTGTCGTTGGAGAGGCCCACTTACAAGGAATTCAGAAGAACTGGAAACAACATGTTGATGTAAAGATCTTATGCCATTTATTAATTACTTTGTCCTTTAAAATTCATTTATCGTTCCACGTTGCAATTTCAAATATATTGCCTTTATGTTCTTCAATATTTCAGATGAAGGAACTTCTTCATGTACCGAGATTTGGAGGCTTTGTTGGGGAGGTCCTATTGTCTTTTATTTTTCATTGCCTATATTATTAATTAGTTATTCATTTTCGTTAGAATTTCTAACTCTACTATAGAGATTGTGATGTTCTTAAGAGATGTTTTATGTCCTTATTAGACATTTTCTCTTGAAATCTGTTTTTATATAAATATATAGGGGCGGTCTCCAGTAAGACCCCATATTTTTCGTGTAAATTGTGAAATTTCACCACATATCAAATTTCACATCTTGTATATACATCTTGTTCGTTAGATATACGTCTTGTTCATTAGTATTATATGTCTTATTCATTGTCTTCAGTGTTACACGAAAAATATGGGGTCTCACTGGAGACCACCCCTATATATATATATATATATATATATATAGGGAGAAGTTCTAATAAAAACCTCTATTAAAATGAGAACTAGGAACTAATCTTGGCCTTTTAATATTTAGATCTAGCGGTTAAGATTAAAGCACTTAAAAAATCACGCCTAATTAGGAGTGACTAATTTGAGTTGCCGTTTTTTTCTCTTTTCAATAATTTAAGGGTTAGTTAAGTAATTTCTAATATCATGAATTAATTAAAGATGATATTTATACGGGATTGTATTTTTAAGAATGCAATTCATTATATTTTATGCAACTTGTTGTAATACAAAATAGATATTTTAACTTTAGGCATAGATATTTATTGTGCAACTCGAATTTATCCAAAATGCAAGTTCAGTCTCTCACATATGCAAATAACATATTTAACATAAATATGTTTTACTTAGTAACATAATACTTTTATGAGAATAAATAATGTTCACAATGTAACTATGCAATTTACCTATAATATTTAATATTTCGATTTTTAACAATGTAACTATGTAGTTTACAGTTGCACAAATGCAACTAAGGTAAA
Organism: Salvia miltiorrhiza; assembly: GCF_028751815.1. Taxonomy (NCBI): domain Eukaryota; kingdom Viridiplantae; phylum Streptophyta; class Magnoliopsida; order Lamiales; family Lamiaceae; genus Salvia; species Salvia miltiorrhiza. The sequence goes on along the minus strand of NC_080388.1, from coordinate 16,910,321 downwards.
AAGTCACGTGTTTGCTATTATACATATTTCATGCAATATAATAAACATTTATGTGCAACAACATCATAACGTATTTAATGTGCAATTAAGAATAATATACAATGCAACAACATAAACTATTTTATGCAAGAACACTTGTCATTTGTGCAACTATATATGAATAACTTACAAGGAAGAACATACACAACAGCACTAGGCAATATCACAAACAATTTATACAATTGCATAAAAGTACATAGTTCAACAAAATATAATATACTCTACAATTACAAATATCATATTCAAAAGTAGATTGTACAACAAAATACACTATAGTGTGCAAGTATAGTGCCACCAAATATACACAACATTTAAAAGTAAAAATCATATTTTAACTTTTCTATGCAATTCGTATTAACTATCTATGGAGCTACAAGTAACATTTCCCAAACATAGTCAAGAAAAAATAAAAAAGTCTATAATCGAGAAATCAAATGAATTTTAAAAATGCATCTTGTAAAAGGTAATTATGCAACTACCATCTTTCATAGAAAAAATTCATATGATCGATTCAGATTTATTAATGGATCAGATATTACAACAAATTCAAAACAATAATCTCATCATTGAATCGTATTTCGGCACTCATTCAACAAAACTAAGAAGCCTACAAGCAAAACTAAATTTAAAAATCAAAGATTTTGGAGCAGATTCAAACGTCAATCTGCTTGGAAGCGTCGCTGTAGAAACTCCGTTTATCGCCAAAGATTCAACACCTTCTCTTTAGTTTTTCTACTCCGCCGCTGCAATAACTTTAATCGCCGAAGATCTCTCTGAGATTCAATGTTCGTCCCATATTGAGGTGAAAAAGAAAACACATGCAATTCACAAGGTTATATATAGTCAGCACAAGGCTTTCCTCAAAACAAAAAAAAAAAAAAAAAATCATTTGTACAACTAAAACATCATACAATTCAATTAGCTTCAACCGTGCAACAAATAAATAATTCCTATGCAACAACTCATCACACAAACTTTCATGCAAGCAGTAAGCACAAAAAATACAACAAGAAATTTATTTTCACAAAAACCTCATGTGTGAGACTGATGAACATTAGTAAATGCAATTAGCTTCATCTATGCAACAACACAATATTTCTGTGCAAGTTATTATTTTCTATGCACCAACTCACAACTTAAATGCAATTAGCCAAAAAAACAAAGCAAAGCAACAATATACAATTAACGAGCAACACAAAATCTCATTTGTGCAACATATTTGTATTGTGTTGCTAAAGAATTTTGATACAAAAAAAAAAACGAGCAACACAATTATGAAACTATGCAAATCGATTAAGTTTCTCATGCTTTAACCCAAATGCAAATGTTCATTTTTATTGTGTTTCTAAACAATTTTAATTCACACAAAAAATAAAAACCGAGCAACACAACTGTGGAACTATGCAACGATGCATACCGATTAAGTTTCATGCTTTAATCCAAATGCAAATGATCATTTTTATTTTGTTGCTAAACAATTTTTAATTTTTTATCCACACAAAAATTCAAAACTGAGCAACACAACAACTAAAATTTAATTTACTTTGCAACAATATCAAACGATCATCAATGCAACACATACAAATTCAGTGACATTGAGAATAACTTAATCTATGCATCTGTATTTTTCATCGGTGCAACACACTACACTACAGTAACTATGTAATTTCAGATCCAAACGTGGAACACAATATAATAACTCATATAATTTCAGATCTAACTGTGCAACATAATCAAGCAACTATGCATTAAAAAATTAACTAATCATCAACGTGAGTGTAACAATAATTTTCAAGGAAAGAGAGTTAGAGCAACTATGCAGTTCATATCATAATTATGCAACAAATATATGCAATTATGAAATAAAAAATGATACAACTAGGCATTTTCGATTCCAACTATGCAATTAAAATAGATACACCTATACAATATAGATCCCAACTATTCAATTTCAATCCCTACTATGCAACAAATTCATACAACTATGCAATTAAAATATTCACTGTGCAACAATATCGAATCACACAGAAATGATTGCAATTCAGTTTACCTTCTCTCCCCGAATTTGAAACCCACGCCTCCACCGCCTTCGGTAAGTCACCGGTTGTACAAAACTCACACCTTCGTGCCGGTTGTTACAAACTCGCCAGTTAATTCGAGAAACAGACGCCTCCGTCGTTGCCTTGCACAGACCGCCGCCACCTTGCACAGAGTCGCCTTGCACAGATCGGCGTCCAATATTCCTGCAAATCGTTCGTCTACTGCTTCGTCGCCGGCGTGCAGATCGGTGGTTCGTCAACTGCACAGAAGGCAGCGGTTTCTTACTTCTCAAGCCCTAGACTAATTTCAAAAGTGAAAGTGAAATTGCATATGAGAATACCGTGTAAATTTTAATTTACTCCTTTACATTTCTACCCTTTTAGTTAAAATTACATTTAAATTATATATTAAAATGTGCATCTCTAATTTAATCTCAACCCTTTATTTTATTAAAATCAGTGGTTTAGATTAGGTTCCTAGTTTTCATCTTAAGGGGGGTTTCTATTTTAACCCCACCCTATATATATATATATATATATATATATATATATATATATATATATTTAGTTAAACTATAAAACTTAAGAAATTTCTCTCTAATCTCTCCTCAACTTTTGAATAAACCTATTTTTTGATTTTTTAGTTTTTTTCTTTTAACTTATATTGTTTTCTTATTTTTTTTCTTTTTCACAATAACATTTTTTTAATTGTGAATTCTTCTTTATTTTTTTTATATTAAGCTCAAATATATTATAGCTAAAATTATACTCCCTCCGTCCATGAAAGAACTTCCGTCCATGAAAGAACTTCCTAGGAGGGAGTGACACGGGTTTTAAGAAAAAATATTGTTGAGTGTATTGAGAGTGGATAAAAGGTAGTTGAATGTATTGGGAGTGGTGAAAAGGTGTTATAATTAATATTGTGAGTTGTGAAAAGGGAAAAATAAGAGGATTATAAGTGGTGGGATATAGTCCAAAAATAGGTAGGAAGTTCTTTTGTGGACGTCCCAAAAAGGAAAGATAGGAAATTCTTTCGTGGACGGAGGGAGTAGTATTCTTTAGGGGTTATTGCCATAAAATACACATACTTTGCCAATTTTTTTATTTATACCATGACTTTAAAATTTGGCCAGAAAATACATCAATTTTAAATTTAATCTTAATTTTAACATAATTTGAATTTATGAAAAATAAAGATCTATGTGGCATATTAATTTTTATTTTAAATCTAGATAGCATATTAATTTTTGTTTTAAATCTATTTGGCATGACCACAACACACACCTCACACCCACACACACAAACATACACACCACACACACACAAACACGAACACACACCACACACACACACGACACACACAAACATGAACACACACAACACACACACTCACAGACACGCCGCCCGCCCCTTCTCTCTCAGTGCTTCTGCCGCCGCCGCCGGAGCGGCGTCTCCTCCCTTCGTTCTATCTCTCATCCTTCATCTCTCGTTCTCTCTCTCCTCCCTCATTTGGAAATAGGTTGAAGCTTAAAAAAATTTCGTCGACCCTAATTTGGAGAGCTCCTTTATCGTCGGAAAACAGAGCAAAGGAGAGATGGGTTATCGGTAAGAAAGAAGGCTCCGATTTGGGGCAACTGATTTGGGGATCAAAGGGTTTCAAGCGGTGGCTCTAATCCGATTTGGGGATAGAGCTGATCTTCACCGGAGTTCGCGGAGAGGGAGGTTGAGCCTAGGGTTTCAGGCGGCGGTCGACGACTACTCTTGTCTGTGGAGGGAGCGGCGGCGCCGCTATTTGTGTGTGTGCCTTTTGAATTCAGGGGAAATGAAGGGAGAGCTGAGAAATGAGAGAGGAGAGACAGAACAAAGGGAGAGACGGAGACGTCGAGCCAACAGCGGCAGGAGCACCGAGAGAGATGGGGTGGGCGGCGTGTCTGTGAGTGTGTCTGTTGTGTGGGTGTGAGGGAGAAAGGTAGAGGGAGAGAGGGGAGGGGGCTTCCGGCCTCCGTCGGGCGGCGGCGCCGCCCGGAAGTAGGCGTGAGAGGGAGAGAGAAGGTGTTGTGCGTGTGTGTGTGGGAGGCGGGGGTGGGTGTGAGGTGTGTGTTTGTGTGTGTGGGTGTGAGGTGTGTGTTGTGGTCATGCCATAGATTTTTATTTTTCATAAATTTAAATTATGTTAATGATGAGGGATAAGGTCCTCATCAGCACAGCACACGACCCGTACTCCATATGTTACCAATATGAAATATCTACTGCCTTAATGATTATCGCACAAAATAGGAAAACTAACAGTGCAGGACAAAGAAAGGAGATCCCAGCGCCCCTTTGAGAGAGCAGCGCAGTCATCCCACCCCACGAAGGAGCAGCGCAGCCATTCTACCCCATGAAGGAGCAGCGCAGTCATCGCCACCGTAAGAGAGGGCAGCGCAGCACCAGCGCTCCTTGGAGAAGGCAGCGCAGGCTTCAACACCTAGAGATGCCGGCACGGGCGAAGAGTTCCCAACTACTTTCTGAAGGAGGCAAAAGCTGCAGGGCCGTTGGAGCAAGGACAATCACCAGTGACAACGACGCCAAGGACGTACCGAGCACGTGCCATGAAAGAAAAGACAATCTTACCCTCTCCTCTTCTTCTCTTATAAATAGCATGACTGTAATATTAGAAGGGACCGATCTTTTCTCCTGAGTTTTACATGTATGCTTTGATATTTGTAAAGAACTATTCCATTGAAGAGTAAAAGAAACATCCGTCCGTCTATTTCCCTCAGGTTCCGATCTACCATCAACTTTCTAGTTTAGGTGTTGGTGATTCAGTGCTTCACCAACTGGCGCCGTCTGTGGGAATTTGCTAGTTAAGGCGTGAGTTTTTGGGTGTGTCCAGGGGTTCTGTTCTTCATGATTTTTGCCCGTTATGAGTGGAGATCCAGGGTGTTTGAATATGTTGTGGGGTAAATCTTCAAACGTGTATTCCGATCTGAGTTCTTTGCGTGTTATGCATGAAAAATCTTAGGAAAAGTCATGAAAATTTTTCTTGATGCCTACTGAGTTCGTGTGATTCTTAATGTGTCTGTTATAAATCGTAGCTTTGAGAGGTGGTGTTCATTCCTTAGATGAGTTTTTTTTTCGTTTGTAGAGGTTCACTTAGCATTTGTACGCATATGGGAACATCTGAGTTAGGGCGTGAGTTTTAGCTGGTTTAAGAGTTCCGATTTTTCTATCTGTCTGATTCTTGCTTGCTCTCAACGTGGATTTGTGGTGAATAAACATGGTTTTATTGTGGATCCTCCAGTATATGCACAGATCTGAACCTCATTCGAAATTTTTTCTTTCTTGCATGAGAAAATCCTTGGTCGTGGATAGCGTGAAATTCTTGTTGAAATTGATACATTGTGTGCGATCTGGGAGAAACCTTACATGTATACCCTGTTCACTCATTTCTATCTCTGTTTACATGTTTAGCACCTCTGTTAAGCAGTGTTGGTGTGTGATTAAAGGCTGCCTAAACCTTCTTGTTGGTATCAACGCTTACTAACGCTTGTTTTCTTTGGTAATGGCCACTATGTAACTGAGCTCCTTATTGCCGTAGTGGGTTTTCTTTTACTCTGGGGATGAGATGTAGCGATACCTTTTCTGGGTTTATTTCCCAGAAGACTCGGTGTTCTTCATGAACGTCTACGAGGGAGATTTTCCTATGCAACTTTTCTCTTTAAGGAATCCGTACATTTGATCCTGAATGACTTTATGGGCCGAAGTTTGTGGACTTCTTTGAATCTTTTCAGGGTTTTTCTAGGGTTTTACGGGCCCCACCAGGGCAGTCAATAATTCTAGGGGTTACGAAAACAGGGCTGCGCAGGCCGCCTGCGCAGCGATAATTATTCATATGTCCTTATGCTAACATCTCTATTTCCCTCAGGTACCAACCATGGGAACCGATGACCCCTACAGGAATCTGGCTAAGGATTTTGACACAGTCGCGGGAGAGTCAGGAGCCGGGAAGGCTGGGATCCCTTCGACCCAAGGGATTAACTTGTCTGAACTCACACCACCAGGTTTCACCACTTTCAACAACCCGGCCTCGGGGCCTACTGGGACTACTCCGGGAACAACACAGTCTCTGATCGGCACTTCAGCACCAGGGGGTACGGCGCCTACTTCCACACAAGGGCTCCTCAATGTCACGATCACTGAGCAAATGCTAGCGATGCTCAACTATGCCACAATCCGACAACTGGCAGGGGTGCAGCCCCCTCTCGTTACCCCGACAGCATTAGGAGAAGTCGAGCCCGTAACACACAAGAAAACCACCACAGTACCAGCCCAGGACAGGGACCGCGAATTACCTAACATATCACACCCGGTCACGCAAAAGGGAATGGGGAATACCGGGGAAGGACAAGGGAAGAACAAGAGGAAGTTTGTCACTAACAGTGTCCAAATCGAGGATGTAGGCGACTCTACAAGTGGCACTACTCCACAACGCAGTCGGGGCACCCAAAGGGAGAACACCAGACTCAAAGAGAGAGTATCATTCCTTAAAAGTCAGCTGAAGAGCCTAGAAACGGAACTGAGAGAGCATCCCCAAGAGACCGTAAGGAATGAAGTCTCCGACGAGGAAGCATATTTATCGGAGGAACAGGAGGAAGAACCTCGAAGGGAAATTCCACACAAGCGCAGGGCCATGGGCACATCAGGGGGAAGAAGGAGGAACGCACCTCACCGACAGGTGCCGAGACTAAGCAATAGTCCATTCTCAGATGAGATCTTACTGGAACCCTTACCAGTGAATTATCGCCCAATCTCTCTCGATTATGATGGAACGACTGACCCAGAGGCACATATGGTACGATTCGAGGGCCTGGCATCGTTACACCAGTATGGAGAAGGCATAAAATGCCGAATTTTTGCCACCACCTTATCAGGAATGGCCCAGAGATGGTTCCACAACTTGAAAAGCAGCTCCATCTACTCTTATGGGGACTTATACCTCACGTTTATGCGGCAGTTTGCCAGTTCCAAGAGAATGGGAAAGACCGCTATATCTTTGATGGATGTCAAACAGGAACCACAGGAATCGCTAAAGGAGTATGTGGCCAGGTTCAACATGGCCGTGCTAGACACACCAGAGGCAGAATCACAAATCAAATGTTACGCGTTCGTTCGAGGATTAAAGCAAGGTCCCCTTTTGGACGCATTACAAATAACACCGCCTAAGGAATTCGACAACATCATGGCTATATTACCAGGATATCTGCAATTGGAGGATGCTAAGGCTGCACGAAGGGCCGAGGCCGATAAACTCCGCGTGAAGAAAGGTGACAACGGGACGCATCCCAGTGATAAACACTCTCAGAGAATACCATACAAGGGTCTACCGCCAAGAATACCGGCCATGGCAGTAGAGACCAGGCCCCCTTCTCCAGGACCTGCGCAGACTGATCGACGCAACAAGGGTGGTGGTGATATACGGGAGCGCCATCTGTTGAATAGGCCTGCTGACGAAATCTTCCATCTTGTTAAAGATGAAACTTGGTTCCGGGCCCCGTGGAACTACACCCGGGGTAATCCCAAACCAGGGAAAAATGATTTATTATGCGAGTACCATAACGCTTATGGACACACGACCGCGAATTGTGGACACTTGATGAACCAGCTGGAGATATTGGTGAGACAAAGTTTTTTAGACAGGTTCGTTGCTGGACCTCCGAAGAAAATGAACAGAGAACTGCACAACCGTAATCATGATAATCATAGACGCGACGAGAGGGAGATGAGGAATGGCGCGGATGACAGACGCGAAGGAGAACTAAGAAATGAAATACCGGAGAAACCACCTTTCCAGAGGGAAATCCATATGATTGTCGGAGAAAATGGTACACCCACATCAAACAGAGCGAAGAAACAACTTGTCAGGGCTGTGAGAACAGGACACTTTAACTCAAAGGTCATGGCTATTACCAGCGCAGCCAGTGAACCCACCATATCCTTTGGCCCGGAGAATGCCAGATCACTAATGTACCCCCATGATGACGCCTTAGTCTTCTCAACAGACGTGGCTGGATGCCTGGTCCACCGAGTTTTCGTGGACTCGGGCAGCGCGGTGAATATTGTGTATTGGAACTGCTGGAAGGCCCTTGGCTCGGATGTCAACGTTGAACCAACGAATGCACCACTCTATGGATTCTCAGGAGAATCAGTAGTACCAATCGGAATGGTAGAACTGCCAGTCACCTTGGGACGATCGCAGGGTTATAAAACCAGAACAATCAGATTCTTGATCATAGACGCTCTGAAACCCACGTACAACATCATCTTGGGGCGGCCCGCTCTAAACACCTTCAAGGCAGTAGTTTCCACATTCTACCACAAAATGAAGTTTCCGATGGACGGTGGAAGGATTGGGGAAGTGTGGGGGGATCAAGCTACATCGAAGCAATGACATGTACAAACTTTAACCCAGCAACAAAGGGATAATATAGGAGACGACCCCAACACTCGAAGGCAGAAACGAAAGCAAACAAAAATCCCGGGAGAACCCAATGATCAAGGAAAGGAGAAGGTGGGGATAGTCACCGCGTCAAACCCTGAACGCAGAGAAATCATGGAACCTAGAGATGGAATTGATAAACAACCCCTTGTATCCACGAGTGACGCGTGCCTGCTCATCGAACTTTTCCTGAACAAAGAGGGATACACCACCAAGATTGGAGCAGGAATGACACCCGTCCTCCAAAGGGAAGTCACCGCATGCCTGCGCAGGAATGCGGATGTATTTGCATTCAATACTTCCGACCTCAAAGGGATCGACAGAGAGCTAGCTGAACATCGTCTTAATGTGGACCCGATGGTCAAACCCATCAAACAGAAAACAAGACACTTCGGCGCGGAAAAGGACGCCGCAATTCGGGAACAGGTCCAGGCCCTCCTAGAAGCAGGACACATTACAGAAATCCAGTATCCCAAGTGGATATCTAATGCAGTCATGGTAGAGAAGAAAGCCAAAGTGTGGAGAATGTGTGTGGACTATAGAGACCTTAACGCAGCTTGTCCTAAGGACTGTTACCCACTCCCTCGGATAGATCAGCTAGTGGACGCTACTTCAGGGTGTGAACTCCTGTCCATGATGGACGCCTACCAAGGATACCATCAAGTGAAGATGCACCCGGGGGATGTCGCCAAAACTGCCTTCGCAGTGTGCACAGGGGTCTTCGGATGGGAAAGCATGCCCTTCGGCCTCAAGAATGCAGGGGCCACATACCAGCGTATGATGGACAAAATTTTCAGGACACAACTAAGGAGAAATATATCGGTATATGTTGACGATATGTTGGTGCGCAGCATCAAAGCCAGCTCCCACGTGGCTGATCTGGAGGAAACCTTCTCGGTAGTCCGTAAGAACAGACTAATGCTCAACCCCGCCAAATGCACCTTTGGAGTGCAATCAGGAAAGTTCTTGGGTTACAGGGTAACACCAGAGGGAATTGAAGTTAATGTTGACAAAGTCAAAGCCATCCTGAACATGACACCACCCAGGAATGTCAAAGAAATTCAAACACTCAATGGTCGGATCACCGCACTATGTCGATTCATCTCACGCTCAGCTGAGCGGAGTCTCCCATTTTTCAAAGTCCTACGGAAAGGAAGTCGATTTGAATGGAGTAGCGAGTGCCAGAGAGCTTTCGAGGACCTAAAGACTTACCTAACCAAACTACCAGTACTGACAAAGCCTTCTTCAGGAGAACCATTGTACCTATATATCTCTGTGGGAATTGAATCTCTGAGCTCAGTACTGGTCCGGGAGGAGAACCGGCAACAAAAACCGATATACTTTGTAAGCAAGGTCATCCAGGGTGCGGAGCTACGCTATACTGAGGTTGAAAAGACCGCGTACACAATCATGATCACGGCCAGAAAGTTGAGGCCATCCTTCTTATCACACAAGGTCATTGTGAGAACAATAATACCATTCAGACAAATCCTAGGGCGACCGGATCTAGCAGGGAAGATGGTGAAATGGGCCATAGAGCTCGGAGAGTACGAGGTCGAGTTTGAACCGCGCACTACCATTAGAGCGCAGGCATTGGCGAACTTTATTCAAGAAGCAACAAGGTGGCCTATGAGGGGACCGTGGGCAGCACAGGTTGATGGGTCGGTCACTAAAGAAGGGTGTGGGGTGGGAATCTACATCACCTCGCCCGAAGGGGAAGTCTATCAATTCGCTATCAAGTTTGAAGACAAGCTATCCAATAACGAGGCCGAATATGAAGCAGTGTTAGAGGCAGCCCACATACTCAGAGAACTCAGAGCTGACAATGCAGTGATTAAGACTGACTCCCAATTGGTAGCGCAACAGTTAACATGAGGTTACGGGATAAAGGAAGAGAGAATGAAACACTACTCCGACAAAGTCCAGGAGATTGGGAAAAAGTTTGAGAAATTCGAAATACAACAAGTGCCGAGAGAAGAAAACCAACGAGCAGACCTCCTGGCCAGAGTAGCCAGCGCAGTCGAACAAACTTGGAGCGAGGACATTACCTTGGTGTTCGAACCTAAGAGAGCGGTGGTGGCGCAGGTATACAACATTGAAACCAAGGATGATTGGAGAACACCCATCATATACTATCTAAAAATGGTAAACGAATGGAAGAGGATACTTCACGGTATGCCAAATATGAGAATTACTGCCTCATCGACGATCAGCTCTACAAGAGGTCCTTCACACACCCATTCTTGAAATGCCTGGCCCCTGAAGAAGCACAGTTTGCCTTGAAAGAGATCCATCAAGGGTGCTGCGGTAACCACGGTGGACACAGGGATCTCACAAGGAAAATAATCAGAGCAGGACTCTACTGGCCCGGAATCAGCAAAGAATCGAAGGCTTTTGTGCGAAAATGTGAGGCTTGTCAGAAACACGCTCCCAAAATCAACATACCTGGGGAGGGAATGGGGATCATGCACGCTGCGCATCCTTTCGATAAATGGGGAATTGACATTGTGGGTAAATTACCAACTGCTCCGGGAGGCAAGTGCTTCCTCATAGTTGCCGTAGACTACTTCTCTAAGTGGATCGAGGCGGAAGCTGTCACCAAAATCGATGATAACACAGTGGAAAAGTTCATATGGAAGAACGTCTGTTGTCGATATGGGGTGCCAAGGATTTTGGTTTCGGACAACGGAACCCAGTTCACGAGCAAGAAGATTGAAGATTTTTGTTCTCGGATGGACATCACACAGAAATTTGTGTCAGTAGCCCACCCTCAAGCCAACGGACAGGTAGAGCTAGCAAACCGCACCATATGTGAAGGGATCAAGAAGAGACTTGAACGAAGCAGGGGACGATGGGTTGAGGAGCTAGACATAGTATTATGGGCACTCAGAACCAGCCCGAAAACCGCAACCGGAGAGGCTCCTTTTACTTTGGTATACGGGTCGAACGCTGTGGTACCTGCTGAGGTAAGGCTGGAATCTCATCGGGTCACTACCTATGACACTGCACAGAATGAGGAATTGCGCCGACTGGACTTGGATTTGATTGAGTTACATAGAGAGGAAGCACAAGTGAGAGCGGCAAAATACAAGAGCATTATTAAGGCTGGTTACGACAAGAAAGTAAAACTGCGCAGACTTGGGAAGGGAGACTTGGTACTCAAACGGGCAGACGCCTTGAAGCCCGTAGGGAAATTTGAAGCTAACTGGGAAGGTCCTTTTGTCATCACGGAAGTCTTGGGAGGAGGAGCTTATCACTTGGCAGACCAAGAAGGGCGGCCTCTAACCAGGCCATGGAACATAAGTAACCTCAAGAAATTTTACGTGTAAGTGCTAAGTCAGCCACTATCATGTAGACCAAACACTCTTTTTCCCACTGGGTTTTACTGAGGTTTGGGCCATGGATATCTTAATAAAATGGATTTCATGGTTTAGGAAAACATATTCTTACTTGCATGACATCTGAACACACACTCACACTGCATCTATATTTCACTAAGGGCCGCGCTGCGGAAATGTACCATCTTAAGGGCCGCGTTGCGGGGATGTACCATCTAAAGGGCCGCGTTGCGGAAATGTACCATCTTAAGGGCCGCGCTGCGGAAATGTACCATCTTAAGGGCCGCGCTGCGGAAATGTACCATCTTAAGGGCCGCGTTGCGGGGATGTACCATCTTAAGGGCCGCGTTGCGGGGATGTACCATCTAAAGGGCCGCGCTGCGGAAATGTACCATCTTAAGGGCCGCGCTGCGGAAATGTACCATCTTAAGGGCCGCGTTGCGGGGATGTACCATCTTAAGGGCCGCGTTGCGGGGATGTACCATCTAAAGGGCCGCGTTGCGGAAATGTACCATCTTAAGGGCCGCGCTGCGGAAATGTACCATCTTAAGGGCCGCGTTGCGGGGATGTACCATCTTAAGGGCCACGCTGCGGAAATGTACCATCTTAAGGGCCGCGCTGCGGAGATGTACCATCTTAAGGGCCGCGTTGCGGGATGTACCATCTTAAGGGCCGCGTTGCGGGGATGTACCATCTTAAGGGCCGCGCTGCGGAAATGTACCATCCTTGTCCCACCTTAGGGGTGTATCATCTTGAGGGAAACTATTCAAGGGAAACTATTCAAGAAAACAGCACTATTACTCAAGAAGAAAGGCCAGGATATCAAGAAGACGAAAGGCCAGGATATCAAGAAAGGCCGCGCAGATATGACTGCGCAGACCAAGGGGATAGTGGACGCGCAGATATGACTGCGCAGACCAAGGGGATAGTGGACGTGCAGATATGACTGCGCAGAAAACGGGACAGCGGACGCTTAAAAGAGGGCTACACAATGGCTGCACAAATAACAGAAAGATAGAGAGCTAAAATCTTAGAACAAAATTCTTCATGGTTGCTTACATACACTTTTCCCAACACATGAGCACTCAACAAAATTCCGATCATATTCATAATCAGTCAGATTTTAACAACGAGCCTTTTACAGAGAAGTAGGAGGTCATGTAGACAAGCATAAAATATGGGAATATTACACGATAACAATAAAAATAAAAGAACACCATCCAGAACATTCAAGAGGATCAAATCACACGATTATATAAAATAGGTCCAAAGGAAATTTTACAACAGGAATAAGTCCTCAAAAAAAAAAAAAAAGAGACAATCTTGTACAAACAAAAGAGACATAAGAAGGATTCGTCTAGTCAAGGTGTTGGGGGGATGAAGGATGATCCACAATGAATTCTTCGACCATGGGCTCCTCAACAGAAGCAGGCTGTGCAACCTCTTCGACCACTGGATCCGACACCACTGGCAGCTGAAACACAACCTCTTCCTGCGCAGCCCCTGATACCACTGCTTCCGCCCCTGCCTGCGCCACTTCTGGGGCGGACCCCTTTCGGCTTGGAGAGACAGGCACGGATTGGGAGGAAGTTGGAGGAGGGTAGACCAAGGTCCCCCCAGGATAATTACCGCGAGGAGAACGCATACGACTGCGCAGCTCATCCAGATAGAGAGACCGAATCACCGGCGCTGCAGGTAAGGTGTCCTTCATTTCACCTTTAGCAAAGAGCCGAAGGGCTTTATCCAAAACTGGAAGCCACCAACCAGGAGTCGAAGGAGAGGAAGGATCGACGCCCAACAGCCCATTTAAACTGTCGTCATCCACTTGATTCAGCACAACCTCAAAGTTAAATTTGCTGCGCTGTTCAGGCGTCACTTCCACCTGATCGAGGGCGAGTCGACTGCCTTCCTTCACCAAGAACTGCATAGCGGGCCCCATCAAGCGGAGCATGTCAGGGGAACGACGGAAGGCTTGAAGAGAATCCTCTAACATGTAGCGCAGGAATAACTGACCACGCGCAGTGAGGAAGAACTGTTGGCGGTACTCTTTTATCCCTCGCATGAAAGCTTGACTCTCCTGATCGGCAATCTGCGCTTTCATTTGATTCAAATTCACCCGGCATTCCTCCGACATCTCATGCTTGACAGCCTCAAGCTCTTTCGCTTTCTCCCTGGTTACACGAGCCAACTCAGTGTCGATGGACTCCTTCTCCACCTTCACCTTTGCTAGCTCAGCTTGGGCTTGACGCAGCTGCTCTTGTAGCTCGGAGTTATCAGCCAAAGAGGCCATGAGGTCTTCCTCCTTCTCACGGAGACCAGAGGCAGCCCGGGTCATATGGCGGGAGGCTGACAAACATTTTACTCGCAACTGCACAGACACAATTACAGTTCACGGCATAAAACAAAAATCCACACATAAAAAATTGTCATAAAAATAAGAACACACGTAACTTACCTCCTCCACACCCAGGCACATGTCGAAAGCTAGGTCCCCCATGTCCATAGCATCGTACCTGCGCAGGTCGACGGAGGCGATCTGCAATTCCATTTGGGACCGGCACTCCTGACCGGTCAAATCCTTCAAAGCACGAGGGCCCGGAATCTCCACAACGGAGTCAGACCCCTCCCTTGCCTGCGCAGCCTGATGAGGCGCATCATCGAGTAAAGCTTCAAAAGAATCCTTATCCCCGGCATCAGGAGCAGGGACCTTTCTCCTCTTGGACGAGACTACCTGTCGAGTCTTGCGACGCTTAAGAGCACCCTCAGCGGAACTCGCATCACCTTCATTAAGGAGTTGGAGAGGTTGAGTGTCAGCAGCAGACGAACCCGGACGGGGTTGCCCGGGATTAAAAGACTCAGGGTCACATGCTGCGCCGACCCAGTCTGCGGGGTAGTGTCTCCCCCGACAGCAGGATCGGGGAGGAAACAGAAGGAATCAAGGGCACCATGCTCCTTAGACCTCCACATACCTGCGCAGGAAGAGAAATGATTAAGAAATGCAAAGTACTAACACGCTAAGCAATTCAAACGCTTGGACTATACCGATGGAGGTTTGGGGATAACGGGAGAAGAGGCCAGCGCCGGCCAGAACAGAAGGAGAAGAGACCAGTTGTAAAACATCAAAATCCTTGTTAACAAAGGCTTGGTTTAGGAGATCGATAAGGCTAATTTCTAGGGCATCTAGAGGTTCCCTATTTGGGGGAGAGAAGTGCTTTGTCCGATGCCATTCTACCTCATTAGTGCCAGCATAGTCCTCCCAAGTCCCATTCGGCACTTGTACAAAAAAATACTTGTCGCGAAATTTTTTATCCATAAAGTGAAGGTCACTCAAGAATTTTAAATTCATTTTGGGCTTAGCGGTGAAGTTATAATGGCAATCGGTCCGCTTGAGGATGTGGGTCTTGTGAAACAACTTCACGCTGCGGGGATAATTATTAGCAGCGCAGAGAATATGAAAAATGTGGGCCCTACAGAGAGAAGATGGGGAAAGCTGAAAGAAGGGGATCCCGAACCGCTCACACAGTTCCACAAGAAAGCCTGAAGGGGGTAAACGCAGACCCGCCTTCACCTGAGCGTGCCAGATAGGAATAGTGTCCTGATGCCATTTTCCGTCCGCATCGGGCATATCGCCGGACTCTCGCTGCATTCGGAGTTTCAGTTCCGGATCGTCCGGCTGAATACGTAACGACCCCCGTAATGACGACATTTGGGCGGCGGTGAGGGTAGAACGAGGAAAATGACAGCCTTGGCACGTCATATCTTCCGCTGCATTTATTTGTTGTTGTCTGGCACCCACGGTGGCCATGGCGAACACACGAAAAAAAAAAAACACAAACAAACAAACGCAACAAGACAATCGAGAAAGAACGGGCGAGTCGAGGGGGATAATGGAGGAAGGGAGAGCCTAACCTGGTAAGAAGAGTGATAGTCGGAAGGGGAGCCTAACAAAGGAACCAGGGACGAAGGGAGGTCGGAGAAACCAGAAAAGTCTGAGAGAAAGTTCAAAGAGGAAGAAGAAGAGGATGAAGACGATGGGGGGGTATTTATAGGAAAGGAATTCGAATCGAGGGAAAGGGGGGAAAGTAATTATTAGGGTTGGGAAATGTGAAAGGAAAATGAAAGGTTGGGATTTCGCCCCAGAACGGCGGATAAAAATGGAGGACCGAGATCTCACCCTCACAAAAGTAGAAGCGTGGAAGGACGTCACAAAGTACTCAAAAACATCAGATCGCATTAAATGCGATGGGACAAGGCCTGTACCACAGCAGTCAGCGCAGGCGATGATACGAAGCCCTCCTGCGCAGGCTCACACATTGCCCTCTCTGATATCGGCCATTCCTCCATACCTCAAAGCAAACACTTTTCATCTACGAAAATTCACGTGAAAATCTACTTCTTTTCGTAGAATAAGGGGGGGAGTAGCTGATGAGGGATAAGGTCCTCATCAGCACAGCACACGACCCGTACTCCATATGTTACCAATATGAAATATCTACTGCCTTAATGATTATCGCACAAAATAGGAAAACTAACAGTGCAGGACAAAGAAAGGAGATCCCAGCGCCCCTTTGAGAGAGCAGCGCAGTCATCCCACCCCACGAAGGAGCAGCGCAACCATTCTACCCCATGAAGGAGCAGCGCAGTCATCGCCACCCTAAGAGAGGGCAGCGCAGCACCAGCGCTCCTTGGAGAAGGCAGCGCAGGCTTCAACACCTAGAGATGCCGGCACAGGCGAAGAGTTCCCAACTACTTTCTGAAGGAGGCAAAAGCTGCAAGGCCGTTGGAGCAAGGACAATCACCAGTGACAACGACGCCAAGGACGTACCGAGCACGTGCCATGAAGGAAAAGACAATCTTACCCTCTCCTCTTCTTCTCTTATAAATAGCATGACTGTAATATTAGAAGGGACCGATCTTTTCTCCTGAGTTTTACATGTATGCTTTGATATTTGTAAAGAACTATTCCATTGAAGAGTAAAAGAAACATCCGTCCGTCTATTTCCCTCAGGTTCCGATCTACCATCAACTTTCTAGTTTAGGTGTTGGTGATTCAGTGCTTCACCAGTTAAAATTATGATTAAATTTAAAATTGATGTATTTTCTGGCCAAATTTTAAAGTCATGTTATAAATTAGAAAATTGGCAAACTATGTGTATTTTATGGCAATAACCCCTATTTTTTATTATATTTATAATTTTTATATAATAATTGAATTAGTATTCACTCTATATACAGTAAAATATAAAAATATTTTTCATGCGTTGAATATGTACAAATACTCTTTTATCTTAAATCACTTAAAACTAATTAGTCATTCAATCCAAGACCATAATTCACCTTCCATGAAGAGTGCATGCAAACTAGTCGCTCATTCTTATTCATGACATGTCATAAATACAATCATGGCTTCTATTCCCTTGAGAAGGGTTTTCCCATGGTGGTTTTCCTTCTCGTGAGGCTGAGGCTCTTAATTTGCTTCTGCTTGTGAATTTAAGAGTTTTTTAGGTGTTGAAAAATAGAAAAAATATCCAATCTCAGTTTTAATGATCCCAAAACTCTTAGATTCATTTTCCGCTGCTGAGTTATTGATCTTACTGACGACTGATAGTTAGAGAGATTATTAACTCTTCTCTGTTTTACAAACTAAAGTGAAGCCTTAATTGGATATCAGTTAAGCCCAGCGCTTGACTGTTGTCAACTTACTGAATTACCTTCAGTATCAGTCTACAACCTTTTCATATTGAATTTGATTAATTAAGTTTGTTTGATTTGCGAAAAATAGCCTACAGGTGTATTCCCCCCACCCCCCATAGTCAACCCTCCGGGACCCCAACATTAGGTTCTTTTTTCTCCTTCCTTTTTTATATATAAGCCACATTTTAATAATAAATACAATCATGACTTTTAGCAACAATATAGTATATATTAAAAAGATAACTTCCAATTTGAAATTAACTTCAAAATTAAGTGATAATTTTGTGATTATAATAAAATTAAAGGTTTATTTTTAATTATATATTTTTTTTCTTTTCTATATCTTCTTATTTTTTATTTTATTTTTCTATACTTATGAAATTTGACTAATTATAAAATATTTGATATACATATCAAATTAAAGATCACAACATGAAATTATATTTATTAATTTTAAGATATTAACTTAACAAAATTCTCTCACCCGTCTCATCTTTTTTTAATAAATATTGTATTTTTCAATTCTTTTTATTTTTGTTTTCAGTTTTTTCTTTAAACTTTTTTTTATTGTTTTTTGCTTTTTCATAATATAAATTTTTTATTATTGTGGATATTTTTTATATATTAAGCTCAACATATTCAATTAAAATTTATTTTTTATTATATTCATAAATAAGATAATTGAGTTGTATCAAATTTATATATATAAATATATTTTCCGTGCATACATGATTGAAAATGCTAGTTCTATCTAAATCCTCACAATTCAAAAGTAAGGAAGCTAAAAAAATCTTTAAGAAAAATCTCTAAATTCTAATGTAATTCAAAATTCAAAATTAAGGATGCCAAAAAAAAATCTCATTCTAGCCTTTTTATATATCAAAAAGAAATTATAGTCATGTAGATAAAAATATTAAAGTAGTACTCATATTTTTTTTATTATTATGTCCTTACACACTTACACGAATTTGTGTGTAACCAAAATTCATCTAACAATGTAAATTTTCATTTTTTTTATATAGCTACAATTTCTTGCGGATCCATGATATATCGTCGGGGGAGGGGGGCTTAAGTATGGAGAAATCAATGACATTATATGATACGTATACATTTGTTATATAAACTAAAAAAAGTCCTACAGCATGGGAAGAGTCTTAAAAAATAGGAAATTTGTTTTTTGAAATATAAGAATCCACCGGATAAGAATATCAACATCAACATACGAATGTGCAGATCCAACTATCACAATCATTCCTTGTTTCAAACGCGAAGATTTCAACAAACAACAAATTTAAATTAAAGAAATGTCTCTCCAGCGACTCTATTCAATTTCATGTCTATATATACAACGTAAAATCAAGAAACGTAATGGGAGGGTGGAAGCTCCAAGATTGTTGTGCCCTAAATCTTAACATTTATAATTAATTTCCTTGAAAAGCAATATTCTAAATAGGAACTCATTCCATCATTGTAAAATTTTAAGTTCATACTTATGAATATATTTGTAGTTTCTAAACTAGGCTATGTACATTGTAAATATCATAAGCCTAGATCCGAACACGTACACTAAATATATCTAATTGGTCTTCATTGTAACACTACAAGAAAATGCGGCTCTAACGACCGAAATTTCGGTCGTTAAAACCCAAAAATCGGTCGTTAATATTTTTAACGACCGATTTAACGACCGTTTTTTTCGGTCGTTGTTTGCATCGTCGCCCGAGTTTTAACGACCATTTTTTCGGTTGTTAAATTTAACGACCGATTTTTTATTTTTAACGATCGAAATTTCGGTCGTTAAAAAGAGAAAAAAAATAAAAAATATAAATAAAAAATTTATTTATTTTTATTTTTTTTAAATAACGACCGAAATTTTATTTTTAACGACCGAATTTTTGGTCGTTAAAAATTAATAAAAAAAATATTTTTTTTCGAAAAAAATAATTTTTTTTTATATATATCTTTGTATCCCACAAGTATTTTTAGTGTATTTCTAATGTATTTTGACCTTAATTGCATACCATTTGACGAACTTCTCAGTAGGTCACCCATCTTACTTGTGCTCTAAGTCAAACACGCTTAACCTTAAAGTTCCTTTCGAGCAGTCACCAGTACAGAACACTCGTATTATTGATATATATATAGTACCTATTAATTCATTTAAACTCTAATTCAATATAGTTATAAAGTGTGAATGAAATTCAATGTACCACAATTTATGTCTCACTATGTGTGTCTCACTTTTAATTTTATTTATTTTCTTATATATATTTTTTCTTCAATTTCAACTTTGTATGCTTTAGTTTAATTTTGTGATTATTAACTAAGGTTTATTCCATCAAAAAAAAAACTCTAATTCAATATAAAATATCATTATTCATTTATAACCTTATAATATGTCGAGATAATAACTAAGATTTGTGGTGCCGGCGAAACATTGAAGGTAAATATACGATCGAATTTAAAATAATAAAAAATTAATATTTTGAAAATAATGAATCTAATAATTTAGAAAATCTAATAAGTCTAATAATTTATTATAATATAAATCTAATAAATCTAATAATTTATTATTATTTGCAAATAATATCACATTTTTATTAATAATCAATATTATCTATTTTTTTAG
Organism: Salvia miltiorrhiza; assembly: GCF_028751815.1. Classification (NCBI taxonomy): domain Eukaryota; kingdom Viridiplantae; phylum Streptophyta; class Magnoliopsida; order Lamiales; family Lamiaceae; genus Salvia; species Salvia miltiorrhiza. The sequence goes on along the minus strand of NC_080388.1, from coordinate 16,890,104 downwards.
AATAATATTATGAAAATAACAATCATTTTAAAAATATTCTCTATAATTTAAAAATAATAATTAAATAGAAAATTAATAAAAAATAATTATATATATATATATATATAATCAAAAAATAAAAATAAAAATAAAAACGAAATTTTAAATTTTAAAAATTGAAAAATTAATATTAACGACCGATTATTCGGTAATAAATAAAAAATAAATAAAATTAATTTTGTTAGAGTCAATGTTGACTACGACAATGTTGGGACCAATGTTGATAACATTCGTGTTTTCAATGTTGGGTGAAATGTTGATAACATTCATGGTGTCAACATTTCTGGGTTTCAACCAACAATCTGGAGTCTGCCTTGACTCCATACTTTGACTCTCCATTGGTAATTGTATATATTTAATCTTTACCTTCCTTTCACGTTTTATTATTGTTTGGTTGTGGAATAAAGGTTTTATGCTTGTTGACCACGTTTTTAATAAGTGGAAAGGTGGTTTATCATGGTCCAAAGTAGTGGGCTGTTAGTTCCTATTTCTCAGGACCCATGATCTCTCAACCAACATTCCAGACTGGTCGACTAGCAGTTTTCGGAGGTGGATTGCGGCGGTTATAGGAAGCTTCTGGAAGTGGAAAGTGGAGGAAACTAACCACGACATGAAGGTCTATAAAAGCAGCAAGAAGCCTCTTTCATCCTTACGTTTTGGGAGTGCATTTTCACCGACCTAACATTCGTTCACAACCAACTCGTCATTTTGTCTTGCTGCAAACATGACACCAGTTCTTCAAACCTTGCTTTGACGGAGGAGTCTTAGGCAGCCCATCTGTAAAGGCTCACTCTATATTGACAGGAGGTCAAGGGTAAGGGTTGAAGATCGAGGACATCAGAGCGTAGCAGACTGTTTTGTCCGAGTTATTCGGCTGTGTTGTTTCAACATTCCTGCTGCAAACGTGATACCGGTTCTTCAAGGATTGCTTTGACAAAGGGGGCTTAGGCAGCTAATCTGTAAAGTCTCGCTTTGTATTAACGGGATGTCAAGGGCAAGAATTGAAGTACAAGGCCATTGGAGCGTAGCAGGGTGTTTTGGTTCTGTGTTAATTCGACATTCTAGTGCAGTGAGTAGATGGGTCGATTTATCTTAGGCAGCCATTTCATAAAGATAGATCTCCAAGAGATCTCAAATCTGTACTCTATATTGTTGATGATCATAGTGTTTTTAGCCTTGAGGCACTCGCGGATTATAGTGATATAATCCGTGAAAAAGTATTCCTGTGTGTTCTTTAATTCCCATTGCATGTTAGCTTGAATGTTATTAACATCCTGTTATCAACATTCCTGCTAACATTACTCTTACGAATTCACAGTTTTTACTTGTGGTAATTTGGGGCACTAAATTCTTTCAATTGGCATCAAGAGCGGGTTCTTGACGAACTAAGAATCGATTCCTGTGTGCAAAATTACCACCAATGGATGTGTCTAATGCTTCGGTTCGTCCTCCTATATTGGATAGTAGTGGGAAGAACTATTCCTTGTGGAAAACTAGGATGACGATGTACATAAAATCCATTGATGAACGTGCCTGGGTTGTTGTGTTGGATGGATGGACTCCACCGCGTGTTACTGATGATGTTGGCAACATTACTCCTAAACCAGAAAGTCAATGGAGTGCAGATGAACGACTCATTTCCAGTCACAACTCCAGGGCTTTGAAGGCTATTTTCATCTCAGTTGATGTTCCTTGTTTTCGCATGATCTCTAACTGTGTTGAAGCTCGTGATGCTTGGTTTATTTTACAGGAAAAATGTGAAGGATTAACAAGTGTTAGAGTAACAAAATTGCGAATGTTGACCACAAAGTTTGAAATATTCAGAATGCATGAAGATGAGACTATTCTAACATATTATGAGAAGTTGTGTGAGATCTCAAATGAGGCAGTTGATCTTGAAGAACCGATCAACAACAAGAGACTTGTAAGTAAAATGTTGAGATCACTTCCGGAAAGGTATAACATGAAAATTTCTTCTATTGAAGAAACTGCTGATGTTACTTCGATTAGAATTGGTGATTTGGTTAGTATGTTAGTAGCTTTTGAGACGAATCTTGAGCAGCAAAAACCCGGTTACTATCCTAAGAATGTTGTTTTTCATGTTGACAAATCTGCTTCTACGATTGATGTTACTGACAATGTTGAGAGCGCAGATGTTGATCTGGAAGATGATGATGATGTTAATCTTGTCATGTTGGCCAAGAACTTCAACAACATGATGAAGTCTCTGAAGAAAGCGAAGAACAAATCTGGAGGCAAAAGGATGTCAATGGGATCCTCATCTAACATCTGTAATGTTAAGAGTAACTACATTAGTCCAGCATCAGAGATTATAAATGGTGACAACATTCAATGCAGGGGTTGTCAAGGCATGGGTCATTATGCAAATGAGTGTCCTACAGTTGCAAGAAAAAGACAAGCTGGACTTACACCCGTCCTTTGTTCTTTTTCAAAATCTGAGGAAGAACAATTTTTGTGGTCTGCAACTATTAATGAAGATGAATTGTCAGAAGCCAGAGTGATAGAAGTCCTTGAAGAGCTTGATGTTATCTCTGATGTTGAAATATCTGATGATGTTACTGAACCAGATTTGACGAATGTTGGTGATAATGTTGATAACATTGTTTCAAACATTCAAGATGTTGATGATATGGAGATCTCCACTAACACAACAAACTGGTATGAAATAATCTTTCTTGGTAAAATCAATACTAACATACCAGATGTTTCTTGTACTGCTGTTGTTGAAGAACAGGTGATTGATCCACTGAAAGAAATGGAGAACAATGAAGCCTTGTATGAAGAAGTGGACAATCAATGTGGAGAATTGATGAATGACCTTTGTTTGTTGCTGGATGAGAATCAAAAGTCGAAAGATGAGGTTACCAGAATTGAAGGCCTTCTAACACAATGTGTTGTTGAATTGGGTAAGCTCAATGATGAGGTTGTCAGTGTTGAAAGAACATTTGAGCATCTAAACAAAGGTACCTCTGATCTTAACGAAGTGTTGTCTCAAGTTCAAACTGGTCAATGTGGATTAGGATACATAACTGAAGGGCTCAGTATGTTGAATGAACATCACAATACCACTGTGTATGCTAAGGAGAGAAATATTGGAGTAATCATGGAAAATGTTACGAACATAGGATTTTCACATAAAGAAAAATCAAAGAGGAAGCTTAAATCCTATGCATGCCATTATTGCTCAACTTCAGGTCACATTAAACCCTACAGTGTTAAATGCCTCAGTGATGTTGATGATCTATCTGACAAACAGATGTTTGATAGTTACCAAACGAATGTTAGTAACATTAGCAGGTTTGTTTTTGGAGCAATGTCCAACACTGAAAAAGATGACGAACCTTGCAATGTTATATACATATTTTTACATGCTAACATCTCTGATAGTTGGTATTTTGATAGTGGTTGTTCAAGATACATGACAGGTTCTAAAGCATTGCTCACTGACTATGTCTCAACAAATGGAGGAAATATTACTTTTAGAGCAGGCATGTTGGTGAAGTTTGACAAGAACATATGTGAAGTGTTTGACAACATCAATCAATGTGTGATGATGTGTAGAAGATCCTCTGACATCAGCTACAAATTTGAGGATGATAACATTTGCAATGTTACCAAGCTGAATGATGTCAAGCTATGGCATCAAAGACTCGGCCATGCTGATCTAAAAAATCTCCAGAAGCTCATTGCAAATGATGTTATTCGTGGACTCCCTAAGTTTGTGATCAAACGAGATGTTGTATGCCAACCTTGTCAGAAGGGGCAGCAACTAAGGACTGCATATCCAATGTTGTCAACATGCAACACCACCAGATGCTTTGAGCTACTACATATGAATTTGATGAGTCCTATTGAGGTAGAAAGTCTTGGAGGTAAGAGGTATGTTCTTGTTTGTGCATATGAGTACTCAAAATATACATGGGTTGCATTCATAAAAATAAAATCTGAAACTTTTTGTCAGTTTGATAAACTGTATAAAAAGTTTTGTGCACAATATGGAATGAATGTTGGCAGAATCATAATTTATCATGGAAAAGCGTTTGAGAACTTATTGTTTGATGATTTCTGCACTAACCATTGTTTTCTTGAGTACTCGACTCTCAAAATCCCTTATCAGACTAGTGTTGCAGTATGGAAGAACATGATACTTCAAGAGATTATGAGAGCAATGTTACATGCAAAGAGTTTGTCCAAATGTTTGTGGACTGAAGCAGTCAACACTGCATGTCACATTATCTATCGAGGTTACTTGAGACCAGATGATGAAGATGTGTCAGTGATACTGGAAGAACATGAGGAATCTGAGCAAACATCTGAACAACGGAGAAATGTGAATGTTGACCCAACATCGGATGCAACATCCAATGACTCAACACCCGAACCTGAGTCAGTTGAAAACACATCAGACCCGATGATGAACAGGGAAGACATCTTCTTCATGACTCCAGCAGGTGCGATCCTCCAGGACATGTTAGAAAGAATCACACCAACACTCAGCTTATTGGTGATGTGTCAGAACAAATGCAAACTCGAAAGAGGAAGGAGACCAGCTACAAAGATATGGTAAGGATTTCATGCATGTGGTCTACATGTGAAACTGTTGAGTTTAGATGTTACATGTCCATTGTTGAACCTAGGAATGTTACCGAAGCACTAAACGATGTTAATTGGGTGATGTTCGCTATTTTATTTAACACGCCGCAAGTGTACGGGTGCAATTGTGTACAGTAGCAAGCAAGGTCGTATTCCACAGAGACTAATTATTATCAATTCCTATCCTAAATTATTCTACTCTATCTGGACAAACGAAATTAAGAGTTTTTGTTGTAAAACTAAATAAATAAACAGCAAGAAAGAAAACAAATCAAGCTGCGAAACAGAGAAACAGATAAGAGAAGATTTCCCAAGGTAAAGGTTTCAACAGATTCTCCTAACTAACATGTTCAATTCAATTAATAAGACGATTCCTAAGACAATCTCTAAGCTAGTTCATACCCACTCCCGTGGCATACAAACCGTTGATTACATGCAAGGCTACCGTCCCCGGATCGCACTTCTAACATGCAACTCCTAAAAGCTCACAAGATTAACGCCCTCACAAATATCAATTCCCTTTACAATTAAATATATGTGTTCTATGTTCTTAGTTCAGGTAATAATTATCATCTCCCAATCTCAAATTAAAACCTATGATTATGCTAAATTGGTGGCCAATCAATAAAGCAAGCAATTATAATAAGAACATAAAAAGGAAAAACAGTCTCAAATAATTGAATCAAACCGTTAGAAATTCAAATCATGTCTACTCCCTAAACCCTGGGAAAAGGGATTCTAGCCACACATAGACATATGAACTAGAATACAATTCTCAATAAAACAAATAAACATCTACAAGAAAAACCGTAGTAGAATTGAGAATCTTCAGTTCTTGCTCTCGCTCCGTTCTCCGTCTCTCTCAGCTCTCAGGAAAAGTAAAATATGATAAAAGATGATAAAAGGTTGCACAGAATAAGTTCTTGGGGAGTATTTATATGCCCTAGGTCTTGTAGCTCTAAAAAATACCCAAAATCGCTAAAAAAACGAATTTTGGGCGGAAATACGGCGACTCGCGCGGCCACGTCGCGCGGCCGCATGGCTGGCCCGCGTGACGAAACAGAACTCCTGACAGCTTTGCGCAGCAATTTTGTTTTGGCTCGTTCTCCTTCGTTCGAACTCCGATTTATGATCCGTTTGCGTTCACGAACTCCTATCGAGACGAACTACAACTTGTATTTCAGCCAATTCTTCCAAATTCTGCTTCATTATTTCTGAAAATTCGTTCAAACACAAGCAAGTAACAAGTTCTTGACCATAAACGAATATAAGCTCAAATAGACCATCAAACACACAAAATCCTCACAACTAAGCATCAAAAATGACACACCAAGAGGTAAAAATGCATGTTTATCAATCCCCCAAACTTGAACTATTGTCCATCCTCGGACAAAACATAGATGAACCAAGAATGAATCAACAAGAGCGCAGAGAAAAGTAGATAACATTGTGGCTTCAGATTTGTCAACAAAATTATCAACATGCATTTGTATCTCCTATTATCAAGATATCACAATCATGACAAATTCAAATTATGGTCTCAATGAATTGCAATCCTCACCAAAAGGATAAAGAAAATAAGAACTCTCAACTCTCAAGTGTATCAATCAAAAAGGACGTGTATACGCTCAGTTCAAGCAAAACAAGTACTCAACCATAAGCTTGTCAATCGTCTCACCTCTCCACCACTTAATATGTGCTCCTATAACTAAGATCAAAAAGGTCTTTATTGAGGGTTGTAATGTAGGCTCTTTGGTAGGGTAGGATATATTTGGCTAAGTGACTAATAGATACTCTCAATGTAGCATAATCACCAACCTTATAACATTCTTACTCAATTCTATCCTCCACCTTCCGCAAAACCAAATTTTTCAATACGAAAACCATCACAACTCAACAATTATTTCTCATAACATTATGTCTCTCTAATACATCCTATGTACCCATTTTTTTCCAATTCTTTTCTCTCTTTTCTCTCTTTTTTTTTCTTTTTTTTTTCTTTTCTCCACCATTCTTTTTTTTTTCTTTCAACAACTTGTAGGGTACTAGGATTTTCAATTTAAAACCACAAAACATAACTCATGTTCATTCATCTCCACAAATCAACTATTCCATATTAACAATTTCCAAGCTCCCACCCATAGCTAAATCAAAGAATATGGAAAAATAAGGCTCAAAGGGGTTGAACTAGGATCATATAAAGATATAGGACAAATATGGGATAAATAGGCTAGCAAAGATGGCCTTCTATCATCTCAAAGTTATTAAGCACACTATGTGACCTCGAGGGAGAAACCAAGACAAGTTCTAGTGAGACACAAGTATACTCAAACAATCACTCAAGAATAAGAAATAAGACTGTAAAAATAATGACAGTCAAGGCTCAAAACTCACAGCTTATTTCATTGATTGCAACCACATAGAGACCATGCTTATCATTCATCATTCATGCTCAATCACAACAATATAAACACAAACGCATGCAATTTCACAAGTTTTAAACAGAAATCATCATGAACCAGTTATCCACAAAACTCTACACTACTCACATCATCATCAAGGTAACATCACGAAGAAACCACCAAAGCAAGACTAAGAAAACTCAACGACGACACAAATAAAGACAACCAAAAAGAAAAGTGCACCCACAAAGACACATCCCCCCAAACTTATTCACCACCAAGGAGAATAAGTTTGAAAAGGATTTGTGGGGCACGAAAACAAACAAACAAACAAACGAAAAGGAACAAACTAACCAGAAATTGGGTTGCCTCCAAATAAGCGCTATTTTTAACGTCGTTAGCTCGACCGAACAGCAAACTAATCAAGGAGGCTGGTACAAGCAGTGCTGCGAACAGCTTCTCCCTGCTTCATCCTTCTCAACCAACACTCCTCCTTTAAACTTCCGATCACCTGGGTCCTGCCAAGAAAAAGGATCCGCATCAAATGTATTAAAAACATCAACACTTACCTTGCCCGGATCTTTTGCTTTCTTTGGCGCTTCATCTTTGTGGATGTGGCATGGTTCATAGACATGGAAAGTTCGGCTCTCATCATGAACTCGCAGTGTGAGCTCTCCTTTCTCCACATCAATCAAAGCTCTTCCCGTTGCCAGGAACGGGCGCCCCAAAATCAGCGGAATTTTGTTCTCATCCTCAATGTCTAGAACCACAAAATCTGCAGGGAAAATAAAATCCCCCACCTTCACGAGTACGTTCTCCACAATTCCACGAGGGTAGGTGACCGACCTGTCCGCCATCTGCAGCCTCATTGATGTCTGCTTCAACTCTCCAATTTCCAGCTGCTGAAACACAGATAGAGGCATAAGATTTATGCTCGCCCCCAGGTCGCAGAGTGACCTTCCGAAATGCTGGCCTCCAATAATGCAGGAAAGTGTGAAGCTGCCCGGATCTTTGACCTTTGCCGGCAGCTTCCTCTGCAAGATTGCGCTGCATTCTTCATTGAGATTCACCGTCTCAAACTCTTCCAGCCTCCTCTTCCTCGAGATAATCTCCTTCAGGAATCTAACATACTGCGGCATCTCCTGCAGTGCTTCCACCAATGGAATATTAATGTGCACTTTCCTGAAGATCTCTAAGAACTTGGAGAACTGCTCCTTCACCCTCTCTTTCTTATGGCGCTTAGGGAGAGGAATGGCCACAGTTGCTGGCGAAGTAGCTTTTTGCTTTTCATCCTTCTTTCTGCCAGAAACCTCAACAGTGACCTCCTCAGCTTTTTCCTCAATCAGCCGTGCGCTCTCCTCTTTTGCCGTCATGGCCCCTTCCTGTGTAGTCCCGCTCAGCAGATCAACCATCTTAAAGTGACGCTGGGGAAACGGCAACCACCCAGGAGGACGCAGATGAGGTGGAAGTCGTCGGCCTTCCTCCCAGACTTTCCACGAGAGCTCTTCTTTCTCCATCTCATGAGATCCATGGTTGCCTTCTGAGGGGGCTTCATTCTTCAATCCAATGGCCATGCATTGCTCCTTTGGGTTCACCTTGGCATTGTTTAAGAGGTTACCCGACTGTTGGAGTTTGTTGACGGCGGTGGCTACTTGACCCAATTGGGTCTCGAACATCTTCATTTGAGTCCCCACAGCAACGGCATTGGACTCTAGCTTTTCCATCCTCTCATCTGCCTTGGAGATGAACTTCATCATCAGCTCCTCTATATTTGGCTTCTTCTCTTCATTAATGATTCCATTCGTAACAGAGAAGCCTGGTGGAGGTTGGATTACATTGTTGGGATTCCCATAAGCCAAATTGGGATGTGGACGCCCTCCATGATGAAACTGCTGTCCACTATTGTATCCACCCTGTTGCCCATGCTGAAAGTTCCCATAGCTTTTGCCATTGATGTAGTTGACGTCTTCTACGCCTGTCGGGATCTCTACAGCTGGCTTAGAATTGCCAACAGTCATAGCATTGATTTTTGAGTTCATCTCTGCCAGCTGAGTCAAAATCAATGCCACGGGATCTGAACTGGAGGTAGCAGCAACTTTCTTCAAGTGAACTCTCTCGGATGGCCATTGATAGCTCGTGGTGGCCATGCTTTCAATGATCTCCATGGCTTCAGAACTCCCCTTCTTGAGCAATGAGCCCCCTGCAGCTGTATCCATGAACATCCTGGTGCGCTCTCCACAAGCGTTATAGAACATGACCACCAGAGTCCCCTCATCGAAGCCATGGGACGGGCACTTCCTCAACTTCTCCTGGTATCTCTCCCATGTCTCTGCTAGTGTCTCTCCATCGAACTGTTGGAATTGGAGAATCTCCATCTTTAACTTCAATGTGAGCCCGGGAGGATGAAACTTCCGCAGGAAAAGATCAGCCAAATCCCCCCATACAGGATTAGCTCCCAGCTGCAAAGTATGATACCATGACTTTGCCTTATCCCGGAGAGAGAATGGGAAAAGGCGGAGTCGTATGATGTCATCTGGGACTCCGTTCATCTTGACAGTGCTGCACAACTCCAAGAATTGCGCCAGATGCGCATTTGGGTCCTCCACGGCTTTACCTCCATATTGGTTTTGCTGCACCATGGTAATCAGCCCAGTCCTTAGCTCGAAGTTATTCGCGTTGACTCTGGGCGGCTCTTGGTACTGGTACAGTGGAGTAAATACCTCATCAATAGGCGGCTGTTTCTGCTCAGCAGCATTTTTCTGAGCATCCAACACCGCCTGCAACTGCTCTCTCAACGCACGGACTTCTTCCGCAGTGGCCATAGAATCCAAATTATCTTGCTTTGCTTGGTTGTTCTTGCGGCGGAGCGTAGCTTCAATCTCAGGATCAAAATCTTCAAGAGGAAGCTTCTGAGATCGCGTGTTCATGCACTACCTAGAAAACTCCAACGCAAGAATCAGAACCGCAGGAAAAATAAAGAACAGAAAAATAAATAACAGAAATAAAAAAATCCAGAGTAGTATCAAACAATTAACAGAATAGTACTGATAAAAATCAGTCACCGGCAACGGCGCCAAAAACTTGTTCGCTATTTTATTTAACACGCCGCAAGTGTACGGGTGCAATTGTGTACAGTAGCAAGCAAGGTCGTATTCCACAGAGACTAATTATTATCAATTCCTATCCTAAATTATTCTACTCTATCTGGACAAACGAAATTAAGAGTTTTTATTGTAAAACTAAATAAATAAACAGCAAGAAAGAAAACAAATCAAGCTGCGAAACAGAGAAACAGATAAGAGAAGATTTCCCAAGGCAAAGGTTTCAACAGATTCTCCTAACTAACATGTTCAATTCAATTAATAAGACGATTCCTAAGGCAATCTCTAAGCTAGTTCATACCCACTCCCGTGGCATACAAACCGTTGATTACATGCAAGGCTACCGTCCCCGGATCGCACTTCTAACATGCAACTCCTAAAAGCTCACAGGATTAACACCCTCACAAATATCAATTCCCTTTACAATTAAATATATGTGTTCTATGTTCTTAGTTCAGGTAATAATTATCATCTCCCAATCTCAAATTAAAACCTATGATTATGCTAAATTGGTGGCCAATCAATAAAGCAAGCAATTATAATAAGAACATAAAAAGGAAAAACAGTCTCAAATAATTGAATCAAACCGTTAGAAATTCAAATCATGTCTACTCCCTAAACCCTGGGAAAAGGGATTCTAGCCACACATAGACATATGAACTAGAATACAATTCTCAATAAAACAAATAAACATCCACAAGAAAAACCGTAGTAGAATTGAGAATCTTCAGTTCTTGCTCTCGCTCCGTTCTCCGTCTCTCTCAGCTCTCAGGAAAAGTAAAATATGATAAAAGATGATAAAAGGTTGCAGAGAATAAGTTCTTGGGGAGTATTTATATGCCCTAGGTCTTGTAGCTCTAAAAAATACCCAAAATCGCTAAAAAAACGAATTTTGGGCGGAAATACGGCGACTCGCGCGGCCACGTCGCGCGGCCGCATGGCTGGCCCGCGTGACGAAACAGAACTCCTGACAGCTTTGCGCAGCGATTTTGTTTTGGCTCGTTCTCCTTCGTCCGAACTCCGATTTATGATCCGTTTGCGGTCACGAACTCCTATCGAGACGAACTACAACTTGTATTTCAGCCAATTCTTCCAAATTCTGCTTCATTATTTCTGAAAATTCGTTCAAACACAAGCAAGTAACAAGTTCTTGACCATAAACGAATATAAGCTCAAATAGACCATCAAACACACAAAATCCTCACAACTAAGCATCAAAAATGACACACCAAGAGGTAAAAATGCATTTTTATCAGGTGAATGTCATGCTTGATGTGCTAAATCAGTTTGTTAGGAATGATGTGTGGGATCTTGTCCCTAGACCACATAACAAGAATGTTATTGGCACAAAATGGATCTTCAAAAATACACTACAAGAATTGAGCTTATAGACAACATAATATAGACAACATGCTTCAAAACCTATTGTCTAATATGATTATAGACAACGGTTTTCCGAACACCATTGTCTATTTATGGCGGTCTATTATAACTATAGACAACGGTTTTTGGAAAAACCGTTGTCTATTTAGGGCGGTCATAGACAACGGGTTTGGAAACCGTTGTCTATTAGAAAATAGACAACGGTGTTCAAACCCGTTGTCTATGACCGCCCTAAATAGACAATGGTTCTACAAAAACCATTGTCTATTAGAGAATAGACAACGATGTTCAAAGTTGTTGTCTATTAAATATCGTTGTCTATTACCATATCAGATTTAATAAAAAAAGAAATTTTAATTACATATCAGATTTTACCATCAAAATACAAAATTACTCTACAAAATTAATTCAAACCCTAACTTAATTCAAACCCTAACTTTTCTACAAAATTGCACCTCCAATGCCTGCCGCCGTAAACCTCCTCCGCCGCTATTCCCTGGAGAGATACGCTGCCTCCGCCGCTGTTCCAGTAAACCTCCTTTCGCCTCTTCTCTCTGCGGCGCTAGGCGATTCGCCGGCGCCGCCCCTTCTCCCTTTACCTCAGTCGATCTGGCGCCGCCTCTTCCCCTGCCCTAACTCTTCCTCTTAAATCTGAAATCGTCGCCGCCGTGGTTCCGAAATCTCAGGCGACATTGTCGCCCCAAAGCCGACGTTGCTCCGCCTGAAAGCGCCGCCACCGCCGCGCACAGAGTCGCTGCTGCTGTCTCTCAGATTTAGGGGAGGCCGCTCAAAATTGAGCCTTAATTCTCCCCCTTCCAGATCGAGCCCTAGCTCTTCTCCTGCCGATTCAGTTCGGCCGTTGCCGCCGCGTGTGGAATACCTGCGAATCGGCGTCCTCCATCTCTCTAGACACGAAGTCTAAAGTCAAAGCCGGCTGCTCCTCTCTCTCTTGTAACGGACTAATCGCTGCGGCTTCCGCTCCGGTGGAGTCGTCGGGTTCGAGCCACGCCGTTGCTGTTGTTCTCGGACTCCGCCGAGGCAGCAAGAGCTGCCGTCGTCATCTTTGTCTCAGCTCGGCTGAACAGGGTTGTCGGCCTTCCCTCCTCCAAAAGCTAAGTTAATCTATAGCTCTACTGTGCAGTTTCGATTTTCCTATAATTGTTATGCAATAAATAGCACTAAGCTCTAAACTCTTGCTACTGTATCAAGGAATTCCTCACTGCATTTAGCTCGTGTGAAAGTCATAGGCTGTTGTTGGTTTTGATGGAAATAAATTGATTATGCAATGGTTTTGATGTTGATGTTCCAAACTAGTTTCTTTAGTCTTGGTGGATTTGTATAGGAAATTGTAGGAGCTCATTCGTTTGAGTTAGCACCTGATTTGTTGGGATAAGCAGTGCATGAGCCTAGAAACTGAAGGTGAAATTGCTTGTAATCCGAGTTCTTTGTTGTGTTGTGAATGTCTTTATGAGGATTTCTAGTTGTCTAAGGTCTTGTGGACTCAAAATTGTCTTCCTTCAGGTGTTGTTGAAGAGTACTTCAGGTGTCTTCCTTCAATGCTCTGCCTACTGTGAATGAGATGGAATTGATTTCAGCTGTTGTTTCTGGACATCTAGATCCTTCTGTTATGGCATCGGCACCTGGTAAGTGCTTCAGCTTATTAATACCTGAAAATATTTCTTATTCATAAAAAGACTGCAAAGCAGAAAGTTTGCCTACCCTTTCTACTTGGTATACTCTCTCCCTCTCTCTCTCACACACACATTAATGTATAATGAATGGATTCACATTTCCAACATAGGAAATAGTTCTTGATTTTGAAATATATTTTGTTTCAGTGGTATAGAAGTCCCGGAAAAACTGGATCTCACTGCAAAATTGAATATTAATCGGGGCGAGGCGCCGCCACAGTTCGGGAGGAAGGGGCTGAGGAAGGCAGCGCTCCGGCATATCCCGGTGGAGGTGTACGGGTCGAGGCAGGGGTGGGGTCCACGGACTGCCCGATATGCCTTGGTGAGTTTGTGGATGGAGACAAGATGAGGGTGCTGCCCAAATGCTTAGATGGAGAATATGCATTATGAGATATAACATATTGTTTGAATGTAATATTTAATGAATAATGTTTGAATGAATGTATGGATTTTTAGTATTAATATATGTATTTTTAGTTTTCTATTATGAGTTTTTAAAATAAAAATTTTATTGAAAAAAAAAGAGAGAAAGGAAAAATCTTGGGCAAGCCCAAGGAAAATACAAGGCCCAAAGACACAATCACAAAGGAAATCCAAAGGATGTGTGCCATGGAACAGAACCACAAAATGTGGTAAAACAAACAAAAGAAAAAGAAAAACAAGAGGACAGCTCTTGAGAAACAGAGCAGGAGAATCCGCACAGGCGGACAGCTCAGGAAGCTCTGCCTTGCAGCTCAGGCGAGAAGGTCTGGCGGGCAGCTCTAAAGCCAGTCAGCTCCGGACAGCTCTGGCGTGAAAGCTCTGGCGGTCAGCTCTGGAGCCTCCGCTCGGATATTACGTTCAGCTCTGCGGTCAGCTCTGGAGCCTCCGCTGTGGATCAGCTCTGTCGGTATGCTCTGGCGATCAGCTCTGCAATGTCAGCCATGTCGGTCAGCTCTGCAAGGTTAGATCTGGATCCTCCGCTATGGATCAACTTTGCTGGTCTACTCTGGCGGTCAGCTCTGTCGATCAGTTCTTCGCGTATAGCTCTGGCGGTCGGCACTGCGCAGACAGCACTGGCGGTCAGCACCGTGAGCTGTGGCGTGTCAACTCTGGCGGTCAGCTCTGGAGCCTCTGCTCCGGTATGTCGTTCAGCTCTGGCAGTCAGCTCTGGAGCCTCCGCTCTGGAATGTCAGCTCTGGCATCTCCGCACTGGCGGTCAGCTCTGGCGCCTCCGCTCTGGAGAGACGATCAGCTCTGGAACCTCCGCTCTAGAGCCTCCGCACATGCGGTCAGCTCTGGCGCCCCGTCTGGAGCCACCGCACTTTTTCAACTCTGGCGCCCACTCTTGAGCAGATAGTGCGTTAGTCAAAAAGAGCGCAACCCCCAAGAAGAAAAACAGAAAAGCACGCTTTGAACAAAGGAGCATTGACTGGAACAAATGTTTTGAACAAAAAAGCACGCTTTGTTGGAAGAATAAAATACACATTGTATGCTTTGTTGGAGCATTGACTGGAGAAAATCGGACAAATGTTTTGAACAAAAAAACACGCTTTGTTGGAAGAATACACATTGCACGCTTTGAACAAAAAGCACGCTTTGTTGGAAGGAGTGCCGTCACCGGACAAATGTTTTGGAACCGACAGCCACTCCTATTGCCGGAGAAAATCTGAAAACCAACTTCCACCCAGTTTCGGACCGGGGAAGCTGTTAAACCTGAGAACCCGAGAGAAACCACGGCGTGGAAGTCGCCAGAGAAGCGGTTAAAGATGGGGTTAAAGCGGTGAGCGAGGCGTATCGCCACCACCACTTTGCCGTCGGAAATGCCCATGAAATCGATGGGTTGGAGAAGACGCCTTTGAAATTCGTCTGAAAAGGTGGCCATCCAGGCGTGGAGTGCATCGAAGGCGACGCTGAACTGAGGCGGCAGAGGAGGAGGAGGTGGTCGGAGGGAACCCCCGCCAATCCACACACCTCTGCCGCCTCCGATAGACTCAAAAAGGTGCCTCCAAGAGAGAGAGACCTCGATTCTATTATGAGTTTTTAGTATTGGTAAATATATATTTAAAAAATAAGGAAATATAAATAAATTACAAAAAAATATTGTAACACAAGAAAAGACAACAAGCAGGAAAAGTGTGGTCTATCAATAAATAGATATCGTTGCCTATATTAAAAAAATTGTGGTCATAGACAACGGTTTTAAAAACCGTTGTCTATCAGAGAATAGACAACGGTCGGAAAACCGTTGTCTATGACCGCCCTTCAATAGACAATACCTTCATTTACAACAATTAATTTTCTAATAGACAACGGTTTTGTCCGTTGTCTATTTGCTTTTTTCTTGTAGTGATAAAACTGATGAGGCTGGTAACATTGTGAGAAACAAGGCTAGGTTAGTTGCTCATAGTTACACACAAGTTGAAGGCATTGATTTTGATGAGACTTTTGCTCCTGTTGCTAGAATTGAGTCGATTAGACTGTTATTTGCTATAACATGTCAGGTTGGGATATCTCTGTTTCAGATAGATATTAAAAGTGCTTTTCTAAATGGTGTGTTGACTGAAGAAGCCTATGTTGAACAACCCAAAGGGTTTGATGATGTTAGTAAACATGACCATATGTTTAAACTCAAAAAAGCTTTGTACAGTTTAAAACAAACACCGCATGCATGGTATGAAAGGTTAACAATGTTTCTTGTTAACTATGGTTTCTCTAGAGGTCAAGTTGATAAACCATTGTTTCACTACGCCAAAAACGCACATACATAACACTGCATAGATAACGGTTTTTTCGAAAACCGTTATCTATGCACGTCTTTTTTATAATAGATAACGGTTTTCGAAAAAACCGTTATCTATGTACTGTTATGTATGTGCATTAAGTAATGCGTTATGTATTAGCGTTATCTATTAGTCACAAAGATAACAGTACTTCGGAACCGTTATGAAAAGCGTTATATATGTGCGTCTATTATAACGGTTATTTCTACCGTTACGAAAACTGTTATGTAAGAACATGGATACATAACGCTAAGCCTGAATCGTTATTTTATCCGTTATCTATGAGCTAGTCTTTTTATAACGACAATGTAAGCATTAGGAAAACCGTTATATATGACTATTTTTAACAACGATTATTCCGTCCATTACGAGGATTGTTATGTATGTGCATCATTTTTTTTTTACATTTTTTTATCAATTCATTTTTTGAAAACCATAATATATATATTTTCTTAATAAAAAATTTGTTTATCTAAACATTAAAAATAAGAAAAAATTATTTTAAATTATCATTTTAATGGATTAAAAGTAAAAATTATTATTAATTTTCAGATTAGAAATTTAATTAACGGTTATGAGAATTAATTTTTTTTTTCATTTTTTCCAATTTTGTATAATTTTTTTAAAACCATAATATCTATTTTTTTAAACAAATACATGTTTAAAAACTTGTATTTTTATTACTCTTTAAGTTTAATATTTAAATTATAATTTTATAATTCAAAACCTTAAAAACTTAAATTAGAATTTAAATTTATAAATTTATAATATTTGAAAAAATAATGCAAAATTGTACCTAATACTTTTTTAAAAAATAATTAAAATTTAAATAAAGTGATTAATATTATTATTTTAAATATTTTTTTGCTAATATTATTAATAGAAATTTTACAAGTGAACACACATTACACTTTCTCTTCTCCACCTTAATCTCCTCCTTCTCTGCCGCCTCTCTCTCCCTCTTTCTTCTCCGGCAGTTTCGTCCGTTCTCGCCAGTTCTCGCCGCCTCCGGCACGGTGATGGGCGTGGTAGTTATTTTCCTCTATCCTTCTCTACTTCTTCCCCTAAATCTCAAGACACCTAAATCTTTAGGGTTTTAATTTTTATCCTCTTTCGATTTTATTCCGTTCGGCGCTCCTTCGACACCGCCTGAGTTGTCGCGCCTTCATCACGCCTCTACGGTACGAGCTTCGATCTCTTCCTCTGTTCTGTCTCTCTGACTCTCCCCCTTTCTCTGACTCGCTCACAGCAGCTGTCGCGGCTTAAGCAGCGCCGACGATCGTTGCCGTAGCCCGCGCCTCCGCCGTGGTGCGTGCAGATTTGCACCAGGAAGCCAACAACAATAGTTGCCTCTCATAAAGGTTTTTATCCGGCCGGTCTATTGAAGCAGATCTGCAAAATTTTTGATTCTTTGTTTCGTTAAGGATTGTGGAATATTCGTGGTCGCTTTCTCTGGCATTGGTTGCTTAAAAATTTCAAATTCTTATTTTTTGTCTGTTTTATATTGATTTGGTTGTTTGTTGTAGGAGATTCATATGTTGCTTTTGTTTAGTGTTTTAGCTGCTATCAAGGTAGTCTGCCCCCCATTTTTACTCGCGTTCATTCTTTCACGTGAGAGATTTTGGTGCTCAATTTCGAATTCTAGGGTTTTTTTGCTAATTCATTGTAAATGGGGGTTTGAAAGTTCCGAAGGCTAAAGGTTTGATTGCTGCCATCAGAGACGAGAATTGCTGCCATCTTTAAATTAGCTAGAGGTTTGATTTTGCCATTTTCAATGTAGGAACGAGAATTGATCTATGTTTGTCGCTTTGCTGAAGCTAAAGGAAAGTTAAATTTAAAGCTGAAGATTGAAAATTCCAGAAATATTGTAGAAACGTCTGCCACCGCTCTATTCGTGCCATCAGCGTCTCCAGCCTTTGAATCAGTTCATCAGCTCTCATTCTTCAGGTAACAACTCAACTGAAATTCAAAAATGTATTTATATATGGCTCTAATTTTAGGGGCAGACTATCATGATCAATTGATTGCATGAATTGAATATGGCATATTCTTTTGTTTATCTTTTTTCTATTCTTGCTGATTGATTGGATTGAAAATTTAGATCTTTCATTGAAACCTTCAGTTGATGAGATATATGGGGTTCTATCCTTTGTATTCTGGACACTAACTTTGATACCACTTGTTAAGTATGTCTTCATAGTGCTTAGAGCTAATGACAATAGTGTTGGTTTGAGATTGAGGTCAGCATTGGAGTAGCATAGGTTGTGCAGAGGGTTTTGCTCACTTTGTCTCTGCTTAGGGCTTGTATGGTGATTAGGGATGGAGTTCTTACTCGGGGATGAGCAGATGCTTGTTGCTTTAGTTTTTATGCTGCAAAAGATTAAGAAATGTAACAGTTGGATATGATATGAGAATTGCTTTTGTTTTACATCTATCTTTTCTATTGGACCTCAAGCTGTTCACGTTGGACATTGATGAGCTCATACATGAATTCACTCAGGTATTAATCCACAATCACAATTCTTTTTCTCCTATTGTTTTGTATATGTGCAGCTAAATGTTACTTTACTCGTTTGATCTGTAGTGTGAATCGAGTGCTTTTGCTCAATTCAAAAGAGTGTGGCTTTCGAGGAAGTTTTCCAACATATTCAAGGCTAGCCCTTCGACTAATCAATGTTTCTTTATGCAGTCGTTGTATGCACATTCCATCAGTAAGTTACCTCACTATATTGTCTATCTATTGTTTTTAATATTTAAGCATCACGTCTTTGAGACAGTTTGACATGGCTATCATTTTATGGTTCTCCTTGTGAAGTTTGTGATTTCTTGTTTCCAACAAGCTATCAAAATATGTTTTTATTGACCACTTCCTATAAGAAAGGAGTGAAAATGAAAAGTTCTAAGTTTCAACAACCCATGGCTTTGTTCTTCAATAAAATCTAGGGTATACAGATCTCACACCCTCTCTATATCTTCTCTATATTTTTGGTGCAGTTGTTTGTACTTAGATTTCATGTATTTAATTATATGGCAAGAAAGAAGCCGGTAGCTTTTTGTTGGTTTGGAATACTATTAGCAGGCCAACAAAATCTTGCAACATTTGCTTTTACTGCAGGTACCAAAATCTCCCTTGAGCTTCGATTCTCAACTGCAAATGTCTCTGCACCTCCATCTGCTGCTGGATAGTGTTTCCCTATTTCTGACCTTCCGATTTGTCGTGGTTAAAGGCATGTGATTGCTGACTTTCTTGGTTTTCAGTTTTGAACACTTAAGTTAATGGTGTTAACTTTACTACTTATTTCAACTTCTCTATTTTTCTAAAGTTATGAAGGGATAGGAATTGCCTTGAAAACTGCAGCAGCAACTTGAGGAACAAGATCAGATTTCAAGGAAAAGTGTGGATACCGTTGTTTCAGGTCCTTCAACATTTCTTAAGCACAAATAATTCGGTTATGGGTCAATTGCTTGTATTATGAATTGCTTAAGCGTAGATAATTGGGAATTGGTCATTAAAACCATATGTTGAGCTAAAGCACAAATGATGTTATTATAGTTATCTTACTGATATTCTTTGTTGGCTCTTTGTATGCTTTTGTGGCAGGTTTGTGGTGGTGGATTAAATGACCCGTGCGTAGAGGCTTGTGAATTCACAAGAAAAGTTATACCAGATGGCTAGCTAGTTGCATATTTAATATATTTAGTATTTTTGTAAGGCATAATAGTATTAGATAGAGCATTTGTTGAATTTTGACTATATTCAAATGATGTATGAATTCTTTTTTATGATAATAATATATGGATTTTGATTATTTTATTTTAGAATCATTTTTATTTATTGAAATAGTAAATAAGTAAAATTGTGAAAAATAAAAAATATGTTGTAATCTAAGAAAACATACATAACGGTAAAGAATTGTTATGTATATGTGTAAAGATAACATATAAAAATTGACTTTTATAACAGTTAGAACCGTTATGTAAAAAAAGATAGATAACGTAAATAACTGTGTTATGTATTTGGATTATAACGTTATGTAAAGTACTATAGATAACGGATTTTCTCCATTATGTATTTGGATCATACCGTTATGTAAAGTACTATAGATAACGGATTTTCTCCGTTATGAATTTGGATCATACCGTTATGTAAAATACTATAGATAACGGATTTTTCTCCGTTATGTATGCGCGTCACATACATAACACCACTATACTTAACGCAGGTTTTTCCGCATAGATAACGGATAAAATCCGTTATGTATGCGCGTTTTTGGCGTAGTGTTTATTAAAAAATATATTGGTAACATCATTATTGCACAGATCGATGTTGATGACATTATTTTGGGTGCTACTAATGATAAGCTTGTTAAAGTGTTTGCTCAGGCAATGCCTACCACTTTTCAGATGAGCATGGTAGGTAAGTTGAACTACTTCCTAGATTTACAAGTGAAACTAACATCTGATGGCATTGTCTTCTCTAAAAGTAAATATGCCAAGTGCTTAGTGAACAAGTTTGGTCTGGAAACTACCAAACACATGAGAACACCCATGGGTTCTACTAACAGATTATGCAGGAACGATGTTGGCGCCAATGTTGACCCAACATTGTATAGAGGTATGATTGACAGTCTGTTATTCTTAACAGCAAGTAGATCTGACATTCTGTACAGTGAAGAAGTGTGTGCCAGGTATCAAGCTATGCCCAAAGAGTCCCATTTGAAGGATGTCAAGAGAATAATTCGTTATGTTGCTGGGACTGCAGAATTTGGAATGTTGTTTTCAAATGACACTAATCCTAACATTGTTAGTTTTAGTGATGCTGATTGGGCAGATGATGTTGATGACAAGAAGATGACAAAAGGAGAATGTTATCTCCAAGGTAACAAAGTTGTGCCATGGTCTAGCAAAAAACAACACTGTGCCTCTCTCTCCACAATTGAGGCAAAATACATTGAGGTTGGAAACTATTGTGCACAACTCCTCTGGCTCAAGCAGATGTTGGATGACTATGGTATGAAAAGTAACATCCTCACTGTGATGTGTGATAACACTAGTGCCATTGAGATTCCAAAAAATCTTGTTCAACATGTTTTCACAAAAAATATTGACATTCGTCATCATTTCATTAGAGATCTTGTTGAGAAAAAGTTGATTGCATTGGAGTACATCCCTACTGAAAAACAATTTGCAGATTTATTCACTAAGGTTGTTGATTTTGAGAGATTTTCCATTCTTAGGAAGTCTTTCGGTTTATGTTGCATATAAGATGTTTGCATGCCATAGATGCTGGGACTTAGGATGTTCGTTGGATCCCAACATCTAATTTCTGTTTCTTGTGTTTTATTTTTCATTTTTTTAGGCATATGCATGTGGAGACTAATGTTATTAACATTGCAGAACAAAGTCGGATACTTTGATTTTCTAACTGACTTGATGTGAGACTGTCCCATAAGCAGATGTTGATTTCTCAAAAGTCCTTTCATGTTATAAGACCGGTAGCACAAGAGTGAGGCTTAATGGTCATAAAATATCCCTAAGAAAAGAGATCACACAAAGAACTCTCATCTAAGTACTCGGGGCACGACGTTCGCTGCGACGATGCACTCAGGGAAAACAGATGTTGAGAACAAAAGATCTCAAATATTTTTCAAAAGAAAATGAGAAATCTTCTCTGCATAAGGTGATATGTTCTCTGAATTGAGAATGTTGGTTGTTAATGTTATCTGGTGGCGTTCCAACATTGGTAGATAACATTGTTTCCTTCCTGTTTGCGTTCATTAGGCATACCGTTGTTTCTTCTTTCTTTATCTCTCTTTATCTGATCTCGTGTGAGTTTATCTGTAATTTTGATTTTCTTTGGGTTTGTTTCTTCATGTTTATCTGCCTATCTCTCCAGATTTCGATTGATTTGGTACTGAATTGATATGTTTTTTGAAGAAATTTTTATGGGATTTAAAAGTTTTCTTCTTGTGCTTGAGAGTTTGATGTTGGCTGGTGTCTTAGGTTATATATGTGCCTCACTTTCATAACTTTGCATGATTTAACCTTGGTTGTTGGAAGCTTTTTCGAAGAGTTGTGCAGGCCTTAAAATCCAAGAGTCATGGACGAAAATTCTGATTTGAGTAAACTCTTTGAAACTTCATCCAACACTTCGGCTCATCAGAAATCGCTGCAAAACTTCTCTCTACCCTACTGACGTCCAATCCAGCACTACTATCTTTATCGTCCTAACATCCGATAGCCAACTTTCCAGAATGCACAAAGTCTCTGGCGTCCTTGCCTAAAGCTTCGCCAAAACAGAGCTCTTCAAGCTCTTCGATGGATGTTGGCACACATATTGAGAAATGTGTTGCTCCAGATGTTGATGCCCCTGTTGCTGATGTTGATGTTGTACTTGCCTAAGGTTCTCGTGAGGAGGTTGGAAGAAGAAGGTTGTGTCCTCAAGAGGATATCGGAAATCCACCAAATTGAAGTCCACACTCCATGTTTTACCGAACATCAATTCTCCAGAACGTGTTGAGTCTGATGTTGCACCAACATCCAAGCCATCATTACCGAAGATGAAGATCTCTCATTCTCATCCCACTAAATCAGGCAAGGCAACAACCTCTTTTCAAACAGTCTCTCAAACCTCATCTCCCACAGATATACTTCAGACAACACCTCTATTTCAGAGGTTGAGGTAAGCAAGTCCTATTCCTCCAAGTTCTATTCTAGTGAAGCCAAATGATTGCTTAAGACTATGTCTGCTAGGAAGTTCCTGAATGAACGTCATGCTGATGAAAAATTCTTTCAAATTTATAAGCTTGATGTGCTCTTACAAGATACAGGGATGTGGGGACAATTATGAATGTTCATTGATATGATTGGGAGATTGTTAGGATATTCTATGCTAGTTTGGTGAGTGAAGTCTTCAATGTTGAAGTCTGGAAAACATGAAAATGTGCGTGTTTGATTTTATGAGGTATTTGTTTTTTTCTCCTACTACCGTTGATAAATCATTTGTTATGGAGAATGTTGATTCCTCTGTTAGCAACATTGATGAAAACGAAATGATGCTGATGTTGACTGGTGAAAAGCTGACCGAATGGACATCAAATTGTTGCCTTTGGCTAATATGGAAGTATGCTTTTCTGCACAAGATCGATGTCTACAAATGAATGCCGAGTAAAAACACCACTGTGCTTACTCGTGAACAGGCTGGATTTCTTTATGAAGTTTGTAAGCCTCTTGCTTTTATATTTGGTGAATTGATGTTAGCTAACATCAGTCGTGCAACATCCAAGTCAGCAGGCTCTAGTTTGCATCTCTACTTCAACATTACCACCAACTTGTTGATCGTGTGAAGGATCTTCCCTATAGTCCAACGAAGCTTGGTGGACCTATAATTGGTCAGAATGATCATGATAATGATGAAGAATTCTTATGGAGCCATGAAGGTTGAGGAAAATGTTGTTGACGCTATAACTGTCTAGGGTACAGATGTTGAATCCAATGTTACTAACATCTCCACTGCAAAGACACACTTGTTTGCAGGCTCATCTTCTCATTCCAAGAAAGGCCAAGAGCTCATACATGCTGATTCCATAGCAAAAGAGGTAGATGTTGCTATTGACATTAATGAACTAAAGAAGGCTATGGTGGAATTTTGCTACTTTCAAAGGCCAAGTCAAGAATGTTGATAGAAAGCATGAAAAAATGGGCGAAGCCATCATTGCACGGTTTGAACACCTGGAGGAAGTTTTCCAACAACTTCTAAATTTTCTTCCTTCAACAAAAAAGGGGGAGTAGTTTCTGTTTTACTGATCAACTGATGTTGATGCCTGAGCTGATGCAGTTGGTGTTGATATGCTGAAGTTTGACGTTGTGGAGTGGTTTTTGATGTTTTATCATTTGTTTTTGTGGTGTTTTCACACCTTTGGATGTTTGTGGTGTATGAGCACCTGATTTCGGTAACATTTTAAATGTTATCTTTTTTTTTTTTTTTGGATCTGTTGTCGTTCCAACATTTTCTTGTTTTTGATATACTGTTAGTATATTGTGTTTTGTGTTGACAGTATATTGTGTTTTGTGTTGAGCTTCTGAATTCCCAGATCCCAACATCGCGAATGAAGGTCTTAGTCTTCGGCTGACCTTCATAAGGTTGAGGGGGAGATTCGAAGTTCAATACTTGTTGTGTTTCACAGACATTTGTTTTGCAGATTTCAGTGTTGCTGAATTTAGGGGGAGTTCCAAACTATCTCGCAATTTGTTTCAAAGGGATTGTTGTTCCAACATGTTGGATTTGTATACTGAAAGCAAGAACGTTTTATGCTTGTATACAATGTTTCCTAAGTTCACTATCTAATCTCCTATCTGATTGTGTTCATGATTGCATATGTATGTTCTTTATCTCTATATAAGTAGATTATATGGTGTGTTGTAGATCACAGAAGACCATATAATTGGAATAACCTTAAGAGATATAATATGATCACAGCCGAAATAACTCTAGGACAAGTTATTGGTTTAGGCTGCAGTATAGATGGAAGTAGTTTGTCTTGGCTACTTGTCTATACTGGTACGTCATTACGTATTGATAGGACCACAGTTGAGATGTATTCTTCTACCTGACTTAAGTGAAGAATCAAGATCTCGGTGACTTATAAGATCTTAATACTAATAAGTATTCAGATATATATGTTAATTCGTATATCACTTTGACTTACTATGGGTGAAAGTTATATACTAACTCGAGTACTCTGTATCTTGGGTGATAGCGGTTAATATATGATATTTGATTATCTGTATTAGTACCCGTATCCGGTATAGGATAATGACATCCCCTTAAGGAGCTCAATAAGGTTTATTGCGCTAAACCCTGCAGGTTGATTAAGTTCAGGCACAATAATAAAGTTTGAGTGGTACTGCTTAAGGATTTATAAAGAGATTAATTAATTTAAGCTGTCAGAGCTCTAATTAATTAATGGATGTCGGATATTTTAAATATGGAGATTTAATAAGTCTAAATACAAGCCCCCGACTCATCACCGGCAATAAAGGGGTAAGTCAGTATCGGTTCTCTAGTGGAATGAACTGATATTTATAAATTAATTATGGTCTGGGCTGACCATAGATAAATTAATTTATTTGAGGCCCATCTTTATTCCTTGTATCTGGTCCCTGGACTGGCCCAATGTCTCCTAGCCCTAGAAGGAGAGAAAAACGCCTCCTACACTAATTCTGTGCCCACACGTATTTAATTTTAATTAAATACAGCTGTCAGCTCTCAGGAAAACACACTGATAAAATATTAGGGTTTTGAGAACTGTGGGGCGCAGGGAAGAAAAACGTGTGGGGCTTATTTCTCTCTTGGGACTTTCATAGATCGTTGTCCATCCAACGGTGAAAGCTGAGCGGGATACAGTCGAGAAGATCAGAGCTGGAGTCAGATTTTCGCAGGAAACCAAGTTCTGGCAGTCTCCGTTAAACGGCCATAACTTCCTCCACAGAACTCCGATTCAGACGAATCAGACGGCCACGGAAAGCTCTCTCGAAGACGAAGAAGTCGTATTTCTGGGCGAAATACGATTTGAGGACGTTTGAGGCTTCAAACGAAAGCTTGAAGCTGACTGGTCTGTTCAGATGCGAATCTGCGAATTCTTCTGAATTCTTCAGGTATTTCTGAGCTCCAACGTGCAGCTGTTAAATTCATAGGAGCATGTTAGGATTTAATCGTTGTATGATGAATTAATAATAATTCAAGAAACGATCATCGGGCAATCGAGTATTAATTCAATTTAATATTCCTTCACAACATTCTCTCTGGACTGTGTTGAGGTTGTCACCTCTTGTTTGTTTCAGGGGGAGTGTTGTTCCAACGTCTTTTCTGAACTGTTTTTGAGGTTCACCTCTTGTTTGATTAAGGGGGGGTTTCTAACTCTTTCTTGATCTGAAATCCTGTAACATAGAATTCTTTTCTGTATATAGTTTTTTATTTGTTTGTGTTTTTGTTGCAGGAAGGAAAAGATTAAGGGGGAGATTGTTAGAGTCAATGTTAACTACGACAATGTTGGGACCAATGTTGATAACATTCGTGTTTTCAATGTTGGGTGAAATGTTGATAACATTCATGGCGTCAACATTTCTGGGTTTCAACCAACAATCCGGAGTCTGCCTTGACTCCATACTTTGACTCTCCATTGGTAATTGTATATATTTAATCTTTACCTTCCTTTCACGTTTTATTATTGTTTGGTTGTGGAATAAAGGTTTTATGCTTGTTGACCACGTTTTTAATAAGTGGAAAGGTGGTTTATCATGGTCCAAAGTAGTGGGCTGTTAGTTCCTATTTCTCAGGACCCATGATCTCTCAACCAACATTCCAGACTGGTCGACTGGCAGTTTTCGGAGGTGGATTGCGGCGGTTATAGGAAGCTTTTGGAAGTGGAAAATGGAGGAAACTAACCACGACATGAAGGTCTATAAAAGCAGCAAGAAGCCTCTTTCATCCTTACATTTTGGGAGTGCATTTTCACCGACCTAACATTCGCTCACAACCAACTCGTCATTTTGTCTTGCTGCAAACATGACACCAGTTCTTCAAACCTTGCTTTGACGGAGGAGTCTTAGGCAGCCCATCTGTAAAGGCTCACTCTATATTGACGGGAGGTCAAGGGTAAGGGTTGAAGATCGAGGACATCGGAGCGTAGCAGACTGTTTTGTTCGAGTTATTCGGTTGTGTTGTTCAACATTCCTGCTGCAAACGTGATACCGGTTCTTCAAGGATTGCTTTGACAAAGGGGGCTTAGGCAGCTAATCTGTAAAGTCTCGCTTTGTATTGACGGGATGTCAAGGGCAAGAATTGAAGTACAAGGCCATTGGAGCGTAGCATGGTGTTTTGGTTCTGTGTTAATTCGACATTCTAGTGCAGTGAGTATATGGGTTGATTTATCTTAGGCAGCCATTTTGTAAAGATAGATCTCCAAGAGATCTCAAATCTGTACTCTATATTGTTGATGATCATAGTGTTTTTAGCCTTGAGGCACTCGCGGATTATAGTGATATAATCCGTGAAAAAGTATTCCTGTGTGTTCTTTAATTTCCGTTGCATGTTAGCTTGAATGTTATTAACATCCTGTTATCAACATTCCTGCTAACATTACTCTTACAAAAAAAATAAAAAATAAAATCGGTTGTGAAACGGTTGTAAATCGGTCGTTAAGGCCGCAAAATTAACGACCGAAAATTTCGGTCGTTAATTTCGATCGTTAATTGCGTGTTTTCTTGTAGTGTAACATTGTGTTCACTTAGTTGAAGAATTTCATTTTTAACCTCTCACCATTATAAAAGATATGTGTAGAAGTAAGGAAAAATTGATAAGTAAGCTTTGAGTTTGGAGTGTTAAAGTTGACGAAGTGACGGATACTACCGGAAAATGGTTTACGAAATTGCAACCATGAAATTTGCAGTTAACGGTCACGACCTTCGTAATCCCTGTGATCATTTTAACGCAATCAAGTTCCAGCTATAAAAGCAAAGAATTAATCCAAAGTTAAGGGATTCTACTCTAAATTAGGACCGTGGACGTAGGAATATTTTTCGAATCACGCAAAACTGTTTGTGTTATGTATTTTCCGCATCTACATTTCAATTTGATTATTTCTTGCTAACTGGTCTGCAAATTGACCTCATGCTGCACTATATTAAACTGCACATCAACATACATCGTCAGACTGACTCGAGTCACTGATCATTAGACTGAACATTGCTAAGCTGAAAAGATAACGTATAAGATTTTCTAAACACGAGTTTACCAATCACTACTTTCCGCATATTAGTTATTAGTCCAACTAATCAACTTTCGAGCAGTCAGTAGAATTAATAACTGATTATCTATTAGAACATTAGTTTTGACATCAGTTAACTTGCCATCGATCGGCTTGTTGATCTATATTAATTCAATTGACTCATTATTAGTTGAGTTGTCTTGCACTCTAATATTCTCAGAGAACTTTAATGGCAGCATTAAAATCTGCTTCCACATTCTGTTTTGTATGGTCGATACATTAATAATAACGAAGCACAACGGGAAGGGCACAATCAAGTGGCCTAAAAGTGTGACTTTAATTACATTTCTTAACCAAAAGTACTATGTTGAATTCAAGCCACATGCACTGACTTGTAGCTTGCATGTGGATGTGTTTTGTTTGAACTCCTATTTGTTTTGGTTTAGTCTTTTGTTTTTAGCTGTTGCGCTTTGGCGGTTTGGATTTGGGGTGGTCGAAATGGAATTTTTTCGGGTTCTTGGTGCGGTAACACTACCATAAAAAGCAGTTTTAAATTGTTTGTAAAAAAAAAACAATTAACGATCAATTTAGCGATCCATTTGATCGGTCGTTATTTGCACAATCGTTCCAAAAATTAACGATAGTAAATTCAGTTATTATAAATATTGATCTTTAATCGTTTAAAAAAAAAATTAATATTAAAAAGCTTCTTTTTTAAAAAAAAATATTAACAACCTAGTTTTTTGCCCACAAGTACGTTCTAATATATTTTGGACTCATTCGCATACACTTTGATGAACTTTACAATGGGTCACTCATCTTAGTAGTGCTCTAAGTAAAAAACGATTAACTTTAAAGTTGCTTTCGAGTAATCACCAGTATAGAACATACATATTATTCATGTAATTAGCACCTATTAATGAGTTAATATATAAAACTATCCACTTTCATATTGTAAAGATAAAAATTGTCCACCAAGATAAAAATAATAAAAACTGTCCACTTTTGGATTGAAAAGACGGAAATACCCTCCTTTAAAAATATGTATTCTCTCTCTCTCCAGGTATGTCTCCTCTCTCATTTTCTTCTTTCTCTCTCTCCACTCTCTTTCTCTCTCTTCTCCCTCACGGCCTTCCCCCTTCTCTCTCTCTCTCTCTCTCTCTCTCCCTCCCTCCCTTCGAGCTTAGATCGCTGGCGGAGCGCCGCCGCCTCGGCCTCGTCGCCTTCGCCATCTCCTGCTTCGCCCTCCGCCGCGAAGCGCCGCAGTCCCCGGCCTCGTCGCCTCCGCCATCTCTCTCTCTCTCTCTCTCGCCACAGCGCTCCACCCAATCCCTACAGCCACCGTAGAGCCTTCCACCACCGAGGCTAGCCGTGACAACCACCACCACGGAACCCCCCAAAACTCAGCCCCTCGCGCCGCCTAAGGTTTCATTCCCTTAGAGCGGCGCCGCCTCTGCTCACCTTCCGGCCGAACAATGCAGCGCCAGCAGACATCCCCAGCCACGGCAACTTTCGGCGAGCCTTCTCGCCAGGCAAAATCGCCGGTCAAAAAAAAAGAAGGAGCGCGAACGCGACGCCGCTGCTCTCTGCCTCCACACGATCTGCACCGCCAGACGCGGCGGCGTCTCCGATTCTCCTCCGATACCGAGTTTTGCAGCCCCGATGAATTCGACGATGCTTAAATCTGTGTACTGTGTTGTAGATCTATAATCTCTCTCCTTATCTCGCTCTCTCTCTCTCCTTGTAAAAGTAGATCTGAAATTTTGTTTGTGACTATTGCAAATCTGCTTGAACTTTTGTTTGTGAATTTTGTTGGCTGTTTGTAGAAGATTTGGTGTGAGGAGGGTGATTAGTCAAATTAATATTCTTGGTTTGATGTTCGGAGATTTTGTTGGTTTGATGTTTTTGATTATTATGTACGAAGAACTTTGTATGTATGAAGAACTTTTTGATTAGTTTTTGTTAGTATGTACGAAGAATTTTTGTATGAGATGAAAAAACTTTTGTGTTAAGAACTTGATCCTCAGCAACATAGCTTTTGTGTTAAGAACTTTTGTATTTTGGTGTTGTACAACAATTTGATCGAACTGTATGATTATTTTTTTAATGTTCTTAAATTCACAACCAAATTTATGAATTCACCACTTAATATTTTTGAATTCACGATCACATCTATAAATTCACAATTTAATATTTTTGAATTCACAACTAGATCTACGAATTCACAACTTAATGTTCTTGAATTTTCAACTAACTTGATAAATTCACAACATAATATTCTTAAATTCACAACCAAATCTATGAATTCACAACTAAAACTCGAATTCGCAAAAAAAAATAAATTCTAGTTTTAATTGTGAATTCAAACTTTAAAAACTTAATTTCACAACTACTTGAATTCACAAGCAAAATAAATTCTGATTGTGAATTAAATTTTGGTTGTGAATTCACACTCAATCGAATTCACAACAAAAAAATTCTGATTGTGAATTAAATTTTGGTTGTGAATTTGATTAGTTGTGAATTCACAATCAAAAAATTCTTATTGTGAATTAAATTTAGGTTGTGAATTCGACTGGTTGTGAATTCACAACAAAAAAAATCCGGCTGTTAATTAAATTTTCGTTGTGAATTCGACTGGTTTTGAATTCACAACCAAAAAATTCTTATTGTGAATTAAATTTAGGTTGTGAATTCACAACCAAAAATATCTGGTTGTGAATTAAATTTTGATTGTGAATTCGACTGGTTGTGAATTCACAAACAAAAAATTCTGGTTGTGAATTGTGAATTCACAACCAGTGTGAATTCACAACCAAAAATTTTTGGTTGTGAATTCACACTGGTTGTGAATTGCGGGATTTTTTAAAGGGGTGATGTAAAGTGGACATTTTTTAATTTTTAATGTGAAGGGTATTTTGGTAACAGTGGACATTTTTTAAGTTTTTTATTTTAGTGTACATTTTTTATCTTTACAATATGAAAGTGGCCATTTTAAAAATCCACTCCCTATTAATTCATTTAAACTCTATTTCAATATATAATATTATTCATGCATAATCTTATACTCCATCCGTCCACGAAATGAGTACCCATAGTTCATTTTTCGTCCGTCCACGAAATGAGTACTCATTTTCCTTTTTGGCAAGTGTACCCCATACATCTCTTTAATTAATACACTAAAAAAGTGGGACCCTTAAACTATTCACACTACACTCCATACATTTCTTAAAACCCGTGCCGTCCACAAATGAGTACTCATTTCATGGACGGAGGGAGTAATATTTTGAGAGGATATCTAAGACTTGTGGTGCCGGTGAAATAGTAACTATAAAAATAATGATCGATTTTAAAAATTAAATATTATTGTTAAAAAATAACAATTGATTTTAAGAAATTCTCAACGATTTAAAAATAATAATAATATATAAAAAATAAAAAATTAAATAGGAAAATAAAAAACTTTAATATTAACGACCGATTATAAAACATATTGAAAAATTAATATTAACAATCG
This sequence comes from Salvia miltiorrhiza, assembly GCF_028751815.1. Lineage (NCBI taxonomy): Eukaryota > Viridiplantae > Streptophyta > Magnoliopsida > Lamiales > Lamiaceae > Salvia > Salvia miltiorrhiza. Next base: position 16,858,827 of record NC_080388.1, on the reverse strand, counting down.
AATTAATGACTAATTTTAAAAAATATTGAAAAAATTGATATTAATGACCGAATTTTCGGTTCTAAAAAAAATAAACAAATATATAAATAAAAAAGAAAAAAAAGAAAAAAATAATAGATGGATACTCTTTTTTCTTTGTCGGTGTTTTTTTATTGGATTTTTGCCGGAAAGGTTTTGTTGAAGCTCGGCTCTTAGTTAGCATCTCTATGCTATCAATGAGTTTTCTTAGGATTTTTCTTTCATCTTTTCAATAAAATTCTAATTCACCAACCTACATGGAATTATTTCTTATTTTTCAAATCTCAAACTTTTGCTTTTATAATACCCCTTTCTTTTCTATTAAGATTATAATTTATTTGAACTTAGAATGTTAGGATGATTCACGTCTGAAAAATGAAAGTGAACTTATTTTAACTCCAACAAAATGATTTACAAAAGTTTTTAAATTTTTATTTATTAATTTAAATTTTTTATGCATTTCATGTTTATTTTAAATTGAGTTTTTGAGTATACACGACGAGCTATTTATTTAGCATAACTCCGAAAGATTTTTATAGTTTCGATATTTCAAAGCACAAGAATTTTATTCACCTAGTCACGACTTTAGACTTGCAAATCATCATCTTTCCTACTACATTTCCTCTGCATTATTACATGGAAACAAGAAATATATACATATGTATGAAGTAGAAAGAGGACAAACACCAACTCTCCTTCCATCTTCCTCTGCACTACACCTAATCCAAACCATGCTTATGCCTGCCCCTTTTCAAGCTTATCACAATAACAAACATTCAAGGTAAATCTCCACATTCCTCCTACATTTATTTCAAAGAACATGATTCCATTTCAGTAGATTTCCCTCTGCTCATTCGTTCCACCAAAGGCAAAAGAAGCAGAATTGAAAACTCACCCAAAACAAAAGAAAACCAGCATGCACTGTAGATCATCTTAAAGGTTGCATCTTTGAACTCCCTTGTCTATTTCTTTTTTATTTGGGCTCAATTGTTTTAAAGAAAGTGGGCCTATTTTATTAATTGAATTAGGGCTCTGCTTAATTAATTCTTTTGGGACGTTTTTAATTAAATAAACCGGGTCTCCTTGTTTTAATAAGTTGGGCTGCATTTTATTTAATTAAATAAATGCTTTTAATTAATTTATTAATTAGACTTATATTTAGTTTGATTAATTATTTACTAAAGAATGAATTGCATATTATTATTATTATTATTATTATTATTATTATTATTATTATTATTATTATTATTATTATTATTATTATTATTATTATTATTATGTGTCCACTTTCTTTTTCTTTTGCAGAAATAAGTGAACAACGTTAACTGACTTAACTCTTTCATCAAATCATTACTAGTACGTCCTCCCGTGCGATGCACGGCGATTATCGAATTAAGCGACATAATTAAATGAATAAATATAAATATTAAACATAACTAAAATATTAAAAAATGCAAGTATATTTTAAAAATGAAATAAAATAATCGACATCAGTTACTCAATAAAAATCTGAATACGAAAACGTAAATCCTGGAGGAGGGGAGAAAACTCCTTCTTTATATATTACTAATACATCCACCCGTGCATCGCACGGGTCAAAGCATTTTTTATACGAAACTATTGCGATGATAATTTTTTTTTATCCATCCATGAAAAATTTATCACTTTTATTTATAATAATAGGGTGTATTTTATTCCATCACAAATCCACTCACATTTTATTAGATTTCGTGTTGTTCAGGATGTGGCAAAAATTTTATGAACGGAGAGAGTAATTATTTAAAATTTTAAATTATGTAGTGCCAAAAAATTATTATTTATGACTTAAATTAATTAATAAGAAAAACATATATTTTATTATTCAAATATTACTTTATTTGAAGTAGTGTAAAATAATGAATATTGTCAACCCAATGAAAATAATATTAAATTTAATAAATATCATATTACAAAAATAAATTATAAAGAAAAAATTAGAATTATTATATCAATAATACAATCTGACATTTTTTTATATATATAAATCAATTATTGATACACATTACAATATTCAATTTATTTTTTTATGTAACTAACATTTAAATAATTATTGTATTATGTCAATTAACATTAAGATTGTAATGATTGTAAATGAGTGTGCCGTGTGCGTAAAAAAATAATGAATCAATAATTAATCGGATTTGATATTCAATGAGATGTTGATGAAATATTTAAATGTGGATATGTTGAAATTCTATATTGATATATAGATTACATTCTCGGAAAATGGTATATCACCGAATCAGAGTGTTTGTTCTAATTCGTGCATTGGCTAATAACCTTTTATGATATGAGTGTTCTAACTTCGCAAACTTATCTGTTTGTTCCCTTGCATATGTTGGATTCATTAATTCCAAATAAAGCTAAATATGTTTTGCTGCCATTGTAATGGTTTTTCCTTTAACCTCTGTTTCGAAAACTACATAATCAGCTTGATCAAAGTCCAATTATTTGCAAGTGTTGCCAAATTATTATACTTCTTGCTTTTGATGCAACTACTTACTCATATATTGGAATTATTATGCAGTTGATGTTTTCACTCCAAAAATGGTGTGATAATATTATTCCTCATTTGTAGTGTAAATGAGGAATGAGTAAGGGTCAAGTAGAAAATGTGGGAAAAGAAATGAAGGATTTAAAGGGTGAAATTTTATTTATCATTTCTTTTTCCATGATAAATTTACAACCAAAGAGAACGCATCCGTATACTTTTTCCAACTATCTTGATGCATATAGTATTCTTCTTTGCAATGTTGTGAACTTAACTAATTATCTATTTCTTTTGCAGGACATGTGTTTTGGTCTCTTCGACTAAGAAATTTGCAAAACAATTGCTATGGCAATTCCCAAAAAGCAGCATCAACCTTGAATCAATACAATAGAGAATAAATAATGAGAGGTATTAGTTGTACACAGATTCTTTATTTCATAAATCAAGTTGTCTTTTTTTAGAAATGTCTCTGAAACATAAAAGTGTAACCTTAAATATAGAGTTAAAGGATTTAATTTGGTGGTAGTTGCGATAGGAAGGCTACTAGCTAGTTTTCAGGCCTGAGGCCCATCCTAAGGGGAAAGACGAAAATCCAGATGTCAGAACTTAGAAGATGATAGCTTGATTGTACACAAGAAATTAGATAATTATCATAAATTTTTTAATTAGATAATTATCATAAAGATTCTGCTCAAAGCTATATAACAAGAGGTGTTTTAGTCAACAGCTAAACTGGAAACCAACAATCCAATTCTAATGAGGAAAACACGAGCATTCAAATGAAATAACAACTTTAATGATTCTCCAATTCAAGCAGAGAAAGGAAAAGGCCAAAGACCACAATATGAACTGTTTGTGATATGAACTAATCAACACAAAAGAAAAGCATTAGGAAGTTTAGCCAACATAAGAATAGCATACCTTCGTCAAACTAAATGGATATAATTCTCACACCAAGACAACAATAAACATCAAAATATTCATTCTTCTATTTTTCTTCTCAATATAATCTTGAGCTAATAATCATACTCCCTTCATCCCATTACAAATGTCACATTGTTTTTAGACACGGAGATTAAGAAATGTGTAGAAAGTAAATAAAGTATATTGATGAAAATTATTTAAATATTAAGTATAAAGAGAATATAGTGCCAAAAAATGAATGAGACATCTGAAGTATACTACAAATATCAATTTCTCATGTGCAAAGTGGCATTATAAACACCATAAGTTTATTTAGTGTGAGTAATTAAAACTAAGTCCGCAAATTAATTAGATTTAGAGGGTGTTTGGCTGAGCTTATAAGCTCCTCAAAACAGCTTATAAGCTGTTTAGGAGCTTATAAGCTCCTTTAAAGTGTTTGGCAAAATAAGTTCCTAAACAGCTTATAAGCTCCAAAAATAAGCTCCAAGAGCTTATAAGCTCCCCAAAAAATAAGTTCATCTACCCCAACTTATTTTTTTAGAATCTCATATACAATAATTTTTTTACAAATATTTTTCAACTATAATTTACTATTATTTTCATCATATATCATTCAAATTCATTTTTCTTTGATTTTCTCTCTCTAAATTTTTTTTTCTCTCTCTAGCTTATAAGCTCAATTATCCAAACACTTTGACAATTAATAAGTTCTTAAAAATTACTACATCTTATAAGCTCTTGAAACATCTTATAAGCTTCAAGAGCTTATAAGCTCTTTAAAATAAGCTTAGCCAAACACCCTCTTAGACTCAGCTCACCATCGGACCCGCTCACTTTCTCTTTTCCTTTCTTCTCCGGCGATTTCGCCATTTCTCACAACCACCGGCTTGGAAAACGTTAGCAGTGCTATATATTTGTGTCTCTTCCCCCTATTTCAGCACTCATTTTAAATCGGACAGGAGATGTCCATATTATACCGTCTCAAATTCTTCGCCGCTGCCGCATCCACCACTTATCTGGCACGAAGCGACGAGAGTTATAAGCGGAAAACGCTGCCTACGGAGCTCTCCACGAATGTGGCGATGCTAACGTGCGACTCAGCCGCAAACGGCGGCGTATGCCATGTGTATTTGGTCGGAACCACGCACTTTTGTCCGGTAATTTACTCTTATTTTCATCTCTTTGTTTCATATTTGTATAATCCTCAAGTAAACTTGAAGCAACTTATTTTTTTCTAATAATATTAATTCTTGTTACGCGCATTGTTAATATAATATTAATTGTTCTTAATTTTCATCAGGAATCTTGTCGACAAGTTCGGGATGTGATACAATTCTTGAAACCACAGGTGTTTTTCGTTTGAAAGTTAGCCTGTATTTTGGCAAAAATCCGATGCATTTTTGCCAAAAGATGAGCAAAATTTTCATCTTACATAAGAACTGTTTAATTCTTAAGTTTTTTTTTTAGTTGTTACTTTTTAATTTTTATTTTATATAAATGGATAGTTTTGTATATTCACTCATTTATTTAATCCTTGGTTAAGATTGGTTAATCAAAATTAGAAATCAAAATTTAATTAGTATAGATGCAGTGCATTGGTGTACATCATGGAGTTTTATGTGATTTATTATGCTATTTTTCGTTGTATTTCTCACTCTCTAAAACTACAATAATACATTTGCAGGTTGTTTTCTTGGAATTATGCGCTAGACGCAGTGATCTTACGCCTGTCAAGGTTTGTAACTGATTTGGAAAATGAATTTGATCTTGCAACTATGTTATGAAAAAACATACTGTAAAATAAATCTATCATTATTCACCAATAATGTTTTAAGAATTGACTTGTCTGACTTTCTAATACCATATTCAATTCCTAATAATGTTTTTTTTTTAAAACTCAATTTACTAATAAGCCTTGTTTTGCATCTTTCTAAAGTATAATTCAAATTTTCATTTATGCTAATTAATCTGTAATATGTGGTCCTTTTCTAGAATAATGGTCAAAGCTCAGAATTTCATGTGGCATATCAGGAAGCAATGAAATATGGCGCCAAGGTTATATTTGATGATAGACCTATTGAGGTGAGCTATATACTTGTATACTTGTTTCTACATTGTGAATAGTGTTAAAACTCTATCTCTGTCTTCGGCTATATATTGAGTTTTCTTTACTAAATATTTTTCACTTTATTAATCATCATCCTTTTGAGTTGATAACACTCATGTTTCCATGGTTTTTAATGTTCGTTTGATATTAATTTTATAGGAAATTGAGTGTTTGATAGTTGTTTTGTGCTTAATTTGCTTTATCTTGTGAAACACGATTCTTACTCGAACTTTGAAGGAAATTTCAGGTTTAATGACTTCGAATTTGGAACAATGTTTTGAAATAGAAGTTGTAGCTCGTCTCGATACGAGTTCGTGAGCGCAAACGGATCATAAATCGGAGTTTGGACGAGAAAGTTATGGCCGAAACAAAAACGTTGCGCGCAGTAGTCAAGTTGGTCGCCGAAAATGGGCATTTTGAAGAAGAAATTAGGCGACCTAAACGGCGACCGCCGAGTTGGTCGCCGAAATTTCTGTTTCAGATTTGCACTGCGAGTGTTAAATTCGGCGGGCGCCGAATTTGGTCAATTTTTAGCACAAAAACGGCGGTCAACTCAGCGACCGCCGAGTTTGACCGCCCAATTGGGCGGTTTTGCGAGATTTTCCGATTTTTAGAGTTCTTCTGGGTTCCAAACATTGTATTTTACCCTGATACTTTAAATAGGTCTTCTTTTGACCTATCTAGGGTTCCTTTTGCAGTCCTAAACTTTATTTTCTCAGTTTCATAGCTTTAGATTATTATTGCTTTCCAGTTTTTACAGCTTGGATTGGATTTCCACAAGATTCAAGCCGCTACAATTGTTTTATTCAGAGTTTTATTTAATTCAGTTCTTTCAATTGTATTCTTTTTAATTATGTTTATGATTTATTTTAGTATGTTTGGCTAGTTCTTTAATCTGAACCTAGGGTTTGTACATAGCTGATTAATTATGTGTGTATGATTTATTGATATCAATTTGCCTTCCAACTTGTGATTCATGATTCCTGGTGCCTGTTTTCTTGTGAATTATTTGGCCAATAATTTACATGTTTAGCTGTTCAGTTTGAGTCTTGAATGCGATAATTGTTCAGCCGATTCAGGAATGCATGTTATAGTAGTAGCCTTGACACTTGAATGTGATAGGTGAAACTATAGGGAGCTATTCTTTGTGTACGCTTGGGAGTTAATTTATTCCTTGGAGTCTTGAATGTGAAGGAGGGTAAATTAATCTACTTTCATAGGTGTTCGTTAGAGAAGCTTGTGAATAGTTTTGTGATTTCTCATCAGGGTTGGATTAAATTGGTAATTGAATCAATAGGTTAAATGCATGTAGTTAATTAGTAAAAGTACATCCCTAGGGTTAGAGTCTTTTATTATTTGAATTTCCTAAGTGTTTTTATTTGTTATTTGCGTTTTAGTAAATCAATCTTTATTTTTGTTTTCCAGTCTACTATTTTAGTTTGTTTAGGAGATAGCTAGAGTGATTTCGATTTTTCAGTCCCTGTGGATACGATACTCGGTTACTTTTTACTTGCTACAATTGCCTGTGTTAGTTGCAGTATTTGTTGCTAAGAAATTAGTGATCATCCTTTTGAGTGCATATATACAGAAAATTATTCAGAGATTAAATTTTAATTAACATTTAATTATTATTTATGTTGAAGTTCTCGTATCTATTTTGCATGTCTATACACTCAAATACTCCCTCCGTCTCGCTTATAACATCTCAATTTCTTTTCTGAGACATCTTATTTTTTAATATCTCAACCCAAAAAAAAGAATTAAATTACTTTATCTACTCTTTCTAACTCTCTTCTCATTTACTTTATTTTAATTTATTTTTTGGAATGTTATAAGCAAGACGAAGAGAGTAACATTTTGGAAATATATTCTAAAGCTACTACTTTTCACTTCCTATGTTTTCTTCTTCCTTAGATTACATGCGGGAGAGTACCGGTCATGGCGACTCTTTGGGAAATTTTCAGCAGTTTTTTTCTAAGATCATCGGATATACTTGCAACTCTTGATGATATAGAAAATGAGGTATACATAACTTATAAGACTAACCTATATTTATCTGCATTCTATGTGGGGAGTTCAGATTAGGAGGGTGTTTAACTAAGCTTGGTGAAGCACAGAATCACCAACACCTAAACTAGAAACTAGAAAGCAATAAACGGCACACGGATTTACGTGGTTCGGCCATCAAGACCTACATCCACGGGAGGTTCTTCGTTGTTTCACTATACTTTGAGAGAGTTACATATTACAAGTGTGTTGCTCCAAAATGAATTGATCCCCCTAATGCTAATACTAACCTTCTATTTATAGATGTGAGAATGAGCCCTAAAGGCCTTAGGCCCATGAACTCTAATAATTGGATTTAGGCCCAAAACTTAATACAATGCTCTGGTCTACGCTGCTCTGCTCTGGCTGCGCAGCTCTGCCGCGCTGCTCTGGTCTGGCTGCGCAGCGCTGCTGCGCTGCTCTGGTCTACGCTGCTCTGCTCTGGGTGCTCTGTTGTGCTGCGCAGCTCCGGTCCGCGCTGCTCTATGCTGCTGTGCTGCGCAGCTCTGCGCTGCTCTGGTCTGCGCTGTTCTGCTCTGGCTGCGCAGCTCTGCCGTGCTGCTCTGGCTGCTCTGCTCTGGCTATGCAGCTCCGCAGCTCTGCTGCGCTGCTCTGGTCTGCGCTGCTCTGCCGCGCTGCTCTGGTCTGGCTGCGCAGCGCTGCTGCGTCGCTCTGGTCTGCGCTGGTGGTGTTGCACTTTAGCAAGGCAGCGTCTCTGCACTTTGGTCAAGGCTGATTGACTCTTCATATTCATTTATTAGCAAGTCTTTTTAGTTAAACCTGCGCTGGTTAGTTTATATAATAATAATAACAATAATCATAACAAGGTAAAATAGGCTTGGATTACTAAGCACAGTGCTGATGAGTATTCCAGTCCTCATCAGCTACTCCCCCTGGTCTAGTTGAACAACGTTCTTTTTGTTCAACTAGTGGTGTGTGGTGTGAAGTCAGCGCTGTGCTGCTCTCCCGTGTCAATTAAGCGTATATAATTCCCTGCAACTTATTAGATAAAAATTGTCAATCTTTACAAAACAATGGTGACAAAGTATATCAGCGCTGTAAATGAACTAAGATAAAAAGATGATAATTTTTCCTTTTGATTCGTCGAGCATCATTAAAGATGATAAGGGCTTAGATAACCTGTGCTGAGAAGTCTCAAGTGATCTGCGCTGACAACCCCGCGCTGACTGCGCTGCACTGACTGCGCTGACAACCCCGCACTGACTGCGCTGACAAAGATGATACACCTCCGCAAAGCGGCCCTCAAGATGGTACACCCCTGCAGAGCGGCCCTTAAGATGGTACAAAGATGGTACACCCCCGCAGAGCGGCCCTCAAGATGGTACTAAGATGGTACACCCCCGCAGAGCGGCCCTCAAGATGGTACACCCCCGCAGAGCGGCCCTCAAGATGGTACAAAGATGGTACACCCCCGCAGAGCGGCCCTCAAGATGGTACAAAGATGGTACACCCCTGTCTAACTTTCGCGGCTTACGATATTCCTGCGCGGAGCATAGACAATCAAAGAACCCTGTCTAACTTTCGCGGCTTACGATATTCATGCGCGGAGCATAGACATTCTGAACTAACAACAGCTCGGACATTCTGCGCTGAAAACTACTGAGATAGCTGCTCTGAGGTAGCTGCGCTGAGGTAGCTGAGATAACTGAGATAGCTGAGATAACTGCCCTGAGATAGCTGCGCTGAGGTGGCTGCCCTGAAGTAGCTGAGATAACTGCCCTGACTGCGCTGAGAAGACCCAGATTCCACTTAAGGCTTTCCCCTCCGTAGTGTGGCTGAATTGCCACTAAAGCTCATTTTCCAGCGTTGTCAACCATTATTTTTGTGCTGTAAATTTTCAAGAAAAATACAGATGGCAACATGTACCCTACTCCCTCCCTCTTAGTAACATGTGCATGATTCAACAAAACATGTTATGTGTATGCTTGTGGTTGGTGTTCCTACTATGGTCTCAAAGTATGTTATCCAAATTATGTTCCAAGCCCTTAGCACATATGCAGAAGGTGTGCAGCTTCGTATACTTAGTCAATTCATATTTCAACCCTAGGCACATATGCAGAAGTTGTGCAGCTTTAAAGACATAATATCAAATTCACAAATCCGTTCAAGAGATAATATAAATCGTGATTTTTCTCAAGTGGTAAAGTATAACATTTCCCAAATCTTACTCATGCTTTCATGCTTCAATAAAATAATCTAAGATCATGTAGTGAGAAATTATAGTTCTGCGAAGTACCTGGATCACCACTAGTTAGTGGGTTACCTTTGTTACATTACGGCTTAGACATTCTGCGCTGGAGACTGCTTAGAGATTCTGTGTTGGACACGACTATTATATTCTGCGTTGAGATAATGTAAAGTTCCTGTGTTGAAGACCAGCTTAGATATCCCGCAACGCAGCTTAGTGATTTTTGCAACGCAGTTTGGCGATTCTGCAGTGCAGCTTTAGTAATTCTTCTTGCTTTCATTCCTGCGCAGCTTAATAATTCTTCTTCATCTTGTCATTCCACTAATTCCTCTTTTTCCTTTGCTATTGTATCTTCCTTCACATGATCCTCGCATTCATCAACGAACAATCACAATTAGCTTTTCAACTTCATAACATATTCTCATATGAATAAGAAATAAATTTTTAAATCATCGTTTATTTGGTCCTGTCTAGATTTAAGAGTTGAATTCCACCTCAACAAGATATCAGCAATAATACTAATTACATTTTTTTTACCCCATCCATAAGCCACTTTCACAAGAAAATGCGTTGCAAATTTAATTGAATCCCAAGTTAAAAAATCACAATTCCATCAACTTACTAAGTACCCAAAATAAAGTAAGAGATAATCGCGCAATCCCAAATTCAGTTATTGAAATTCAAACGCCATACTCAATGAATAACCCCAATAAATTTGGACATGAAATCACAACTATAAATTCTCGCAGCAAAAATAAGAGTAGTAGACTGATATGAATTTCACCACCCACAGGAAATATGCATTTGATAAAATATTGAATGTAGCACTGAACACTGAGAGCTTAATACTCAGCGAACTGATGAACTACCCTTCTCCCTCTCTGCGTTGCGTCAGCGCAGTCGATGAGCTGCCCTCTCCTTCCCTGCGCTGCTTCAGCGAGCTGATGAACTACACCTCTCCCTACCTGCGCTGTATCAGCGTACTGCGCTGTAGTGGCGCCGCTGGGCTGTATCAGTGCAGTCGATGAACTGCTCTTTCTTTCCCTGCGCTGCATCCGTAACAAGATGATGATCGGCCCTCCCATCAGATTGGGCTGAGCCATGGCGTTCCTCGGCGCAGCACTGCCCTCTTGTGGATCTCGGTAGGAAGACTCGACCAAAACAGTGAAAAGAATGCATGTCAGCCCCGATTAAACTTCACAAACCCCGAGTATACACCCTGTCCCCAACAACTTAACCAACAATCAACAAGCACAGCCAAAGAAAGTAACTAATTCATCAAGAATTAACATAATCAAAGGAGATAACTTAGCTTCGTCTTGTATTAGTGTTTATCAACGCTGGAAATTCAGCGCAGGCAATGAGATGGACCGGTATATGGCATTGACCTGGTGAAGAGCAAAGAATGCGCAACAGCGCTGGTGAAGAGCAAAGCATAACGGCACAGCGCTGGAAACTTCGTTGTATCGAGATCAATAAATCCCATAAAGTTGAGACGCTAGAGAAATTTGTTTAGCTTTGTCATCCCAAATCAAAGCAGAATCATAATGTCGTCAGCCCCAATAGTTGATAATACTATAGGACTCTCAATCAAAGTTAATCCCATTTTGTAATATTCGAGTTAGAGCAAATGAATCAAAGACTTAGCCTTCATTCTTTTTCCCGCAATTCGAAGTTGATAGCAAGTAGTGATTAGTATAGACTTTTCGAGCAAGCCTCTCTGGAAGCAAAGTGTCATTCTCGATCCTTAAGTGATACTTCAGTGCTGATTGGTTAGCTGCGCTGCCCCGGTATCTTCACCAGGAGCTTGGTCAGGACGACAGAGCTGGCGGCGCAGCTGCGCTGCCTCGATGTCTTTGCTGGGAATTCGATTATGATGGCCGAGCTGGCTGCGCAGGATCTCCACGAGTAGCATAGGGTGTCCACCAAGGCGGCACATAGGGCTGTAATCCTTGTATTTGGTCCACTCTTTCAATCTTCTCCTCGAAGATCACCACCCTGTGTTTCCCTCGAAAAATGCAAACGCCCCAGATAAGGAACGAACCAACTGAAATAATACAGTAACTTGGCTAGTAAAGTCTAGACCGCAGTTGTATCAACAGCTCCCCACCTTCAAACATCAACAAAGAGCTGACACATAGTTTCCAGAAGTTACCAATCTAAATAATAGATATAATGGCTAAAAATATTGAAGAATGTAATTAAATATAGCAATTATCAGAGACATTTTCTTCCCTTATTCAAAGTCTTATTGTTTTTCCCAAAATCTTGTTCTAAGAGTAATAAGCTCCATGAGCAATTAACAACCCCTTCAGAGATTAGTATGCCAAGTACACATTAAACTGGTTGCATAATCCCAAGATCAGAGCAGAATCCTAGTCTGCCCCAACATTTCAATGACAAAAATATTTATCATCATGATAAATTCAGGGAGCAATTTAACTGAAAATCAGACTATCAATCATGCAAATATATTAAGAACAAAATCTCCAGACGAGTGAGCCCTCTACTATTCGATCTTCCCACGAATATCATATGATCATACCCATATCTTGGTAAATTAACATCAGAATCGACACTTGAGTGTTTAAATCAGCAGCAACTAAGACAACTGCAGGAGAAATATAATTGATTCACAAAAATCAACAAAGCCAATTAAGATAAAGAACTTAGCTTAGCAGTGCTCGTCCTTGGCTTGATCTTTGCCAACTACGTCAATGCAAGAATCCCCTTCTATGATCTCAATTTTTCTCGCCTCATTTGGCAAAAACAATGTAAAAATAGAAGGTGCCCATAGCCAACTCAGATGAACTCTGCTCTGCTCCATCGGGGAAAGCAACGGCAGTTTGGATTCCATCGGGGGAGATAAAAATGACACGATGCCCGAACAGAGAAAGCTCGGTGCTAGCGACGCAGCGTCGGATGAAATCGAGCAATGACCCAGTTCATGGCTTAGCCGCTGGCAAGATAAAAGTCGTGGACGGCCCGGGCAGGGGAAGCACCATATTCCACCTGCCAGTGGTAGGCGCGGAGATCTTGGCCTCAATCGAATCAGTAATATGCCGAAGCATTTGAGCTCTCAAATCGGAAAAACCCCTCGACGATATGATTCTGGCAAAGGTTGTCGCACAGCGCTGCTTCATTTCCATGTTTGATATGCACGGACCAAGTATTTTCTCTTCCCCTAGGGTCGTTTGAACAAAACCTCGAACGCCGCCGGAGCAAGCGGTAATCCAAGCAAAAAACAGGCGGCAAATGCGGCGGCCGTGCGCCGTGCACCCTAGCGTGCTTCATGCTCCAGAAATCGCGCCGAACCCAGATTCTCGTGGTGATTCGAGAAAATTTCCCTTCGCACTCAAATGCCGCACTCAAGCTATGATCCAACCAAAAATTTGCTGGGCAATCATAGAAAAGACAAGAAATCATCAGGGTTTGCCCAAAATTTGCAATAAATCGCTGAAAAATTTTATATTGAGTGAGAAAATTGGGGGTTTTCCCCTATGTCAATGATCCGGTGATCTGTGCTATTATTCGGCGGCTGAAGCGGGATATTGAGGCTGCGCTGAAGCCAATTTGGGGGGATGGAGATTCGCTGAAGCCAATCTGGTGCACTGGGGACGGACGACGATGAGATTCGCTGGAGATTTAGCCCGCTCCCAGCCGTAATTTAGGAGCGGAGACGAGACCCAGCGGTGGTGCGCGGCGGCGTGCGGTTTTCGCGCGGTAGTAATCCCTGCGAGGTGGTGGCGTGCGGTTTCTGCTCTGCGGTGGTGCAGCTCGATTGGGAGCCCTCTCTTTCCTTCTGAACTTTTTTGATTTCTTCCAGCCTGATTTCCAACTTGTAGCTGGGTTTCCCCCTTTTTTCTTTCTTCTCGGCATGGTGAATTTTCACCGGATCTTGGAGCCGCGGCGGCGGACGTCTGGGTTTTGCAAATCTAGGTGATGATCGGATATGGTGGAAAGCTGCCCACCGCCCCTGTCCGAAATTAGAAAAATAGACCCCTTCCTCCTCCTCTCCGTGAACAGTAACAAGGCTTGATTTTTCTTTTTCTTTTCGATGAACAGTAAATCCGAATCTGGAAATTGCAAAAATCGAGAAGAATGTTCCTCGAAACTCACGCCTTAAGCTCAATTTCCCACAGACGGCGCCAGTTGGTGAAGCACGGAATCACCAACACCTAAACTAGAAACTAGAAAACAATAAACGACACCCGGATTTACGTGGTTCGGCCATCAAGACCTACATCCACGGGAGGTTCTTCGTTGGTTTCACTATATTGAGAGTGTTTACATATTACAAGTGTGTTGCTCGAATGAATTGATCCTCTAGTTTTCCAATAGATGTGCTACTTATAGTTTGTGAGCAAACCCTAATTCTAAAAGCCCACTCATCTAGTCAATTGGGCCCAAAACTCAGTACAACGGTCTTATTCCCGAAGTTGAACTATCATACGTAGCTGCGCAGGAAGGCATCCTGGCTGCGTGGCTGCGCGGGAAGGTTTCTTGGCTGCGCGGGCAAGCTTCTTGGCTGCGCAGGAAGGCACCTTGGCTGCGTGGGATAGTTCCTTGGCTGCGCGGCTGCACGGGAAAGCTACTTGGCTGCGCGGGAAGGTTTCTTTGTGCAATCATTCTTCACTCCATCTACTTAGGTGGATTTCTTACTCTTTTATTTAAGATATTCGATCGTACCTGCGCTGTTAGTTTATATAATAATAATAGCAATAATCATAACAAGGTAAAATAGGCTTGGATTACTAAGCACAGCGCTGATGAGTATTCCAGTCCTCATCAAAGCTTACTTTAGAAAACTCATAAGCTCCAATAAGTTGTAAGACGTTTCAAGAGTTTATAAAATGTAATGTTTCTTGAGATTGTAATTAAGTTGTTAAAGTATTTGGATAATTGAACTTATAAATAAGAGATGAAATTGTAAGTTAGAGAGAAAAATACTAGTTAAAAAGATAAACTAAAAGGATATATGTTGAAAATATCAAACTATTTTTTTCCAAACACTTCTCAAAAGGTTATAAGTTATTAAACAAATTGTAAACTATTTTAAGTATAAGCCTCATCTAAACACCCTGTTAATAATGTTACCCGAGAATTAAAAAGTTGATTTTTCCATTATGTTGTTGGAGGAATTGAATGATGCTGACAAGGTGAATCGAGTATTATTGCGGGTTGACAAGATGCTACTTACTTTGATGGAAATCTTTGTTCATGAGCGGGATCGGTTAGTGTTTAAATCTGTTTGAATTTACTTTTTCATTCTTCATTGTTATTCTAGACTTCATATCCTTGTAACTATGATGTACGCTTGATTGTTTTCATTTTATATTTGCTCTGTATAGATATATGTCGACCAATTTATTAAAAGTCGCA
Organism: Salvia miltiorrhiza; assembly: GCF_028751815.1. Lineage (NCBI taxonomy): Eukaryota > Viridiplantae > Streptophyta > Magnoliopsida > Lamiales > Lamiaceae > Salvia > Salvia miltiorrhiza. The sequence goes on along the minus strand of NC_080388.1, from coordinate 16,843,611 downwards.
TCCAAACATAACTCAGTGGTTGATGTCGTTGGAATGGCCCACTTACAAGGAATTCAAAAGAATTGGAAACAACCTGATGATGTAAATATCTCATGACAGTTGTTGATTACTTTGCTTAATTATTAAATTTCGTTGATCATTCCACGTTGCAATTTTTTTATATGGTCTTCAATATTGCAGATGGAACAACTTCTTCAAGAACGAGGCTTTGCAGGGTCTGTCCTAAAGTTTATTATTTTTCGTTATTCATGAATTTCTAACTCTACTATAGAGATTGTGATGTTCTTAAGACATGTTTTATGTCCTTTGACATTTTTTTTCTTGAACTTTGTTATATATATTTTTGATTTTTTATTTACTTTTATATAAATATGTCATATGCATGAAAAATAATGCATTAGAAATCATATCACTTTTACATTCTATATTTACTACCTTTTATGTTATACCATTCATGGGCTCATCCCACAATATCTTTATCATTTTTGCCAACTACTCTTTTATTTCATTTATAAAAGCTTTATCAGCTTTCTTAGTTTCTATGTCGAGCATCAAATGAGAGTTTATTTCGTAAACGGAGGGAGTAATAATTACCAAATGCTATTAGTTTGTCATGTAAAATTTGCATGAAAAATCATATGCATTAGAAATAATTACTCGTGAATGTGACCAACAGGTGGTGGTAAAACCTTCATATCTTTTGCATGAATCTTTCATATATATACCACTAATCAATCTCTCTTCAAACCACCACTATCCAAATCATGAAGATCATAATCGTGATGAAACGCTGCAAAATCATTATAGATGTTAGCAACCAAGAGCCCATCCTAGAAATAAAAAACAAAATCCACCGCCTCATCGGAATCCCCGCCCAGTCCCAGACCCTGAGGGTCTGGGTCCCAGATTAATTGATGGGCTCGACTTAGACGACTATCCGCTCATCTCCGATGGCACAAACATCAACCTCTCGATGACAAGCACCCCACAATACTCCCCCTTCAACGACGCCTAGATAAAGATCACGGTCAAATTCTCGGCGAGGAAGATTGAGATCGAGGCCGACCAGAACGACACCGTGTGGAGCCTGAGGGAGAAGATCCACATCATGGACGGAACCCCGATGCAAAAAATAGTGTTGTTCTTCAATGGGGCGGAGATGAAGGATGACTTCAGGAGTTTGCACGAGTACGGGGTGGGCGGGGGCGGCGAGGTGGTGGTGTTTACTGTTGGGAACTTAATGAAATATCTTAATCCTTGTTTTGATGATACCAAAATCAATAGGTTTCTTTTGTAATAGACTAGAACTGCTTGAACTCAAGTGTTAGAGTTCCTTTTCTAGTTTAGTTGTTGTTCTGAAGACTGAAGACTGAAAGAATGAAGGACTGAAGACTGAAGTTGCCGACTAAAGCATCAGTCGAAGAATCAGTTTTGACTGATTACTTAATGCGTGCCACGTGGAATCAGCGGACTGATACTAAAGTCAAGTATCAGTTAAACATTCTTCCTCGAACTGAACCTCCAACGTTCAAAGGAAGCCACGCACTCCAGAAGTACAACCGCATTAAATGCAGAGATATCAGGATCATCCTTTCTCTGCAGAGGTCATTCCTCTTTGGTGATTACCTTTTTCAGAGATGTCGCATCTCCTGCTCTTCAACATAGCCGTTCTCACCAAACAAGGAACCTCGAAGATTGAAGCCTCAGCCCATGTTCGAATTACTCTCTAACGGAAAAAATCTTGAAGACCTTCTCCGCCAACGGATCTATTCAAGACTTCTCCTATAAATAGCGCTCGATGATCACTTCAATCTTCACCGATTCAACTACATAAGCTGAAACTCTGCCAAAATTGTTTCTCAGCTAAAGCCCAGACTCTCCAAAGTTTGAATCGAAGAAGAGAATCCAAAAGCCAAAAATCAGTCACTGTTGATTACATATATTCTCTTAGACGCAAAGAACTTGTTCTTTGAAGTTTAGTTGGCAAGTTTTCAAACTTCTCTTCAACCGACTGAATCGAGTGTTTATGTTGCTAAGGAGTTCAGAAAGGTGTTCTGTCTCTGTGAGATCCTAGTGCCCAGAGCGTGCTAGGAGTGAGAAATCCAATAAGGTGTGTTGGTACTGAAGATTGGATCTTCGGTTGTTTCGGTTGTGTGCACCCGTAAGCACATGTTCAGGTTTGCAGTGCACCCGTAAGCACTTGCCCAGTGAAGTTGTTGGTCTGATCAACCGACCGTGGATGTAGGAAGTGTTTTCCGAACCACGTAAAAATCTCTGTGTTATTTACAGCTTTCAGTATTTACTTTCCTTCTTGTGTTCTTTCCCTCGTTAACTGAAAACTGATTAATAGCAAAGAGAAACCTAAAGACTAACAACGTGCTTAACTCACAGGCTATTGCGAAACAAAAGTTTTCCGTTGCGTGTATTATCAGTCCGACTGATCTATCTTCTGATAGTCAGTAAGATTCATAACATCTCTTTTTATCAAACTTGACTGAAGCCTTACGTGAATCAGTTAAAGTCCTTTGACTTAACTGATAACTCATTACTGAAGAGTATTCAGTATCAGTCGTCAACCCTGTTTTGGTCAAAACTCTTTTCAGTAAACAGGTGTTTGAGTTTGTGTATGAAGTTTCGTTTTTGATCTCTTGAAAATATCGAAAATAGCCTATAGGTGTATTCCCCCCATACACCTATTCGAGACCCTCCGGACCTAACATTACGAAGACGGTGGGGTGGGGGGCGGGGGAGGCCACGTCGAGGAGGGTGGCAGTGGTGGTGGAGGTGAAGGATTCGAGTAGGGTTAGTGAGGTTCGGGAGATGTTGGGGAGAGGAAAATGCTGCCGTTGGATGAGTATATACTTATTAAGGGTGTAAATTTGGGTTGCGGGTATCGGGTATACCCTCACCCGCTCCGATACCCGCGAGGATATCGGCCCGCAAAATCAAGGAAGAGGGTCGGGTGCGGGTATTATTTTCTCAAAAATTACAACCCGCGGGTACCCGCATACCCGCATGTAATTTTTAATTAAATAAATAATTTTTATAATTATTAATTAATTTTTAGAAAATATTAAATAGAAAGGATATTTTCAATTTTTTTCTAATTAATAATTAATTTATTATTTCTTCGTCACAGGTTTTATGGATAATCGATGAAAAAGAAAGGATATTTTCAATTTTTTTCTAAAATACCCGCGGGTAAAGAGGGTACCTGCACATTGCGGGACAAGAATACCCTCCGGCGGGACAAAATATCCTCCAACGGAACAAAAAAACCCGCAAAATTAAAAACAATCAAGAACTTGAGGGAAATGAGGGTACCCTCATACCCGCAGCGGATACCCGCTGCGGGTATTTGGGTACCCGCAACATGTAGACGGGATTGGTGAGGGTGGGGGTTTCGGATGATTTTGTCCCGCGGGTACCCGAATTTACACTCCTAATACTTATACATAAGCAGAGGATAATGCGTGAGGATTGTATCCTGCATTGGCATGGGGTCGACACTGGCGACATTTTGTATGTTTTTAAGGGGAGTGTTAGTCTGGCTACTATCTAATCCACTCCACAACACTTCATTTATTTCGATTTCTACTTGTTTTGTGGTTATATATATTTATCACTTATAAAAGATATCTATTCTTTGCTTCGAATTCATTTGAATGAATGTCTCATATGGTTTCATAGTTATATATATACTTCCTCCATCGGTGAAATAAGTACTCTTTTAAGAATGATATAGATTTTAAAAATTGATTGAGTATGAGTGGAATAAGTGCTCTCAATTTTATTGTGAATGAGGTATACCTAAAAAAAATTTGTTGTGAATGAGGTATACTTGAAAAAAAAAGAGTACTCATTTGATGAGAGGTTAATTAAAAAAGAAATGTGAATATTCATTCTAGGAACGGATAATAGAATATTTTTTTACGAGATTGTTAATTTGAATTTGAATGCATTTTCGTAAATTAGAAAGTAGTCGATATCAAGATAGAATTTGGTTTCCACAATTTTTTATCTTTCACCGCATCCTAATATTAAATTTTATTATTTTAATAATATTTTTATAAAAATAAAATTTACTATAATATTATGAATTATTTTTAATTTTTCATTTCAAAAAATTAAAATTGAAAAATATACTTCCTACAGTCTCTGTGTCCTAATTCAATAAGTGTACATTTTCTTATTAGAATGTCTCATATCGATAAGTCAGTTCCTAATGTAGAAAATTAATATAAAAATTGTTAATACAAACATATTTTTTGTTTTTTTATAATTCTTTGGCATAATGTTTTATCACGATCATGTCAAATTTTAGTTATACATATTGTTTTATTTATAACTACAGTGATGATTTTAATGAGAATGAAGATTCAACCCTTTGTACATCTTTTTTTTGTTTTTTATATTTGTCTGTCATATTGTTTAATCCTGATCATGTCAATTTTAGTTATAGAGTTAATGTGTTGATATATCCATTCTCATATAGTAAAAATAAAAAAATTATTAATATAAAAAATTTAAAAATTAATCATTTTTTTTTATGAAAAAAAGATAAATATATATACCCACTTCTAGAGTTAGAAGATTTTTTAGGATAATAACTTATGTTGATTTGAAAATTAGGACAAAAAATTTAGGGCTTGTAAAAATAGGGCACTAATTAATAAATGTTGCACTCGCAGGACATTTCTCGGCCAATTATCAAATTTTCGGACTTTCCCGCACGGATCAATCACAAGACATCGTATTTGGAGCCCTAAAAAAAGGTGCTTTTGCCACATAATCAACCCCTCCGTGCGGATTGTCATGTGCTTGGTGCATGCGAGGAAGTCTGAAAATTCGATAATAGCCAAGAAATGTCCTATAGGTGCAACACTTATTAATTAATGTTCTATTTTTATAAGTTCAAAAAATTTTGACTTAATTTTCAAATGAACTTAAGTTATTGTCCTAAAAAATCCTCTAACTCTCCACTTCTAAGAGAATTGAGTTCTTCAGTTTGAAGATAAAAATAAGAGGTGATCTTGGGTATAATCTGATGTACCCGTACAATCAGGTTGCACCCACACCCAAAATAATCTATATATATATATAAAAGTAAAATAAGCTCTATCCTACGTGGCGTAATAGAATCACTCTATTGTAATTTTCCTCAATTCTCATTCATTCTTATTTTTTCTAAATTTTTAATCAACAAATTTCTATATATCTAATTTCGAAGCTATCATCAACAAATTTCTATATCTAATAAGTAAAATAAGCTCTATCCTATGTGGCGTAATAGAATCACTCTATTGTAATTTTCCTCAATTCTCATTCATTCTTATTTTTTCTAAATTTTTAATAAACAAATTTCTATATATCTAATTTCGAAGCTATCATCAACAAATTTCTATATCTAATTTCTTATGCATTAATTATATCCCAATCATATATATCTAATTTCGGCCTCATGCAGCCACGTTTGAGCTCTTATTTTATTTACTTCAACCCATCATCTTTATTATAGATAGACTCAAATTCTTAAATAAATCTCAAATTCTTAGATAAATTAATTTCTTATGTGTTTTAATCTTAATCTAAATATATATTTAAAAAAAATTATATTACCATGATAATTTATTAATATTATTTTAATTCAAATAAAAAATATTAAAATATAAAAATTACTAAATGTTTGTATCTATGTATTTATCTTAATAATTTTATCTTGCATTGTTCGAATTAGTCCTCATTCTTTAGTAGATGTTATATAAAGGCGACTTAGTAAATTAAGTTCAGCGATAATAACAAAAATTTATTAATTTATTCTAAATCCAAATACCTTGATAGAATACGACGACATTTGTCAATTATATTAGGCTAATTAAAACTAATGTAGTAATAGATCGTTTTTCTATATATTACATACTTTACAAGACGACACAGTAAGGTTAAATGGCTTATCTTGATTGATTTTGAGAACATTTAAATGTAATTATGTATAGTTAGGATATTTTCATGAAAATACTAATACAACGTATAGGGAAGGCAATAAGGCTGATAAAAACAATAGATATTTTTGTTTGATTTAGTGATAATTCGAATAAGACATATTGGTATACATTTTTGTTTCAGGCAAATGCTTCTGGTTCGGATGCAGAAGAAACCAAAGAATTTGCAGAGTTGATACTTAAAATAGGAGACGGTACAGTTGGACACAGTCTTGGTGATGGAGAATCTGTTGTGTCATTATCAGAAGGTATCCTTATACGCGATGCAACAAATCCTATTGCAGCTATAGTGGAAAACACATACAATGACGTCATGAATAATGCATTTGATCCAGAAATGTTTAAGAATAGAGCTATCTTGGCCCCCGCCAATGAGATGGTTGATACAATCAATGATTACGTCATGTCTCTGATGTCTAGCAAGGAAAGGGTTTACCTAAGTTCAGACAGTATTTGCAAAGAAGATGGACAAGTGGACCTTGATGAACAGGTATTCTCCGTTGAATATCTCAACACAATCAAGTGTTCAGGATTACCGAATCATGAAATTAAATTGAAAGAAGGATGCATAATAATGCTTCTCAGAAATATTGATCCATCTAATGAGCTTTGCAATGGCACTAGGTTGATAGTAACTCAACTTGGGGAACACGTAATTGAAGGCAAACTCATTTCAGGAAAAAATGTGGGCAAGAAGTTTCCCATAGCTAGAATGATTATGAGTCCATCAGATTTCGCTAAATTTTCAATTCGGTTTCAGAGAAGGCAATTTCCTGTGAGTGTTTGTTTTCCTATGTCAATAAATAAAAGAGGTCTAAAGATTTTAGTATGTGATGAGAGTGGTCATACGCAAGACACAACAACTAATGTTGTGTATGATGAAATTTTCGATAGATTATGAGGTAATTGCAAATTTAATATTTTATTCAAACTTTAAAAGTTTTAAGTCATTAACGATATTATTTAAAATATTTTTTTTTTCTTATATTTTGCTAGGTTGATTTGATATGTGTGTGCTGCTTGTGCTTGGAGGGAAGAAAGGTGCAACAAATCCCATCATATTTTTTCATGTTCATAGGTAAAATATGTTATATGAGGATGGTTGAGCCGGGTCGGTTTGGGGACGATGGTTAGGCCGGAGTTCTTAAAACTGACCTTCCTGTTCCTCTTTCCTTTCCTTTTTGTTTTCGTTTTAGACGAGTACTCTTTTTTCCTTCTACGGTTTTTCCTACCGGGTTTTCCGTAAAAGAGTTTAATGAGACTCGGCCCTTAGTCTGCTTCTTTTGTGCTTTCAAGGGTTTCGTAGGTTTTTCTTTTCTTTTATATATAATCGCATTATAATAATATGTTATATGAGGATGGATATATTTCATCTTTTACTCTATCATGTTTTGGCTTGGGACTTCGGAATTTGCTTCTTTTTTTTTTTTTGGAAGGGGAGACAGAAGTTGACCTTTAAGCATCGGAAATTTCTAAAATCATCATAATCAGATTGGATTGGTGAAAATGTCTAAAATTAGTTTTTTACAATTACCTTCTGAGTTGAGATAATTGTTTGACTAAATATTAGTAAAAATATATTTAGTTAACATCTTTTACTTTAAAACAGATTTATTTAATGCTTTATTTTAGTAAAATAAAATTATCAAATAAAAAATGTATTGAATAATTACAAATATTTATATATTTTCATTTATTCCCGTCGATTTTCGATGGGTTACCGACTAGTATTATTTACACGATTTGGATCAGGATGCAAAGTGCAACTCGATTATACGGTACACTCAATTGTACCCAATTTTTGTGTAAAAATAAAGCTGTTGATAAAATCCCGTATGGTCAGCATAATTTCATTAATTGGCACAATCAGTTGTTCTATGTCTGTGGTATGGAGATCTTGTGAATTGAATTTTCAAGTTTTCTTTTTTACCGGATAATAGCATCAAGTAATTGGGCTTCGATTTTAATCCTTCTCTACTTATCTTCATGCAATCGTTGGACTTCGATTTTTGACGAATTTTCAGATGATTGAATAATTTTTCTAGATAACATGATGAGTTCGATTGAAAATCGATATATTCTTATCAACTAGTATTGTACTTATGCGATGCACAAAATAAATAATATAAAAAATTTATTTCACAATGTTAATCTATAAGAGCACCTGTAGTGGGTGCCCTGATAGGGGGTCTCAAGTCACCCACTCTATCGGGTCGCCCACTGCAGTCTCCTCCCACTCGAGTGTGACCTATCTATCAGGTCATCTCTACTGTGAATGTTCTAAGATAATTATCAATGCAAAGAATAATATCGAAAGACAAATTATAATAAATTGTACTCCCTCCGTCCACAATAAGTGTGATGTGTATGGAGGACACGAGTTTTAAGAAAATAGTAGGAGACGTGTATAAAGTAGAGAAATGATCCCACAAAAATTGAATAATTAGTTAATTAATAAATGATATGTGAGATGGGCTTTTGTAAATATTGTGTGTGAATGGGATAAAAGTATAAAAGTATATGTCATAAAATGGAAATGCCACACTTATTGTGGATGGACGAAAATAGCAAAAAGACCACACTTGTGGATGGAGGAAGTACTAAATACTATATTTAGAAGTATTAGTACATCATAAATTGACCATTTAAAATTGGTGTATTTTCAGGGCAAATTTTAAGGTGATCTTATAAATCAGAAAATTGGTAAATTATGAGTATTTTTCAACAATAACCCCTAAAATTACAACTCGATTAACTCGTAACCGAATAGCGTGGGCTGATCCGAAAATAATGTGCTTGTTTGATTATATAAAAATTTTCTCGTTATTTGATTTTCAACTTCATTACTTTGCTTATGAAAATTAGTACTTCATTCGTCCCAATATTCATGGCTCTTTTCTTTTGGGCACATATATTTGAGTTGGTCTTGCATGAGGTCAACACCATAGTATGCGATTGATTACTTTTAATAGCATAAGATATACATTTGTTCGCACAAATATATACTTATGTAGTAATACAAGTTCTCATGAATAAAAGTAACACTTATCGTAATAAATGTAATCATTTAGAAATATTACATTTCATTGTAACAATAATTATTTTTTGTTACGACAATGATTACTTGATTAAATAGTTAAGAATAAAAGTATTAATGAGTAAAAATAACTAAAAGTAAAATTTCTTATAAATAAAAATAAACATTATTGTAAAGAAATGTAAACTTTTAAACCAAGTTGACCGAACATCACCCAAGTTTTTGCGCAGATATTTTGGGGGACTAAAATTAGGGGTTAATGTTGTTTTTAATTAAGATGCACCGTCTTGGTCTCTCTCTCCCACCCCCTAATCTCTCCACTCATAGATCTTTGCTCTCCTCTCACATATCTCTTCCTCCCCTTGGATTTCTCGACGCTCGAAAGAATCAATCTTTTTAAGCCACCATCAGCTAAACCCATCTTCCACAGAAGCAAAAATTTAGAACATATTTTTTGTCTGAACATTACATACAAGAAAAACAACAAAACTTTTAGAAAAAAGAATGCTGCTCTTTAACGCCGACGAGGGTTAAGAGACCACAATTAATAGATCTGCTCTTTACTGCTGCCATCAACCACTTGAAATCGGGCAGAGTTCAAAATAGACAAACAACAACAAAACCACTTCAAATTTGCCGCCGCGGTTTAAGCCACCATCTGCAACCCCACCATTTTCTTCCAAACCTACAACAGAGCCGCCACCTCTGCTCTATTTCACCAAATCTGCAACAGAGCCTCCACCTCCGTCGTTGGAGGAGATCTCAAGTCAAAAATTTGTTCTTTAGTGGAGAAGATGGGGAGGTGGCGAGAAGATGGGGAGGTCGGCGAGAAGAGAAATAGTGGATGAGAAGGGGAGGCAGCGAAAAGAGGGGGAAGTGCGAGGTTGGTGGTGGCGGTGGCGAGAGGAAGAGGACGGAGGGAGGCACATGAGAGAGAGAGGAAAAAAAAAAGAGACCAAGCGGAGATGATGAAATTAGGTGGGTTGGGTGTTTTTAGCTTTAAATACTAGGATTAATTATACATTTAGGGTCCGTTTGGTGCTAGGGAATACACCTTATTAGCTAATTTAATTCAGATTGGTGCATAGTTTGGTATTCAATACATGCATCGTGGACGGTCCTACAATAGATATAATATATTAAAATACCCACTTCCATAATATGTCTATGAAAAATACCCACCCCTAGTAAGGAGGTGGGTATTTTTAATATAATATATTAAAATACCCACCCCCTACAATATGTGAAGGCCCTGAGCTAAAAATTCGGATTACGCTGGATAATTAATACCGCCTCCCCCCCTCGGATTACGTAGGTTAATTAATGCGCCCCTGCAATTGTGTCCATTTTTAAGCTTATCTAACTTAGAAATATGGATACCAAACGAAAATCATGATTAATTAACCACAATAACAAACAACCAACCAATATTAGTAACAAATATTTATCCACGCTAATAATCTAGTTTACTAACTATACTGACTAATCCCTTTCTGAGCACCAAATGAGCCCTTAATTGTTCCCCAATTATATCCAGAAAAGAAAACGAGTCAAGTAACGTGGGACGACTAAAAAGGAAATATGAGCCATAAATATTGAAACGGATGAAGTATAATAAGATATTTTTTCAAAAAGTTTGTGAAATGTATTTTGATTTAATATTAAAAATTTAATATTAGAAATTCAATATTAGTAGAAGTTATACTAATCATTTCACATCTTTGTATTTTTAATCCAATACTTAACATAAAATATTTAGATGTAAAAATTAAAAAATGATACTGATTTAATAAAAATATTGTATTTTTATATCTCTAAGACTTGTATATTATTATGTAAGTTGATGTTTATGTATGTATTTATTTATTATCAATATAAATATTGTCAATAGAAATATATTAGTTAATTTTTTTCAATAATTTTTTTTAGCCTGACTAGCCCGAAACCCGAGCATTTAGAGTTTGGATTGAAAATTTTTAAATCGAAAAAAAATTTCAATCCAATTAGCTCGCATCTGAATAACCCATAATCCGAACATTTATAATGGAACATCTCATTATAAAAAAATAAAATATTTGTAATGGGACGAATGAAGTATACTGTTTCAAATATCAATTTCTCATGTCCAAAGTGGCATTATAAACACAATAAGTTTATTTAGTGTGAGTAATTAAAACCAAGTCCGCACGGCCAAACGAGAGTTTCCTCGGGTGAGGCCGGGTTGGCCCTAATCTGCAGCCGTTTCCTCTAATCTCTCAACCACCGTCGACTTCTCTTTTCCTTTCTTCTCCGGCAATTTCGCCATTTCTCACAACCACCGGCTTGGAAAACGCTACCACTGCTATATATTTCTGTCTCTTCCCCCTATTTCAGCACCAAATCAAAAAAGCCCTAATTTTCTATAGCCAAAGATGTCCATATTATACCGTTTCAAACTCTTCGCCGCCGCCGCATCCACCACCTATCTGGCACGAAGCGACGAGAGTTATAAGAGGGAAACGCTGCCTACGGAACTCTCCACGAATGTGGTGATGCTCACGTGCGAGTCAGCCGCACACGGCGGCGTATGCGATGTGTATTTGGTCGGAACCAAGCACGGTTATCCGGTAATTTACTGTTATTTTGATCTGTTTGTTCCATATTTGTATAATTCTCAACTAAATTTGAAGCAACTTATTTTTTCTAATAATATTAATTCTTGGATATTCTTGTTACGCGCATTGTTAATATAATATTAATTGTTCTTAATTTTCATCAGGAATCTTGTCGACAAGTTCGGGATGTGATACAATTCTTGAAACCACATGTGTTTTTCGTTTGAAAGTTAGCCTGTATTTTGGCAAAAATCCGATGCATTTTTGCCAAAAGATGAGCAAAATTTTCATCTTACATAAGAACTGTTTAATTCTTAAGTTTGTTTTTTAGTTGTTACTTTTTAATTTTTATTTTATATAAATGGATAGTTTTGTATATTCACTCATTTATTTAATCCTTGGTTAAGATTGGTTAATCAAAATTAGAAATCAAAATTTAATTAGGATAGATGCAGTACATTGGTGTACTTCATGGAGTTTTATGTGATCTATTATGCTATTTTTCATTGTATTTCTCACTCTCTAAAACAACAATAATACGCTTGCAGGTTGTTTTCTTGGAATTATGCGCTAGACGCAGTGGTATACTTACGCCTGTCAAGGTTTGTAACTGATTTGGAAAATGATTTTGATCTTGCAACTATGTTATGAAAAAATATAAAATAAATCTATCATTATTCACCAATTTGCTACAATATTAATATATATAACACTTTCGTGTTCTAATAAATGGGCCCAGTTAGTGAGGACTGTATGATATCATGACTATGCAAGTCTCTTTTATTCTTTTGTTCATATTGATTGTGTGGTTATTTTGAGAATTGACTTGTCTGACTTTCTAATACCATATTCAATTCCTAATAATGTTTAAAAAAAAAAAAAAAAAACTCAATTCACTAATAAGCCTTGTCTTGCATCTTGCTAAAGTATAATTCAAATTTTAATTTTAATTTTTGCTAATTAATCTGTAATGTGGTCCTTTACTAGAATAATGGTCGAATCTCAGAATTTCATGTGGCATATCAAGAAGCAATGAAATATGGTGCCAATGTTATACTTGGTGATCGACCTATTGAGGTGAGCTATATACTTGTATACTAGTTTCTACATTGTGATTAGTGTTAAGAGCATGCCTTGCAGTGTTAAGAGCATGCTGTGAGTAAGGGTGCCTTGCAGTGGGGTACTCGATCTCTCGAGCATCCCACTGTGGATGCTCTAATACTCTATCTCTGTCTTCGGCTATATAGAGTTTTCTTTACCATAATATTTTCCACTTTATTAGGAGCAGCCTGTTACATCATCATCCTTTTGAGTGCTTATATACAGAAAATTATTTAGAGATTAAATTTTAACATTTCATTATTATTTATGTTGAAGTTCTTTTTGTCGCGTCTCTTTTGCATGTCTATACACTCAAATACTCCCTCCGTTCCGCTTATAACATCTCATTTTCTTTTCTGAGACATCTTATTTATAATGTCCCAACCCCAAAAAAAGAATTAAATTACTTTATCTACTCTTTCTATCTCTCTTCTCATTTACTTTTTGGAATGTTATAAGCAAGACGGAGGGAGTAACATTCTGTAGATATATTCTAAAACTTACTACTTTTCACTTCCTAATGTTTTCTTCTTCCTTAGATTACATTGGGGAGAGTACCGGTCATGGCGACTCTGGGGGAAATGGTCAGCTGTTTAATTCTAAGACCATTGGATACACATGCAACTTTTCTTGATATAGAAAAGGAGGTATACATAACTTATAAGACTAACGTATATTTATCTGCATTCTATGTGGGGAGTTCAGATTAGGAGGGTGTTCAACTAAGCTTACTTTAGGAAACTCATAAGCTCCAACAAGTTGTAAGATGTTTCAAGAGTTTATAAAATGTAATGTTTCTTGAGCTTGTAATTAAGTTAGAGAGAAAAATACTAGTTAAAAAGATTAAACTAGAAGGATATATGTTGAAAATAACAAACTATATTTTGCCAAACACTTCTCAAAAGCTTATAAGCTGTTAAACAAATTGTAAACTATTTTAATTATAAGCTTCATCTAAACACCCTATTAATAATGTTACTCGAGAATTAAAAAGCTGATTTTTCCTTTATGTTGTTGGAGGAATTGAATGATGTTGACAGCGTGAATCGAGTAATTTTGGGGTTGGAGAAGATGGTACCTAGTTATGTGGAAATCGTTGTTCACGAGCGGGATCGGTTAGTGTTTAAATCCGTTTGAATTTACTTTTTCATTCTTCATTGTTATTCTAGACATCATATCCTTGTAACTATGGTGTACGCTTGATTGTTTTCATTTTATATTTGCTCTGTATAGATATATGTCGACCAATTTATTAAAAGTCGCATCTAAACATAACTCAGTGGTTGCTGTCGTTGGAATGGGCCATTTACAAGGAATTCAAAAGAATTGGAAACAACCTGTTGATGTAAATATCTCATGACATTAGTTGATTACTTTGTTTAATTATTAAATTCTGTTGATCATTCCACATTGCAATTTTTTTTATATGGTCTTCAATATTGCAGATGGAGCAACTTCTTCAGGAACGAGGCTTTGCAGCGTCTGTCCTAAGGTTTATTAATTTTCGTTAGATTATGATGAAATATTAATAGGTATCCCAGACCATCTAAATCTTACTAATTAGTTATTCATTTTCGTTATAATTTCTAACTCTAGTATTCTGATGTTCTTAAGAGATGTTTTATGTACTTATTAGACATTTTCTCTTGAAATATGTTATACTCCCTCCGTCCACCAATTCAAGGCCTAGGGCAAGTGTAAATTACACTTGCCCTAGGCCTTGAATTGGTGGACGGAGGGAGTATATGTTTATGATTTTTTTTATTTTTTATATATAGATCTGTCATATGCATGAAAAATCATGCATTAGAAATCATATCACATTTACATTCTATATTTACTACCTTTTACCACTCATGGGCCCATCACAATATATATGTATATATATATATATATATATATATATATTTATCATTTTTGTCAATTATTCTTTCATTTAAGTCACAGTACCTTTAGCTTTCTTAGTTTTTGTGTCGATCATCAAATGAGAGTTTATTTCGTAGACGGAGGGAGTAATAATTATCGAAAGCTATTAGTTTGTCATGTAAAATTTGCATGAAAAATCATATGCATTAGAAATCAATTACTCATGAATATGACCAACAATTGGTGGTAAAACCTTCATATCTTTTGCATGAATCTTTCATATATATACCACCAATCAATCTCTCTTCAAACCACCACCATCCAAATAATGAAGATCATAATCGTGATGCTGCAAATTCATTATAGATGTTAGCAACCAAGAGCCCATCATAGAAATAAAAAACAAAATTCACTACCTCCTCAGAATCCCCGCCCAGTCTTAGACCCTCTGGGACTGGGAGTTGATTGACGGTCTCGACTTAGACGACTATCCGCTCATCTTCGACGGCAAAAACATCAACCTCTCGACCACAAGCATCCCACAATACTTCCCTTTCAACGACACCAAGATGAAGATCACTGTTAAATTCCCGGCGAGGAAGATCGAGATCGAAGCCGACCAGAACGACACCGTGTGGAGCCTGAGGGAGAAGATCCACATCATGGACGGAACCCCGATGCGGAAAATGGCGTTGTTCTTCAATAGGGCGGAGATCGAGGATGATTTCAGGAGTTTGCACGAGTACGGGGTGGGTGGGGGCGACGAGGTGGTGGTGTTTACGAAGACGGTGGGGCGGGGGCGGGGGAGGCCATGTCGAGGAGGGTGGCAGTGGCGGTGGAGGTGAAGGATTCGAGTAGGGTTAGTGAGGTTCGGGAGATGTTGGTGGAGAGGAAAATGCTGCTGTTGGATGAGTATATACTTATACATAAGCAGAGGATAATGCGTGATGATTGTAGCCTGCGTTGGCATGGGTCGACACTGGCGACATTTTGTATGTTTTTAAGGGGAGTGTTAGTCGGGCTGTCATCTAATCCACTCCACAATGCTTCATTATTTCCATATTTCTACTAGTTTGGTGCTTATATTCTGTCACTTGTAATAAATAATTAAGTACCTATCCTTTGCTTCGAATTCATCAATTGAATTAGTGTGTGTTCGGGTTAGATACTTTAAATTTTGTGGACATCCCAAATTAACAGATTGACTATTTTTATCACTTGTGATAATTACCTATCCTTTGATTCGAATTCAATTGAATTAATGTGTGCTCAGAGGACATCCATCCCAAAATAACAGATTGACTATTTTTTTGGGGATGAAAAGAAAGTATATTTTTAATATTTTGACCCAACTTTAATGGCTTATCTATACATATATAAAAGCTGGTCCGTTGGCTAAAAAAATTTCCCGCCTTTTTACTCAATATGTATTTAGAAGGTTGATTAATATATGGAGCAGTTACAATTTTCAAAGCGGTTACAATATATCTAACAAAAGCTACCACCATTAATTATGCATAATAATTAATACTAAATAATTTATTGTGGAAATTAACATCTTAATTTGTACTAAAATCACTCTAAATAGTTAATATATAGATATTTCGTTAAACAATCAAGCTCACTAAAATTGTTTGAGTCTCTTTTTTTTATTTATATCTGACTTGGCTCTAAGAGTTTAAACGATGTCACACCTTTGATTATATGATCTATGATTTTTGAAGTTTTTATTTCCATCTATGTTCATCTGGTTTTTAATTCTTTTGGATGATTGACTTCAATAGTAACTCATGTATTTACTATCTGGTGCTTTTTTTTTTTTTCTGGTTGAAACTCATGCATTTACTATCTGGTGCTTTTTTTCTTCAATTCATGATTGCAATGTCTGTGACATTGTAAAGACTTTGTGACTTTATGTTTCTATAGACTTCTATAAAATTATTTTTATGATATGCTTGTGTAGAATGTAGATAAGTCACTTACTTATGGATGTTCCTTAACCAAAATTTTCTTTTAAAATTTGACTAAATCTGCTTTTTGGTATATTTGTAGTCGTACAATTGAATGAGTTTAATAGATTCTAAAACTTGATGAGAACTGACAATGGGATCCGAAGCAGTAGCCAAAAATAACAGCTTTATACATTGCACCCAAAACTCGATATACATGTTTTGGAATGAAAAATTCTCACGAGTCATAATGCAGAACATCAAGTCCTGATATCAAAGATGACACCGAAACCACCTGATCCAAGACTATCGTTCAAGTTTCAACGGCGGTAGTTTGTTATTATAGTTTCTTATGCAATGACTATAGACAAAAGTCAAGGTCAATCACTTTCTCATGTGGGTTTATTTTTTAAGAAGCCTATTTTTAGGCATGATCAATTTTATGTAGCTGTTTTTAGAGTTACAAGCTGAAGAGGTCTAAAATTTTAATATGTAATAAAGACAAGGTAGTTTATTCGTCTACTACAAATGTTGTATGTAAAGAAGTCTTTCAAAATTTATAATAATAAGATGTTGCAGTTGTCTTTTGATATGTTACCCCCTATCCCGTCCGCCAAAAGTATGACACTTTTGATTGGCACAAAAATTGATGTGATTTTTATACACTTGAGAAAAGGTCCCATCATTATATGAAATGAGTGGAACCAGGGGGCTTAGCCCACTGGCCACCGGGTCCTCACTTAAGTGAAGTGACCCGGGTTCGATCCCTCTTGGGAACGAATTGGTGATTGGAGATATAAGGTGGAGTTTGGTGAATGGAGAGATAAGGTGGTTCTTGGAGTGGATGGGGAACTAACTACTAACATCTAACATGACTTTGACCGATCAAAAAAAAAAAAAAAAAAAAAAAAAAAAAAAAAAAAAACAAAAAATTATATGAAATGAGTGGTTGAGATTGAATTAAGGTGATCTTTTTTTGTAAATAAGAGGGGTATTTGTAATGTAAAAGATAAGAAAAATATGTGGAATCATATTCTAAAAAGTAGAGTGTCATACTCTTGGTTGACACGAAAATGACAAAATTGTCATATTTTTTCATGGACGAAGGAAGTATTATTTTTATATTTTTTTGAGAAATTTAAAATGTTAATCTTAAAATATATTTGTAGTATTAATATAAATTGTATAACAATTTTATAAATTTTATTTGATGTCTTACTCGACTACTTATAAACGTACTATGAACGTTTATGTAAATAGATAAATTTTAAAATAAATTAAGAATTTTTTTATTATCTTATAGCTTGTATTTAATTTTAATAATATTCGTGTATATTTTGACAAATAAATTAAATATATGAAATTTCAACAAAATACGTATCCCGTGCATCGCACGGGTGAAACGCTAGTTAAATTGAGATGAAGGAAATATACCCTTACTTTTGATTTATCAACCCTAATAACGAATTATTAACTAATAAAAATAAATTAAATGACAAAATAGAAATGTACCCAAAGGAATAACAAGATTTAATAACATTAAATTTTGAGCAGTTTATTTATTTTTACTTTTTTTTTTCCAGTAAGTTTTATTGGAGTGGATCATGTAATTTTTTTCAATTTCAATTTAACCCTTTAAATTAAATTTATATCCATGCACACTTCTCTTTTTATATATATATAAAAACTAGTGTTGTACCCGCACGATGCACGGTATTAAAATTTATAAAATTTTAAATACATACGAAATTTAACTACAAATACAAAGAGATTTAAATACTTCGTTCTCTATAAAATTTTAAGTGAGTGTATTGTGAGTGGAAAAGGAGTTCTACTTTGCTGTGACTGAAGTGGTATCCAAAAATAAAAATTGAATGTTTATTAAAAGCATACCAAAATAAAAAATTATGAATGTTTTTAGGAGTTAAAATGCACGAATTAATATACCATAATTATCGACGTTGAAACTTGAATGACAATCTTATATTCAAAGGCGTAATTGACAGTGGAGGTAGCAAAATAATTTATCCAACATTATGTCCATTGACTCCATTCAAGAACATGACGACTTAGCTTTCTAATAACCAGACTCGTTTCATTACATAAACTTATGAAATTATCTATATTTCTCAAAAGCATAATTGGAGTGCTAATTTTAGAAAACAATCCTCGATTAGACGTACCATAAGAATTAGATTTGGACAAGGCTGTTGCTGTTACGCGATACTGTCCGTCTTATACTTACGATGAGTAACAACTTAAAGAAGGAAGCATATATATATATGGGGCGGTTATTCAATAAACTACCCTTATTTTAAGAATTACGAACCAACAAAAATATATGAATTTTATGTATAACACGCGTGAATTAACTGTATAAAGGTATGAATTGCGAAAAATATTTTTTTGTTACTTTTGGGATTTGAACTCAGGACAATGAATTTATCCAACAAGGTGATGAATCAACCGTAGATCTTGATGATCTCAGGGCTGAAAATAGTTTCATTTTAGCCTTTCCCTATTAGAATAAAAATAAATGCCTAAAACAAAAAAGATAACGCTAACTAGAGCTAAACATGAGTGGTGCTCATATAAGGAGCTCACATAAGGTATGTAGCATATCATTTCTCTCTCTCTCTCTCTCTCTCTATATATATATATATACTTTCAACTTAATTATGATATAAATTTTTTTATAGTTAAATTCACAATGTTTCATCTATTTTTGCCGAAAAAAAATCTTATAGAGAAGACTAATTTCTCAATAAATATTGAAAATATCAAGGTTCTCATTTTAGGATCTTTAATCTTGCAGTGGATTTGAATGGAAATAACAGATAATTTGAGTAAAAGAATGATCATGAAATATTTTTTTTTTCTTTTTTAGTTAGTGGTGAAACAAGAACCTTCCCTATCTTCTATTAACCAATTAAAAAACGACAAGAACCTGAATAGTCCGGAATATAGAGCTCTATGAGGATTCAGATGGCTCAAAACTTGAAGAACACTCCAGAAGTTTAATACTACTCAGTTTCTTAAAGAACAAGAAGAACATCCCTCTTTTACAATGAACAACTACACATATTTATAGGATTTACAAAGGAGGAGGGTACAACAGTCATTTTGATGTCTCACGCACTCCTCATGCAGGAAAGGTAGTGGCCGTCGTTATCTTCTGCGGTTTGTCCTTTTACTAACGGATCTGCAGCTTTCTCGACTACCATCGCGTCTTGATTCCCCTGCTCAGACCTTCTTAAGGGGAGTCCGCGCAGAATGACACCTCCAAACATCGATCAAGTGGATGCGGGCGAGGCTATTTAATGTCAACCGAGTTCATATAGAAGAAGGCTCTTAAATGTCTGCTAAACCTGCGCAGCAATGAGTTCTTCAGGGCCGGTGGTATCTGCGCTGGGGGGAACCCTTAGTCAGTGCAGGCCCAGAGTGTCTTGCGAAGTGCGTGGTCCTTCTTGATTCTGCGTAATAAGAAAATGTTAGTTGGTAATTAAAATAGAAGTGTATGATAATGACCTGCGCTGATGAGTATTTACTCCTCATCAGCTACTCCCCCCTAGTCCGCGAAAAGGAATAATCTCTATCATGGATTTTTGCATGTTGTGGCTAAGGATTATATCAGCGTAGGCTCTTAAGTTTAAGCTTCGCAGAACAAGAATTTCCCTACTATTCTTAGGTAACTAGACTCATCAGGGATATCGTTTCATCGCATTTAATTGCTCTGACATCTTTTCCCCTTTTTGAATGTTCTTTTGAGCTCCCCCACGTCACCCTGTTTGTATTTGAGATGATCTCGTCCCTCCATTGGTAACCGCACCTTTCTAAGATGATCTGGATTGTTCCTTTCAAATCTCACAACCTTCAACCCTAATTATTACTTTCTCCCTCCTCTTTTCAGATTCCCCCTATATATACATATATCCGCCAGTTGCTTTTCTCTCTTCTTCCTCTCTTCCTCTTCTTCTCCTCTTCCGCGTCCGCCATTGACGTTCCTTGACAGTTTCTTTGTCTTTGCGATCTACCGCCGTTGTTCACTTCACCCCCTTTCTTACGCCTGTGATCATTCTCCTTCAAGTATTAGGCTTCTTGTTCTCCTTGCTCCCTTTGATCGTTCTTATTTTTCTGTAAAATCTTTTTCAATTTCTCCCGGTGTATATATATACATACATTAGTGTAGTTATGTCAAATGTTGGGGCTCGACAACAACAAATAAATCGGGATGACGATATGAGTTGTGTCGGTTTTCCTCGATCAACCATTGATGCCGCAACAATGAATAAAATGCGTAAAATCCTTCGTATTTCTCGTGAAGACCCGGAGTTGAAGGTCAGGATACAATCGCCGGATGACGACATGCCGGACGCCGATAGGGGGCGTTCGCCCCATACTATTCTGGTGTGGGTGAACCAAGTGGAGGCCGGACTTCGTCTACCACCCTCTAGATTTCTTGTCAAGGTCTGCGAGCATTTTGGTATCCCCTTCTTTCAAATTTCTCCCTCCTCCCTTCGTCGAGCTCATATCATTCATATTGTATGTGTAGCCAATGATTACACCGACAACGCAGAATTATTTTGTAAAACCCATATTCTGAAAAGGACTAGATGTCACTATAATTTTACCGTGAAGCTAGGCTGTAACATGGGTTTCTTGAGAGGTCTGACTTCCCTTGACAAAAATTTTAACGATAAGTATTTTTTCGTTCAAGTGAGAAATGGGGATTAGGCCTCTTACGCCGGCACAGTTGAGGTAGATTGGCATCGCTTCCAACACCGAACTCCTTCCCCTAAAACTCGCTTATCCGATACTGAATTCTATCTGCTTGAAGCTATAAATTCAGCTCACACATCAAAGCAATTTGATGTTGTAAAACTTGTGTCTTCTCCATCCGTTCTTGCCGGCACAGGCCTATTCTCCATATATCCGCCTATGCTGTTGGTATAGTTTACATTGTGATCACTTAGTTTTCCTCTGATAGACAATATACTCCTGGGATTTTGTTATTTTCTTGTGTTTTTAATTACGTCATTCAACGCAGGCATGTGGAAAACACCCCAGCATGGCAAAGTTGTCGGTTTCATCTTTTGCACGAGACGGCGCAGGCGGGGAGCGACATTGTTCAGCAGGTCGACCCAGAGTCCTTCGATCCGGGGCAGCCCCGCTCTTCCCTAGCTGTGCAGGATCTTCCTCAGCTCCAACTTCTGCATGAAGAGGAAATTTTTGATGATGATGTCTCTCTGTTGGAGTGGAAGCACCAGAAGAGCCAGAAGACTTCCTCTTCGAGTACTAAAAAAAAAAGTGGCATCATCTGCGCCGGTGGTTATTGATGATGGTGACTCCTCCTTTGAAGAGCTCCTGACCAACCCCCCTCATCCCGAGAAGTCTTCTGGCGGTGGTGTCCTTCGTCTCGGGGCTGTTGGTCCCCGTGCTTTGCAAGACCTGACTGGCGCAAAATGCTGTTCTCAAATGGAGGCTCAAGTTGCCTCTGTAGACCTTCTAAAGTTCGACTCTTTGGAGTTGGTAAACTTTGCGGACGACCTGTGTTTGTCTGTTGAAACGGTATCTTGTTTGTTTTATTCATTTGTTTTATGTCTCGCTGTTTTGTTTTATAATAAGATGTTAACCATCATCCTTCTATGTGGTGACTAATTTTGACTGCGCAAGAGAGGGTGAGATATCTGGCGGCCTCCCGCCATTCGGTAAGGGCGGCAGCTGATATTCAGGCTAAAGATAAGGATCTTCTATCTGCGCTGGGTAAGTGAACTGATTTGGAAGAGGAGTTGCGCCAGTCCAGGGTGGAGAATGCGAGGCTGAAGGCAGAGAGGGATTCCCTTAATACTGAGTTGGAAAGGGTGACCAAGAGCAAGGCGGAAGAATTTGAGGTGCTCCGCCGCTCCCTATCTGATGATTTTGAGGGGCGCCTGAACGAGTTGAAGGACGGTATTATAGAGAAGGAGAATCGAGCTTTCGTCCGGGGAATTCATGAGCATAGGGTCCGTTACTTTCTCTCCAGGGAAGGTCACCAATTCCTGCATATTGTCTTGGTTCAAACGTTGGAGGCTTTTTGTCGGACTCCCGAGGTGCTCTGGGTGTTGGGCCTAGGTATGACATTCTTGGTGGAGGATGCCTGTCGCATTCTGCTAGACCTTATCGACGCCTCCCCCGAGCAGCGCAGTCGGTACACTCCACATGATGTTAACAGGGTCAATGACAAAGAGCTCGATCAGCTGCTCGGCATCAACTCCGAGGTCCCCAGAACACCCGAGTGGTGGATACCAGTTCTAGATAAAGCCCTTCATTTGTTCATTAATGGGGTGTGTGACGACCCCAAGCCTGTGCGGCCGTTTGTCCGGACTCCTCTCCTTGATCATCTTCGTCAGACTACTATTCGTTGTCCTCGGGAGAACTATCCTGGTGGGAGTGTCTTTTATCCTCCGCCTCAGCCTCCCGTGAACCCAGGTGATGCTTCCGGGACTGCGCAACCTTTCAATGCCTCTACCCAGGCGACGCCAGTCTCTGCTCCTGCTAATGAGGAGACATCCTTAGAGAATCCCCCTTCTTTCCCTTCTTAATGTAAAGATTTGTGATTCGATCGGGTGTTGTTTAAACTCTTTAGATGTTTTTGTAATGGGTGTGTTTGGATGTTTTCTACGTACCGTATGAACGATGCTTATCTGTATATTTTTTGTTGGAATTTCTATGATGCCTCTTCTTCCCTATAATTTTTTTCATTTCTGTGCAGGCGAATTTCTAGACTCACACGAATCAGTATATGCAATAATAATGGTCTGTTTATTCCACAGTATTCAACTCAATCAAACATGCCTCCAGGATTTTGAAAACGGAATGGTCATATCGACGTCAGAAGTGTTAGGCTGTGCAAGATTGGTTTGTGCCGATGTTGCCTAGAATAGTAGGAGTTATCAAATATATTGGCAATATGCAACCCAGATTCTACCGAAACAAAATCAGGGTTGGTTATAGTTGGTCAGGACCACCAGGCATCTATAGTGAGCAAAACCAATTGTGTTTGAATATTGAAACTCCACAGAGAATGGTCGGTATAATAGAAAATATATACTAGAGCTGATATAAGTATCTAAGTATCTTCCCCTTAATCATATCTATCACAATTTTAAATTGAATACTTTTAAAGTTTTAATGGGCACAATCATTTTCTAAGTTCATAAGTACCGCAATCGAAAATTTGGCCATCATTTGGCCTCAACAATTTTACATGCAGACAAATGCTTCACATTTAAATTAGCAAGCATGATGCCAAATTACTACTGATACTTACTAAGCATTGAGAATCCTGTGCGGACGAATTTCTGAGCTACGTTTGACTAACAGTATTATATATATAGCTTGTACTGTCCTTTTATTGTAAGGTCAAGTTTCTGCGCAACTAGGTTTGTTATAAAAAGTTTTCTTATAGTTCCCAAGCCCTATGCCGATGTTATGGCCCCTTTAAAATGCTTTTCAGCCCCTGTGTCGATGTTATGGCCCCTTACAATGCTTTACATCCCCTGTGCCCCCTTAAAATGCTTTACAGCCCCTGTGCCGATGTTATGGCCCCTTACAATGCTTTACAGTCCCTTAAAATGCTTTTCATGAATGCCAAGGATACCAAGAAGACCAAGAAGACCAATTTTTCCTAAAACCATGAATCCATTTTATTAAAGATGTCATGGTCCCAAACCTCATTAAAACCCAGTGGGAAAAAGAGTGTTTGGTCTACAATATGTTACTTGCATTGGGTCTCAGACATAAAATTTCTTCAGGTTCTTGATGTTCCAAGGCCCAGTAAGCGGCCTCCCTTCCTGATCCGACAAGTGGTAAGCTCATCCTCCTAAGATTTTCGTAATAATAAAAAACCCCTCCCATTTGGCTTCGAACTTTCCTGTGGGTTTCAAGGCATCCGCTCTTTTTAAGACCAAATCTCATTTCTCAAACATGCGCTGTTTTACTTTCTTGTTATATCCAGCCTTGATTATGCTCTTGTATTTTGCTGCTCTTATTCGGGCCTCCTCTCTCTGTAGTTCAATCAAGTCCAGGTCCAACCGGCGTTGTTCTTCATTTTGAGTAGGGTCATAAGCGGCTATGCGGTGTGAGATCAGTCTTACTTCTGCCGGAATCACATCATTTGCCCCATCTACCAGAGTGAATGGAGCTTCTCCAATGGCTATTTTTGTGCTCGTTCGGTGAGCCCATAACACTGTATCAAGCTCCTCAGCCCATCGACCTTTGCTTTTATTTAGCCGTTTCTTAATACCCTCACAAATTGTCCTATTAGTCAATTCGACTTGTCCGTTGGCCTGTGGATGTGCCACCGATACAAATCTTTGCGTGATGTCCATACTTGAACAAAAGTCTTCAATTTTTTGGCTGGTGAACTGTGTTCCATTATCAGACACTAAGATCCTTGATGTTCCATATCGGCAACAGATGTTTTTCCAGATAAACCCAGTAGTCAACTGCTATGATGATATAACATTTTTCACCCGGCGCTGTCGGTAATTTTCCCACAATATCGATGCCCAATTTATCAAAAGGACATGACGCATACATGACTCCCATATTTTCTCCTGGCACATTGATCCTTGGGGCGTGTTTTTGACAGGCTCCACATCTCTTGACGAACATCTTGAAGTATGTGCTGATCCCTGGCCAGTAAAATCCTGCTCTGATAATTCTTCAGGTCAAGTCCTTATACCCTGCATGTCTCCCACAACATCCCTGGTGTGTCTCCTTTAGTGCAAATCGGGCTTCCTCGGGTGTTAAGCATTTTAGTAAAGGGTGTGTGAAAGACCTCTTGTACAATTGCTCATTAATGAGGCAATAATTCTCATATTTTGTATGTTGGGAAACGTCCCGCTCTCCAATTTTCAGGTAATGTATGATTGGAGTTCTTCAATCATTATTTTCTTCGATAAAAAAACCTATGCTGGCGTCCTTATCTTTGGCTCGAATAACAATGTGATTTCTTCGCTCCATGTTTGTTCGACCACACTGACAACTCTTGCTAGTAAATTCGCTCTGTTGTTTTCTTCTCTTGATACTTGTTGTATCTCAAATCCCAAAAATTTTCTTTTAATTTCTAGAATTCGATCAAAGTAGGCTTTCATCCGTTCATCTTTGACCTCATATTCCCCTAAGAGTTGTTGCGCCACCAACTGAGAGTCAGTTTTGATTAACACTTGTTCAGCTCTCAACTCGCTCAAGATGTGAGCTGCTCTTTCCACGGCTTCATATTCAGCTTCATTATTTGATAGTCTATCCTCAAATTTGATGGCCAACTGATAAATTTCTCCTTCTGGGGAGGTGATATATATGCCTATTCTGCATCCTTCCTTCGTGACAGACCCATCGACCTGTGCTGTCCATGGTCCCCTCATGGGCCATCGTGTAATCTCTTGGATAAAATCTGCAAGGGCCTGAGCTTTGATGGTTGTGCGGGGTTCAAACTCGACCTCGTACTCTCCTAGTTCTATTGCCCATTTGACCATTTTACCCGCCAGGTCTGGCCTTCCTAAGATTTGCTTGAACGGTAACGCTGTTCTGACAACAACCTTGTGTGATAAAAAATAAAGCCTGAGCTTCCGCGCAGTAACCATTACAATGTATGCTGCCTTTTCCACCTCTGTGTATCTCAACTCTGCTTCTTGAATGACTTTGCTGACAAGGTATATTGGCTTCTGGTGTCGACCGACTTCCCTTACTAAGATAGAGCTTAACGACTCAACTCCCATAGAAATATATAAGTATAAAGGCTCGCCTGAGGTGGGCTTTGTCAGTATAGGAAACCTGGTTAGATAATCTTTAAGATATCAAAAAGCTGGTTGACATTCTTCACTCCATTCAAACTGACTTCCCTTTCTCAAAATCCGAAAAAATGGAAGACTCCTCTCTGCAGAATGGGATGTAAACCTTCCCAGCGCAGTTATCCTCCCATTCAAAGTCTGAATTTCTTTGATATTACATGGTGCGGTCATGTTTAGAATGGCTTTAACTTTGTCTGTATTGACTTTGATTCCTTCCGGTGTGACCTTATAACCAGAAATTTTCCTGATTGGACCCCGAAGGTACACTTTGCGGGGTTGAGCATAAGCTTGTTCTTTCGTATGATCGAAAAAATCTCTTCTAAATCCATTATGTGGGTGATGGTTTTAACCCTTCGTACTAACATATCATCTACATAAACTGAGATATTCATCTGGAGTTGATCCTTGAAGATCCGATCCATCATACGCTGGTAGGTAGCACCAGCGTTCTTAAGCACGAATGGCATACTCAACCATCCAAACACTCCCGCGCAGACTGCGAAAGCTGTTTTAATCACATCCTCTGGGTGCATCTTTATTTGGTGATACCCTTGATACGCGTCCATCATTGATAATAATTCACACCCTGAAGTTGTGTCTACGACTTGATCTATCCATAGGAGTGGATAACAGTCTTTGGGACAAGCTGCATTGAGGTCCCTGTAATCTACGCACCTTCTCCATACTATGATCTTCTTCTCCACCATTACCGCGTTGGACACCCAGTTGGGGTATTGTACTTCTGTGATATGACCAACATCTAAAAGTCCTTGTATCTATTCTCTGATTGCCGCATCCTTCTCAGCATCGAAATGTCTCATTTTTTGCTTTACTGGCTTGACTGTAGGATCCACATTCAAACGGTGTTCTGCTATACTTCGATCAATTCCTTTCAGGTCTGGTGTGCTAAAAGGAAAGACGTCAGCATTTCTGCGCAGACATTTAATCATCTCCTCTTGTAGTTCTGATGTCATTCCTGAAGGATTGTAGCCCCAATAGGATCGTTTCTCGGATATCTTAATTCACCATACAACGATTAATTCCTAACATGCTCCTATGAATTTAAGTGCTGCACATAGAAGTTAGAACCACTTACTTGAGAATTGTATGCAGAGGCTGTCGATGACTAAGTTGAAAGACTCCAAGTCTGATCTTCTGAACTGTATCCCGCTCAACTTTCACCATTGGATGGACAACGAGCTGTGAGAGTTCCCAAGGAGAAATCGGCCTTCTCAAAGTTGGCGCCCCTGTGCTGCTCTCTCGAAACCCTAGATATCGTGTGTGTCTTTCTGAGAGCAGACAACTGTATTTAAATACAAAATACAGTCCTAGGGCACCAAAACTGTGATAGGCGAAAATTCTCCTACTAGGGCACAGGAGACTTTGGGCCAGTCCAGGGACCAGATACAAGGAATAAAGATGGGCCTCTAATGAATTAATTTCTATGATCAGCCCAGATCATAA
The DNA here is from genome assembly GCF_028751815.1 of Salvia miltiorrhiza. Lineage (NCBI taxonomy): Eukaryota > Viridiplantae > Streptophyta > Magnoliopsida > Lamiales > Lamiaceae > Salvia > Salvia miltiorrhiza. Next base: position 16,815,765 of record NC_080388.1, on the reverse strand, counting down.
TTAATTCATAATTCATTCCACTAGAGAATCAATACTGACTTACCCCTTTATTGTCGGTGATGAGTCGGGGCTTGTATTTAGACTTATTAAATCTCCGTATTTAAAATATCCGACATCCATTAATTAATTAGAGCTCTGACAGCTTAAATTAATTAATCTCTTTGTAATCCTTAAGCAGTACCACTCAAACTTTATTATTGTGTCTGAACTTAATCAACCTGCAGGGTTTAACGCAATAAACCTTATTGAGCTCCTTAAGGGGATGTCATTATCCTATACCAAATACGGGTGCTAATTGTCACACCCCAATTCTTGAAACAATAACTATAACTGGGGTACGACTAATCATCTAAATGAACAAGGAAAAACCCTTGTAAAATCCGAATGAAAGGGATAACAATCGGGCTTAGCCCCTTTGGGTGAAGAATGACAGGTATTCAAGTGATACGAATCAATCAACAGACATAATAACTTCAGGATCACAAGCTTAGTGTCATGCTTCAGATAACCAACATTCACTGATCGAAATACTTGAGAGTCAATAGTTTAGGCTCAACAAACGATATTGTTTAGAGTCACAACATAATAGGTCTTTAGTTAAGGAACAAAAGACAGATACTGGCTAGTTCTACAGCGGAAATCAAAATAAGGAGTTGAACTCTAGCCTCAGCTCCGCCCCGTCATCACCCGCCATTAACCTGAAAACATTTGAAAGTATTTTTGGGCTAAGTACTAATGTACTTAGTGGGCTGCAACTTTTAAAACATTTCACAATCTATAAGAGCAATTTATCCAATCTTACTGACATGACATAGAAGGTTTTAAAGAGAAATAACTTCTATGCATGTTAAAACATTTCATATATATATATATATATATATATATATATATATATATATATATATATATATATCTTTGATTGCGCGCAGTTGTCACACTCTATTATGTTACTCGCTGTGATCCCGAGCCTTTTAGCCACCGACGGATCTCTGTCTCCCGCTGGCTTGGACTGAGGGCGTAACCCAGCCAAGTTTACTTTGACCTCGGGATGCTACCCAGGCAGGCCTCTTATTTCTCATGCTCCGGAACACATCCAGCCGAGCACTCTTATAACGCCTCTGGTTAGAGCCCGATGGAGATCAACCCACCGAGTCAACTAACAAGTGTACACAATTCTCAAACAACGTATTAGGTCACAAGAGAACCTCAATTGATTAACTGCGCGAGCCTTAAACATGGTAGAGTGCACAAAAATATTTATTGGATAAACAGTTTATATTTCACGAATATTTAAGCTCATTAGCTCAATCATACATTTGGAAAATAAGCCCACCTGTATAGGCAAAGCCTGTCGTTTAACCTTATCTCTGAATCGGAATAGCGGTGCTAATCCTCCTGTTGCTCAAAGCCTACAAGAAATCTATTCTCAATAGGTCTCCTTGAATATAATCTTAAGCCACGGTGAAGTGCTTAATATTCTATGATTCACTTAGCCGGGTTTTCAAAATTTAATGAATAAATAATTGAAAACATTTCTCTTGAGTTAAGAACACCAACAATATTCTTACTCGAATTTCTTTAATAATTGAAATTATAAATAAAACCAATTAAACAAATGATTGGGCAGCCCATGATTTAAAATAATCAGAGGCCCAGCTGAAAATTTAAAACAAAGGCCCAAAACTCAAGTAAAAATCGGCCCAAGACTCTACTTCAGCCCTAGCCCAACACCCAACCTTTTCCTCCTTCTTCCCCTTCATCAGTTACGCACACACTCACGCTTCAGTTTCTATCTTTCTCTCGGACTCACGGCCGCGTGCCACCACCCCCGGCAACGAGCGCCGCTCCGGAACACCTCTCCCTCGAACCCCTGTCACTCCCCCTGTTCTCTTTCCTCCTCGGCGACGACGAAAACGCCGCCGCCTCTCTCGGCCCCTCTCTCTCTTGGCCCGTTTCCGGCGACTGCAGCAGCAAGCTGCTGCCGACTGCAACCCCCTCTCTTTCCCCCCGTCCGTGGCCGAGCGACAACGGCAGGGCCGCCGCGCCCTATCCTCCTTCTGAAAGCTCAATCACCGCCCCAGCCCCTGTTCCCGATGGCAGCGACCCCCAGGCCGCCGCCGTCCTGACCTCGACGCAACTCAACCCAGTCCAGCCCACCTTTTTCTCTCCAACCATGGCCGAGAAGCAGCGGCACAGCCGCCGTGCCCTGCCTCCCTCGACTCTCGACTCGACAGCAAATACAAACCAAGTTCAAGACTCAACCTTTCTTCCTTCTTTTAAAAAAAAACATGCTTGTAAAAATATATACGAACAGAGTGTATGCATATGAATAAAGTTTGCATCTTTACAATTTCTTGCAAAAACTTATACTGGTATGTTGGTTTACTGGAATGACACCATTGATATGCTTGAATTTACAGTTGAGTAAATGAGATAAGGGCTCAATAGGGAACCTTAAGAGGTTTCGGTTGAGATTCGTTCTTGTTGTTGCTTAAATGAGGAGTTGATGGTTTAACTTCTTACAGAAGGGATAATGAATGTGCCAAGAAGGGTGGAGTAATCTCATCAATGGTGTTGGGTGATGACAGTCGAGAGAGAAGAGAGGGAGAAGAGAAAGGAAAGAGATGTCTATTATGAGGGATGCAAGAGAAAGGCGTTGTTTTATTTAACCCTATTTACTTAGCCATCAAGTATTGGATAAATAACACATGCTTAATTATCCACTTGCATAAAATATCTTATCCGTTAACTATGTTTATCCACTTGCTTCCTCTCTCTCTCTCTAAAGTTAGTTCCGCACCAGAGCAGAGAAATGGTGAGGAGTCACACTCGTCAGAGGAATCACCCTCGCCAGAGGAATCACTCTCGCCAGAGGAATCACTCGGCAGAGGAATCACTCGCCAGAGGAATCACTCGGCATAGGAATCACTCGCCAGAGGAATCACTCGGCAGAGGAATCACTCGCCAGAGGAATCACTCGGCAGAGGAATCACTCGCCAGAGAAATCACTCGGCAGAGGAATCACTCGCCAGAGGAATCACTCGGCAGAGGAATCACTCGCAGAGGAATCACTCGCCAGAGGAATCACTCGGCAGAGGAATCATTCGCCAGAGGAATCACTCGGCAGAGGAATCACTCGCATTTAAATTAATATGCAATGCACAAAATAAAATTTAAATAACTTGAAAATTTACAAATGCTTTCGTAAATCATTTTTGTTGGCATTAAATAAATTCTTTTTTTTTCTCAATCCGGCGTGAATCATCTTAAATCTAAGTTCAAAATTATTCTAAACTTAGCTCGAGGAAACGGGGTATTACAACCCTCCCTCCTTAAAGAAAATTTCATCCCCGAAATTACATACCTTGGTAATCTAGCTCGGGATACTTGACTTTCATTGAATCTTCAAGTTCCCATGTGGCCTCTTCCATCCCGTGATGGTTCCACTTCACTTTAACGAGAACGATGTTCTTGTTACGTAAAACTTGAACCTTGCGATCAAGTATCTGGACTGGTTTCTCTTCATAACTTAAGTCCTGGGCTAGGACCACTTCATCGTGTTTAATCACATGTTTTGGATCGAACACATACTTTCTTAACTGAGAGACATGAAACACATTGTGCACGTCTCCAATACTGGGCGGCAATGCCAACCTATAGGCTACAGGGCCTATCTTATCTAGGATCTCAAAAGGTCCTATATAACGGGGTCGTAACTTGCCCCTCTTTCCGAAACGTATAACTCCCTTTGAGGGAGAAACTTTGAGGAAAACTCGATCCCCAACATTGAATTCTAACTCTGATCGGCGTTTATCAGCGTAAGACTTTTGTCTATCTTGAGCTTTTTTGATTCTTTGCTTGATGTGGTCGACTTTTTCAACCATCTGTTGGACCACTTCAGGACCTAACAGCTTTCTTTCACCTACTTCATCCCAGTAAAGTGGTGATCGACATTTTCGGCCATACAAAGCCTCATATGGAGCCATTCCAATTGTTGCTTGATAACTGTTGTTATAAGCGAATTCCACGAGAGGTAACAAATCCTCCCAACTTCCACCTTTGTCTGCGACAACCGTTCGCAACATATCTTCTAGAATCTGAATTGTTCTTTCTGACTGCCCGTCAGTCTGAGGGTGGTACGCTGTGTTGAAGTTCAGCTGAGTGCCCATTGCTTCTTGTAAACCTTTCCAGAAACGCGATGTGAATATGGTGTCATGATCTGACGTGATAGATACAGGTACACCGTGAAGGCGTACTATCTCCTTTGTTGGATTTGTATACTGAAAGCAAGAACGTTTTATGCTTGTATACAATGTTTCCTATTACCACTATCTAATCTCCTATCTAATTGTGTTCATGATTGCACATGTATGTCCCTTATCTCTTTATAAGTAGATTATATGGTGTGTTGTAGATCACAGAAGATCATATAATTGGAATAATCTTAAGAGATATAAAATGATCACAGTCGAGATGACTTCAGGACGAGTCATTGGTTTAGGCTGCGGTATAGATGGAAGTAGTTTGTCTTGACTACTTGTCTATACTGATACGTCATAACGTATTGATAGGAGCACAATGAGATGTATTATTCTGTCTGACTTAAGTGAAGAATCAAAGATCTCGGTGACTTAATAGAATCTTAATACTAATAAGATTTCAAATATATATGTTGATTCGTATATCACTTTGACTTACTATGGATGAGAGTTATATAGTAACTTGAGTACTTTGTATCTTGGGTGATAGCGGTCAATATATGATATTTGGTTATCTGTATTAGTACCCGTATCCGGTATAGGATAATGACATCCCCTTAAGGAGCTCAATAATATTTATTGCGCTAAACCCTGCAGGTTGATTAAGTTCAGGCGCAATAATAAGGTTTGAGTGGTACTGCTTAAGGATTACAAATAGATTAATTAATTTAAGCTGTCAGAGTTGTAATTAATTAATGGATGTCGGATATTTTAAATACGGAGATTTAATAAGTCTAAATACAAGCCCCGACTCATCACCGACAATAAAGGGGTAAGTCAATATTGGTTCTCTAGTGGAATGAACTAATATTTATAAATTAATTATGGTCTGGGCTGACCATAGATAATTAATTTATTTGAGGTCCATCTTTATTCCTTGTATCTGGTCCCTGGACTGGCCCAAAGTCTCCTAGCCCAAGAAGAGAGAAAACACGCCTCCTACACCTAATCTGCGCCTCCTACGTATTTATTTTATTATAAATACAGCTGTCAGCTCTCAGGAAAACACACTGATAAAATTAGGGTTTTGAGAGCTGTGTGGGGCGCAGGAAATCGAGTGTAGTATTCTCTCTTGGGACTTTCATAGAACGTTGTCCATCCAACGGTGAAAGCTGAGCTGGATACAGTTCAGAAGATCTGAGCTGGAGTCAGATTTTCGCAGGAAATCAAGTTCTGGCAGTCTCCGAAGAACAGCCATAACTTCCTCTACAGAAGTTCGATTGAGGTGAAACAGAGGGCCACAAAAAGCTCTTTCGAAGACGAAGAAGTTGTATTTCTGCACAAAATACGATTGAAGGTCGATTGAGGGGTCAAACAGAGCGTTGAAGTTGGCTGACCTGTTCAGCGACGGATTGACGAATTCTTAGGAATTCTTCAGGTTTTTTCTAACTCCAATGTGCAGCTGTTAAATTCATAGGAGCATGTTAGGGATTAATCATTGTATGATAAATTAATAATATTCCAAGAAACGATCTTCGGGGCAAATCGAGTATTAATTCAGTTTAATATTCCTTCAATTGGTATCCGAGCCCAGGATTAATTTCTTGGCTCTATTATTAATTTATGTACGATTAATAATGTGCGTTGTTTTTATCTGCTGTTGTTCTTCGTGGTCTGTTGATTCGTGGGATACGTCGTTTTGACGTTGTAATCGTTTTTCACCACGAGAAAATCCGTGGTTAGATTAGAATTTCAATTGTTTTGTTTTTCGGTTGTAATCTGTAATTTGTGGAAAACGAGACGAAGACGACGACGATCAATCCAGAATAACGGAGGACGGATTGGAGTTAAGATCCACGGAGGTAAGTTTGCGCCGGGAGGCGGCGTGCGCCGCAGGCGCGCCGGGCGGCATTTTCGCACGTGTCCGTGCGCTGCTGCGCGCGCACCTAGGGCTGCTGAAACTTACCAGGTGCCGTGTGTGAGGCGGCACAAACCAGGGCGAGGCGGGCAAGGTGGGGGTTGTGCACGCCGAGGGTTGCGCGCGCGCGCGCTTGCGCGCTGTGCACTGCGCACCCGGTCGGACGATGCTTGGCCGCCGCTGTTGTTGCCCCGGTACGTGCCGTGTGCTGCTTTCGAGGCGGGGCAAAGCTGGGCGAGGCGGGGCAAAGTGGAACGAGGCGGTGTGCAGGGGCTGCGCGCACCGAGGGCTGCGTGCGTGCGCGTCGTGCGCTGCGCGCTGCGCTCCCGGCAGGCGCTGTGCGGCCGCTGCTGCCGACTTGCTGTCTGTGCGCGAGTACTGCCGAGGCTACCGAGCCGAGGCTGCTGCCGCCGTGCCAGGTTGCTACTGCTCGTGCCGGGGCTGCTGCCACCGCGCCGGGGCTGTTCCTGCAGCGCTGACCCGGCTGCTGTGGAGGCAAGGAGGCGGTGGCGCCTAGGGTTCCCAAACCCTAGGTGGCGCATCTCAAACCCTAGGGGGCCCAAACCCTAAAATCAAAGACGGGCCTGATGAAGATGTTCGGGCCAAGTTTTACGTTTTTGAGCTTTTCTTTTCTGTTTTAAATGTAATAGATTAGAAATTGGGATTCCACGAATGGGTCACAAAGAATTTAATTCTTTTATTTTGTTCTTTGCATGTCGTGGTGTTAATCCTTTATGCTCTTTACCTGCTATCTTTGTCTTTGCTTGTTAATATGTGTTTATTAACTGCGCTTAGACAAGCATGCTAGGTTTATCGTTTTCTTAAGCATGTTTTAGAATTCTGCGAGCATGTTTTACATGTTGCGTTCTAGATGAGCATGTTTAGGATTATGTGTTAAGCATGATCAAACCTTTTGAAAGAAAAAAGACTAAGCTTAATAATTTTATGGATGATTAAAAATTATTTAGATTTCCACAAGCAGTCTCTAGACAAAGTGATTGGCGATGTGAGTAAACGTCCACCCCACGTGGCTTACTTCATGTTTGTTTTTTCATAAGTTTGTCAGATGAGGTTTCTATAAAAATATTTAAATCCATTAAAGTAGTGGGAGTTATGCAGTAACGGTCCACCCCACGTGGCTTACTTGTATAATTTTCACGAGTACTTTAGAGGATGAAATTAAATAAGATAACTAAGAAATTAAATTGAATGCGGCATGGTCCGAGTGAGTATGTCAAATTCGAAAATTTAATTTCAAAGTTAGATTGTGGTTATTTTGAAATAATTTTTATTCTTAAAATTATATAGACCTTCACATGCGGTCTATAGACAAAGTGTTTAGCAATATGAGTAACGGTCCACCCCACGTGGCTTACTTCGTATTTGTTTCTCATAAGTTTGTCAGAAGAGGTTTCTATAAAAATATTTAAACCATTAAAGTAGTGGGAGTTATGCAGTAACGGTCCACCCCACGTGGCTTACTTGTGTAATTTTCACAAGTACTTTGGAGAATGGTATTAAATAAGATAACCAAGAAAATTAAATTGATAGCGGCATGGTCCGAGTGAGTATGTCAATTTCGAGAATTTAATTTTCAAGGTTAAAATGTGGTCATTGCTTAGATATCATATCAAGTACAATGTACAACTCCCCCACGGAGTGCCTTCTTGATGATGATATGGTCTAGTCAAGGTGCCAACTATTAATTTCTTTTGTCAAAAGGTTAAGTTGACATGGAAATTAAATGACTAGTTGAATAGTCTGGTTGAGGAGTTCGTGTGTAACTGTCCACCCCACGTGGCTTACATATGGAATTCTTTGAGCCGTTGGAGGTTTCATTAATATTGTTTTATCAAAAGGTTACAATATTATTGTTACGAATTATGTGCTTTATGTTCGTTACTTTCAGATATGTCTATCTCTCTTATTGTTTATTTATTCTTGCACAAAGTCTTTTAACCGGTCCACATATATAAAATGGAAATGCAATTTTTTTAAATTTTTTGTCTTTATCACAAACTAAACACAATTTTTGTGTTGCCTACTACTCCACGTTCTTATGGTCCGAACGATGAGTCAACTGATGAGAAAAAGGAATTACATAAAAGGTGGCATAAGACGAATAATGTGGCTATATGCTATATTATGAGTATAATGTCACAAACCTTGTAGTTCCAACATCAGGGCATGGACGATGCTATTAGCATCATGCTGAATCTCAAGAAAGTGTTCGGAGAGTCGGACTGAGCTGCTCATTTAAATTTGATGAGAGTAATCTTGTTATTTTTATGAGTGAGCACAGCTCAGTGCACGAGCATGTCATGCAAATTTTTTGACGGACTTGACTTGCTCATTGGGAGTATCGACGGTGAGGCAAAAGTTGATATTATCCTGAACTCTCTTCCCAAGTCTTTTAATTAAGAACTTCCGCCTCAACGCTGTTATGAGCAAGAAAGATAATACTCTTTTTGAGTTGTTGAATGCTCTAGTTACGGCTAAGGAAGTTGTGGGAAAGAGATGTGCAAGCACTTGTTATTGCCAAAGGAGAGCCATCTTCTTCGTCGAATGACGGGAAGAAGAAGGGTCCAAGGGGCAAGAAAGACAAGGGAAATAGTGGGAGTAGTGGTGTGATAAGATTGAGTATTGGAGATTTCTTTCTTTCAATACTCAAGGCAAAGGGTTAAGGTACATCACTTGCTATAGTAACTGAGACATGTCAGCTCGTTTTCTACTCAATTGTGAGTAGTGGATAACAAGAGAAACTGATAATAATTGTTGCACCTTGCATGGCTTTTAGGCTGACAAGGAAGCTGAGAAGTGATGAGATGATTGTCTTCGTAGGCAACGTGACTAGAGTCACAGTTGTTGCAATTGGAGACTTGTCTTTAAGTTCTAAAGACATAGTTTAGTTTTTGAGAGTTCCTTATCATGTTTTCAAAATTTTTGAATAGATGGATCACATGTCATTTTTTATAGTAGTATTTCTATCATAAGAAATGACAAAGTAGTCTATTCTGGTATTTTTTTGAACATCTCTCTCCATACTATAACTTGTCTACAAAATACCTTTATATTGCATTTACATCATCGAACAAAAGAAAGAGAAAAGTTAAGGCTAATCTCTCATGAGGATCTTACACATATATTGATACCCTAGATTAGGTCACATCTATCTTAACAGGATCCAAAGGCTCGTGTCTAAATAAGTACATTGGATTCAATCCAGGTTGTACTATTTGGAACCTGCGAATCCTGTATAGAGGAAAAGATGGAGACCAGGTCATTCATGGCAAAGGGGATAAAGGGCCAATAATGTGTTAGGAATGATCTTTTCTGATTCATTGTCAGTGTTTGGGATTCCAACCCAGTTTACTACACCGTGTAATCCCTATATAAGATGGTGTGGTGGAGAGAAGAAATAGGTCACTCTTGAAAAAAATATGTTCGATGATGAGTTATGTATCTTTGCAATTAGTCCTAAAGAATCAGAAGGTGGTTATTAGCAATGACACACGATTCTTAGAAGTGGACTATGGGAATAATCACTAATCCAAGTCAGATAGTGTGCTTCAAGAAATTGAAGACATTAGACAGGCGATTCCATCACCCAAGCCAAAGTGTGTAAGAGTTTTGTACCACAAGACACTGCACGCACTGTTGACACACATGTGCCACCACAGATCCATTGTAGTGGGAGGGTTGTGGGACAACCCGATCGATTTATGTTCTTGGGAAGATCTTTGGATTCAGTCCCTGGTAGTGAATATAAGAGAATCGACCCAGATATCTACTTGGAATTAGTGGAAGACGAGAATGTAGATTCCTGGCACGCCTCAATGGAGCAATCCATTAAGAATATGGGTGTATACTAGAAAATCTTGCTACCAGGAGGCAGTAAAGCCTTAGGTTGTAAGTGAGTATACAAGATAATGACAGGCCCGAATGAGCAAGGTCGTAGCTTTTGAAGCTAGACTGGTGGCGAAAGGTTATGCCCAGTGTAAGGGTATAGGTTATGATGATATTTTCGCCAGTACCATGCTCAGAACATTCGGATCATTTTACCCATAGCAGCTCACTTAAACCATCGAGGTCTGGCAAATGGATGTCATATTTTTTACCTTGGAAAAGGTAAGGACATCCATGTGCAACAACCTGAAGGTTACGTGAGGGAGGGAGAGAAGCATCTCGTGTCAATCGCTCTCGTGTCATCGGTGATGTGGTTTATCTTGCATTTTATGTAGATAATATCCTCCTAATTGGCGAAAATATGGAGATATTGTCAAGACATAAAGTAATGATTATCCGAACAGTCTCAGATGAAAGACTAAGGAGGTACAGTATACGTCTCTGTGATCAAGGTTATAAGGGATCACTAGAAAAGGATGTTGGGCTTATCTCGAGTGTCTTACATTGATACTGTGAATGCTTGTTTTAGTATGAATACCGCCAAGAAAGGATTGCTACCTTTTAGATATGGCGTTCCTTTATCTAAAGACTATGTCTTAAGATGCCTGTTGAGGTTGAGGAAATGATGAAGGCAGTATTCTACGTTTTCGCAGTAGATAGCTTCATGTATGGATTACTATGTACGAGATCTTATATTTGCTATGCAGTTAGCATGGTTGTAAGATATCAGTATAGTCCTAGTTAAGGACACTGAACTGTGGTAAATTATATTCTCAAGTCCTTGACTAGAGAATAAGGATAGTTTACCAGTTAGACAGTTTAGTTCCCTTTTGGATTATACGATTTCGGATTTCCAGGCTGACTGGAACAAAGAATAATTACCTCGAGCTATGTGTTTTCCTTGGGAGGTAAAACCTTTTGGTTTGACCACTACCTCCAGGATCTAAGGGTGATTCCTAGTTTGCGTGAGAGCATCACCTTCGTGATACCTCAAGTGCAGTTGCGAACTCTAAGGAATCCAAGAACCACAAGGGGTCAAACACATGGAGCAGTACCAAGTTATACGATTATTCGTAAATCGAGGTTTTGTGCTCATAGAATAATTTCTCACATATTGGATAAACCTACTAATCTTTTCACAAAAGGCTTATCGCAAATGGTTATTGAAAGATGGGAATGCGGTTGATGCCACCCACTTAGGAAACTTTAAGTATAAGTGGGAGAAGTGTTAAGTGATTGGTAAATAGACGCATTGTATACTAAAAGTTTGCTTTAGTATAAGTGGGAGATTGTTGGATTTGTATACTGAAAGCAAGAATGTTTTATGCTTGTATACAATGTTTCCGGTTACCACTATCTAATCTCCTATCTGATTGTGTTCATGATTGCACACGTATGTCCCTTATCTCTTTATAAGTAGATTATATGGTGTGTTGTAGATCACAGAAGATCATATAATTGGAATAATCTTAAGAGATATAAAATGATCACAACCGAGATGACTTCAGGACGAGTCATTGGTTTAGGCTGCGGTATAGATGGAAGTAGTTTGTCTTGACTACTTGTCTATACTGGTACGTCATAACGTATTAATAGGACCACAGTGAGATGTATTCTTCTGTCTGACTTAAGTGAATAATCAAAGATCTCGGTGACTTAATAGAATCTTAATACTAATAAGATTTCAAATATATATGTTGATTCGTATATCACTTTGACTTACTATGGGTGAGAGTTATATAGTAACTTGAGTACTCTGTACCTTGGGTGATAGCGGTCAATATATGATATTTGGTTATCTGTATTAGTACCCGTATCCGGTATAGGATAATGACATCCCCTTAAGGACCTCAATAATGTTTATTGCGCTAAACCCTGCAGGTTGATTAAGTTCAGGCGCAATAATAAGGTTTGAGTGGTACTGCTTAAGGATTACAAAGAGATTAATTAATTTAAGCTGTCAGAGCTGTAATTAATTAATGGATGTCAGATATTTTAAATACGGAGATTTAATAAGTCTAAATACAAGCCCCGACTCATCACCGGCTATAAAGGGCTAAGTCAATATTGGTTCTCTAGTGGAATGAATTAATATTTATAAATTAATTATGGTCTAGGCTGACCATAGATAATTAATTTATTTGAGGCCCATCTTTATTCCTTGTATCTGTTCCCTGGACTGGCCCAAAGTCTCCTAGCCCAAGAAGAGAGAAAACACGCCTCCTACACCTAATCTGCGCCTCCTACGTATTTATTTTATTATAAATACAGCTGTCAGCTCTCAGGAAAACACACTGATAAAATTAGGGTTTTGAGAGCTGTGTGGGGCGCAGGAAATCGAGTGGAGCATTCTCTCTTGGGACTTTCATAGAACGTTGTCCATCCAACGGTGAAAGCTGAGCGGGATACAGTTCAGAAGATCTGAGCTGGAGTCAGATTTTCGCAGGAAATCAAGTTCTGGCAGTCTCCGAAGAACAGCCATAACTTCCTCTACAGAGGTCCGAAGATGAAAAAGTCGTATTTCTGTACAAAATACGATTGGAGGTCGTTTGAGGGGTCAAACAGAGCGTTGAAGTTGGCTGACCTGTTCAGCGACGGATTGACGAATTCTTAGGAATTCTTCAGGTATTTTCTAACTCCAATGTGCAGCTGTTAAATTCATAGGAGCATGTTAGGGATTAATCATTGTATGATAAATTAATAATATTCCAAGAAACGATCTTCGGGGCAAATCGAGTATTAATTCAGTTTAATATTCCTTCATCCTTGACATATAACTTTGCAAGTTTCTCCAATCCAAAAGTCATTTGAATTGGCAGAAAGTGCGCTGTCTTTGATAATCGGTCCACTATGACCCAAATTGCAGTGTTTCCACGTGCCGACTTCGGTAGGCTCACTACGAAGTCCATGTTGATGTGCTCCCACTTCCACTCAGGGATTGGTAGTGGTTGCAGCATTCCATACGGCCTCTGATGCGCGGCCTACACTTGTTGACAAGCGAGACATCGCTCCACAAACAAGGCTACATCTCTTTTCATTCCTTTCCACCAGAAAATTTTCTTTAAATCCTGGTACATCTTTGTGCTGCCTGGATGTGCAGTGTAAGGAGTATCATGAGCCTCGCTCATAATCTCATTCTTTAACTCTTCCTTATGTGGCACACACAATCTTTCACCAACCATAAGTGCGTTATCATGTGCTTCAGAGAAGCCTTTCGTTTCATTTGTTCTTGCAGCGAGACGCATCTTCTCCAAGAACCAATCTTCTCTTTGTGTTTGCACAATTCTTTTTCTCAAATCAGGTTTAGCTATCAAGGTAGCTACACAACCCGATACTGTGTTCGGAGGATGAACGATCTCTAAACTGAGGGAGGCGAAATCACGAATCAATTCCTTCTGCTGGGTGATGAAATACCCTAGCTTAGCCTTCGTCTTTCGACTCGGGGCGTTAGCTACTACATTCGCTTTTCCTGGATGGTAACTGATGGTGCAATCGTAATCCTTTACTAACTCGAGCCATCTTCGTTGTCTCATGTTCAAATCCTTTTGCTCGAAGAAGTACTTCAAACTCTTATGATCTGTAAAGATCTCACATCTAACTCCATAGAGGTAGTGTCTCCAAATCTTCAGCGCGTGCACGACGGCTGCTAGTTCTAAATCATGAGTGGGTAGTTAAGCTCATGGGGTTTCAATTGACGAGACGCGTATGCTATCACTTTTTGATTTTGCATCAACACGCAACCCAATCCTAGTTTCGAGACATCAGTGTACACCACGAATTCTTCATTCTCTTCTGGTATTGCTAACACTGGTGCAGTAGTCAGCCTAGTCTTGAGCTCCTTAAAACTTTGTTCGCACGCTTCAGACCAAACATATTTAGTCCCTTTTCTCAAAAATTGAGTCATTGGCCTAGCCAATTTTGAGAATCCTTTAATGAATCTTCTGTAGTAACCTGCTAAACCGAGGAAACTTCTTATCTCATTGACGTTTGATGGTGCCTGATGTGTGTATTTTAGCTACTTAGTTTAGTGTGTGTTTCGCCGTGATTTCATGTGATTTTGCATAGTTTGCAATATTTTGGCGCAGGAATGAGCAGGATTGGAGATGGAGCTGTTGATGGAAGAGATGGTGAAAAGTCAAGAAATTATGAAGAATTGCATGGGAGATGGAGGAATTTTAGAGATTGGGCTTGAAGATAATTGTTCCAAATTTAATTAAGTCCAAAACTCATTTTCTTAATTATTTTGGGTTTGAATTTTGCTAAGGGGCCGAAGCCCGTGTAGAGGCAAGGAAGGTGGTAGCTTAAGGGAAATTTAATTCCCAAGGATTTTGTTTCCATAAGGCCGCATGGTAGTATTTGAGTAGAAGAAGGACTCTTATATTAGGAGAATTAGACGTAGCCGCAGAGAAGGATTATTAGGTTTTACTTTTGATTAGTTTTTATACATTCACTTTTTGACAGTAGCCGCAATATTTGATTTAGCTTTCAGTAGTTGACTTTTAAATTCATGCAACCCTTTTTCTTCATGCAAAATTTCGATTCCCACGTTTTTAGTCCTTTGCTTTCATAGTTTTATTTAGTTTATTCTTGCATTTGTTTTTGGAATTGCGGCTGGAATTGGATCGAAGGCGACGAGTTTTTGGGTTGATTCAAGGGTTATTTCAATTCGTGCAATTTATTTTCTTAGTATTGTTCGTCTATTTTAATTATGTTTATTTTTATTTATTTGATTGTTTTTATTTTAAGCATGAGTAGCTAAATCTTTTAATTCGGCGAGAATAATGAAACTCTAATTTAATGATCTGTGAGATCTAATTGGTTTAAAATTGATTCCTATTGATTCCGATTAATTCCTAGGTTCCAAGATAATTCCGATTTTATTTAAGTCTGGCCAACTTAGGTTTAATTGGATTACAGTCAATTAGTTCCTGCCAATCCGTAATTGTTGGAATAGGGCTGATTAGTGACACAACTACCATGTTCGTAGTAGGAATTAATTGATATATTAATTATTACTAGCGTCTCTAGGATAATTGATATAAATTGGGTTCCTTCATCGTAATGCTGTTAGAATATTAAATCTAGGTCTGGCGTCTCCAGCTAGGTTATATTTTAATAAGGGAAATAAGCAGGTCTGGCGTCTCCAGCTGTTTATCGACACAGTAAGTAGGAATTGGGGTACGTCCGTTGCGTTTCACGGTATCCTATAACTGGTTGGTTGGTAGGGATTAATTAATTATTGCGTCGAGGATCAGAGTTGAATTAGAGTGGATTTATTTAAGCCGAATTACCCTTTTATTGATTATTTTCTAGAG
Organism: Salvia miltiorrhiza; assembly: GCF_028751815.1. Lineage (NCBI taxonomy): Eukaryota > Viridiplantae > Streptophyta > Magnoliopsida > Lamiales > Lamiaceae > Salvia > Salvia miltiorrhiza. The sequence continues at coordinate 16,800,427 of NC_080388.1, read as the reverse complement.
TTATTTTAATTGATTTAATTTGCTTTCTTAGTTGATAATTAATATTTTCTTCAAGTTAAGGCGTGGTGGCTACACCAAAATTTTATAGATTTAGGGAATTGAATGGTTTTATCTGCTCTCTGTGGGATCGACCCTGCTTATCACGATACTAATTTATTTTGATAATTCTACAGGAATTATTTGGTGGTTAGCGACGTCCACCAAATTGGCGCCGTTGCCGGGGAGCGGTGTTAATTAATTCTTTTCCCTTTGTCTATTTTCTTTTTTTTTTATTTTCCTTGTTTATGAGCAGATCGTCCAAGCCGAACCTTCTCTACGATAGTGAAATTGAGAAGACCGCGAAGAAGCTAAGGAAGGAGGCGAAGGCGAGGAAGCTACTGGATCTGCTGGATTCGCAGGCTGACTTTCCCGTTCGACCGGAGCAGTTTGTCGAGGAGAAACCCGGTTCTGTCGCTGCTGAAGAGGTTCCGTTTGCCCAAACAGACCACGACTCAGAGACAGAATCAGACTTTGAAGAAGAAACCGACTCAATTTCGGTTGCAAGTACTGAGAGTGACATGGCTGACGATCCGAGACTGTGCGATCTCTCCAGCCATGAAGCTGATGACCCCCCAACTCCGATCCGGATGCCGGCGGCTGCTACTGCTATAGAAATTAAGCTTGGATTGCTTAATGTTCTTCCTAAGTACTACGGGAAGAAAGGAGAAGATCCATACAATTTCCTGAGCGAATTTATCAAGATCTGCAAGGTACAGAAGCGCCCCACTGATGTAACGGAGGAACACTTCAGATTAGCTGCTTTTCCCTTCACCATGACAACAGAGGCGAACTCTTGGTTCGCGAGTCTCCCACCGTATTCTATCACTACATGGGCGGAGATGAAAAGGCTATTCCTGGAGCATTTTTTCCCTCCCACCAAGATGAACGCGCTAAAGAAGGAGATTAGTGGTGCAAAGCAGGAGTATGATGAATCGTTAAGCGCCTACTGGACCAGATTTAGGAGATTGGTGGATAGTTGCCCAAACCACAAGTTTTCTGAGGGTGACTTGTTGCAGTATTTCTACCAAGGGATGACTGTTGACACTAAGAATTTGGTGAACTCAGCAAGTGGAGGGGGATTTTCCCAAAACACGGTGAGTGAAGCCAAAAGATTAATTCAACACTTGGTGGAAGCTACGAGGGAGTATGAGGAGCCGCGCATCCAACTGCTCAAGAAAGCTGCTCAAGCTAGTTCATCAGATTTTGAGGAGAAGTTCGAAGCAAGGATGGGGAAATTGGAGAGAATGTTGAGTACTGTGGTGGAGAAGGTTGCAACCGCTGGACAACCGACAGAAAAGCCATGTGGAGCATGTGGTAATCCAGACTACACGAGTTTGCAATGCATAGGGGATGAGGAAGAGTATCAAGCCCATGCCAACTCTTCCCACAATTTTTATAGCTGTGACGCGCCACTGCCCCATTTGCCCAAACGGGACCAGTACGCGAACAATCACAATGCTCCATGGAGAAACCATCCCAATTTCCGATGGAGAGATCCCGAGCCGAAGCAACCACCAACGATGCAGCAGCCACAGCAGTAAAACTACCGTCCTCCACATCAAAGGACGGGGTATCAAGCTCCACAAGCTCAGCAACATCCGCCCGAGAAGCAAGGCAAGTCACTTGAGGAGATGATGTCGGACTTGATTGGTAACCAGCAATTTCTGCAAAGTAATGTGCAACAACTCCAACAATCCCAAGCCGAGCAGAAGGTGCAGATTGAAGGGTTGGCTCGTCAAGTGTCTCAACTCGCAACTTCCGTGAATCAACTCAAGGGCCATCAAGGCAAATTGCCATCGCAAGTCCAAGTGAATCCTCAGGAAAGTGTGAACTTGATCACCTTGAGAAGTGGCAAAGAATTGGATGAACCACCAATCAAGAAAGTGGAAAAAGCTCGAGAAGACGAATCTGGCGAGAGCAACTGTTTGCCCAAATAGAACGATTCTGAAGAACTAGTGCTCACTGGAGGTCAATCTGGAAATACGTCTCGTTTGCCCAAATAGGACGGTGAGTCCGAAGCTGTGCAGAAAGGAAGTGAGGCAGAACGAGAAAATGTTGAAGATGATTCGACCAAGGAGGAACCAATACTGAGCCTCCGCGATCCTAAGTTTGTGCCACCAGTACCTTTCCCAAGAAGGTTAGCAAGGAAGAAGCCTGAGGAAGAGATCAATGACTTCATGAAGATATTTGGAAAGTTGGAGATTAATCTTCCTTTCCTCCAAGCACTCAAACTCCCTCATCTCAGCAAGTTTTTGAAGGACTTCATTGATGGAAAGTCTAAGAAATCTGGAAAGATTGTGATGGGCGAGAACGTGTCAGCAGTGATACGAAAAGAGTTGCCGCCCAAATGCAAGGATCCAGGTATGTTTTCCCTGCCATGTTTCATCGGTGATACTAAGATTGAGCATGCTATGTGTGATCTAGGAGCTTCTATTAATGTGATGCCCTTAGCTGTTTATAATAACCTAATTGGTGTGAAGTTAGTGGCTACTAAGGTGGTGATTCAGTTGGCTGATGGGTCACGTGTTCATCCTGAGGGTCTTCTAGAGAATGTTCTTGTAAAGGTGCATGATTTTGTTTATCCTGCTGACTTTTATGTGGTGAAAATGAGTGGTATGCAGTCGAAAGAGTCAGCCGGTGTTCTGTTAGGTCGTCCTTTCTTAAGGACCACTAGGGCACTCATTGATGTTTATAGTGGTACTATTTGTTTGGATTATCATGGAGAGAAGTTTACTTTCAATATTGATGATACCATGAAAAATCCTCTTGTTGTTAAAACTGTTTGTGCCACTAACATTACTGACCCTTCTGTCCAAGAACATCTTGAGACTAAATCTGTGCAGGATAAGTTGGAACCGACCTTGATCAAAAGAGCAACTGGTCTTGATGCTCGTGGGATGAACAATGAAGAAGTCAAAGAATCTACCAAGTCTCTTCATGCCCACCCGGAATTGGCAGATTCTGGAAATACGTTCTGTTTGCCCAAACAGGATAAAATTCTTCATGATGACCCAAAATTTACAGGTTCTGGACATACGGTTCATTTGCCCAGACGGAAGCCACGTTATAGAACTCTGCATTTTAATGTGGAACCACCCGACTTAAAAGATAAGTGTGAGGAGGAGCTCCGTTTGGAAGCCTATAATACCAACATGGGGTATGCAGATCTAATAGCGATAGCTTATCACAAGCATCGATTCTGGAGAACATTTGAAGTCGGTGAAAAGGTCCGATTCATGCTTGGAAAGCAATGGATAGGTCCTTTTGAGATACAGTCTGTTTGGCCAGGCGGACCAGTGGAGATTAAGAGTTTGGCTACGGCAAAGACGTTTGTAGTCAACTATCACAAGTTGGAGCCATATTGCGATGCATCTCATATGACATCAGTGGAAGAAATTCCATTGTCACCTCAGACGAGATTCTGATTGCATCAATAGTCTAGCCAAAGACTTTAAATAATGGCGCTTATCGGGAGGCAACCCGATTTTCTTTCCTTTTTATTTTCCTATTTTGCCTTTCTCTTCCTTTATTTTTGTTTCGTTCAGTTTTCCTTTTAGTTTCTTAGTTCCTTCTTAGTTTTAATTTTTGTTAAGTTTCAGATAAAAAAAAAAAAGATCGATGGGAACATGGCAGCCCTACAAGAGAGCATTGCGAACTTGAGCGCCACCATTCGACAGGAGATGAGGCGGCGGCGCACACGGTGATTTCCTTCCTTTTCTTGTTTTGTTTCGCTTGTTTCTTGTGTTGTCTTTGTGTTTTGTGTTTCGTTGTGTGTCTTCGTCGTTCCTTACTTATGCTTTATTTTGTTTGCTTGAGGGCAAGCAAAATCTAAGTGTGAGGGGGCGTCTTTGAGTTTGTGTTTCGTTGAGTTTTGCAGTTTGTTAGCCTTAGGATTTTTGAAATGTTAGTGATGAACATGCTGCCGAATTGGATTGTGTGATGAACTTAAGATTTGACACTCGAGAATTAGGAATTGGTGATTGAAAATTCTGTGTTTTGTTGGATGATATTCAGAATGACAAATAAGAGCAACAATGAATAAAAAGCCACATACAAGTGAGATTTGAGCCTATTAGAGTAGAGCACCCTCTACTATTTTATACTTGAGTGGTTTGTTATTCATGAGGTTATGATATGTTGTGTGTCATTGGTAATGCATGATAGAAGGCACTAGGGTAGCCCTTTTGTCTTGCTTTTCATTTCTTACCTATGCATTCACCCCTAGTGAGCCCATTGCAGCCTTGACCATGTTCTTTGTTGTTAGTCACTAAAATAATTAGCCAAGGCCTATTTTGGACTCTCTCTTTGACCCTATTGTGCATGTTTGAATTGAATTACATCCTATTTGAATTCTGGAGGAAGTTGCATCTGTCTGCCCAAACAGAATCCATGCTGAAAACTGTTCTGAACCGTGGAGGAACGATCTGTTTGGTCAAACAGGGACTATTGTTGATGGCTGGGCTAAGTTTTTCTGTACTGAGCTGAATTGTGAAATGATTCTCTGTATGTGGTTTGAATATGTGAATAAAAGGTGCTGGAAAAAAAAAGAGAAGAAAAGAAAAGAAAAGAAAAAGAAGAAAAGAAAAAGAAAGAAAAAAAAATGCACCAAGTTGAATTAGTTGAGCATGCAGTTGATTGTGATGATCTTGTTGCCCAAGGATGAGTTAGTGTTTGTTCCTCGTATGCTTAGTGTTTTTGGATGTGATTCGGTTTTAATATGCACAATACTTGATCTTCAATGTTTGAGCTTAGGACCCATAGGATCTTGCCTACATCATTGATAGTCCTTAGCCCCATTATAACCAATGAGAAAAGTCCTTTTTGAGTTACTATGTGACCACGACATATCACGACCGATTGGATCTTTCTTCTTGAGTGTGAATTTCCAAATACATCTTTGAGAGAATAGTGAATCTTGAGAGGAATTTGTTGTTGCTTGATTTGGATTGGATAGACAATAAAAACACTTGTTTGATGTTTCTTCTTCCTTGATTTGAGAGTTGAAGATCGATGGTGAGTTACATGGTTTGATTTGGCAGTAGGTTTTGTTGCTGGTGTTTGATGATTCTTTGGCTGCAGTTTTCCGTTGAGTTTGTCGTTGTAGTGTCCTCGTTTTTTTTTCTGTTCCTTTTTCGTTTGGTTTTGTGTCTGTTGTTCGTTCTTTGTTTTAGAGTTTTAGTGTCGTGTCAAGGAAGGGAGTTGCTTCTAGTGGCTGAATTTCACCATTAATTTCTTCTCTTATGTCATACTTGAGGACAAGTATGATCTAAGTGTGAGGGGATTTGATGTGTGTATTTTAGCTACTTAGTTTAGTGTGTGTTTCGCCGTGATTTCATGTGATTTTGCATAGTTTGCAATGTTTTGGCGCAGGAATGAGCAGGATTGGAGATGGAGCTGTTGATGGAAGAGATGGTGAAAAGTCAAGAAATTATGAAGAATTGCATGGGAGATGGAGGAATTTTAGAGATTGGGCTTGAAGATAATTGTTCCAAATTTAATTAAGTCCAAAACTCATTTTCTTAATTATTTTGGGTTTGAATTTTGCTAAGGGGCCGAAGCCCGTGTAGAGGCAAGGAAGGCGGTAGCTTAAGGGAAATTTAATTCCCAAGGATTTTGTTTCCATAAGGCCGCATGGTAGTATTTGAGTAGAAGAAGGACTCTTATATTAGGAGAATTAGACGTAGCCGCAGAGAAGGATTATTAGGTTTTACTTTTGATTAGTTTTTATACATTCACTTTTTGACAGTAGCCGCAATATTTGATTTAGCTTTCAGTAGTTGACTTTTAAATTCATGCAACCTTTTTTCTTCATGCAAAATTTCGATTCCCACGTTTTTAGTCCTTTGCTTTCATAGTTTTATTTAGTTTATTCTTGCATTTGTTTTTGGAATTGCGGCTGGAATTGGATCGAAGGCGACGAGTTTTTGGGTTGATTCAAGGGTTATTTCAATTCGTGCAATTTATTTTCTTAGTATTGTTCGTCTATTTTAATTATGTTTATTTTTATTTATTTGATTGTTTTTATTTTAAGCATGAGTAGCTAAATCTTTTAATTCGGCGAGAATAATGAAACTCTAATTTAATGATCTGTGAGACCTAATTGGTTTAAAATTGATTCCTATTGATTCCGATTAATTCCTAGGTTCCAAGATAATTCCGATTTTATTTAAGTCTGGCCAACTTAGGTTTAATTGGATTACAGTCAATTAGTTCCTGCCAATCCGTAATTGTTGGAATAGGGCTGATTAGTTACACAACTACCATGTTCGTAGTAGGAATTAATTGGTATATTAATTATTACTAGCGTCTCTAGGATAATTGATATAAATTGGGTTCCTTCATCGTAATGCTGTTAGAATATTAAATCTAGGTCTGGCGTCTCCAGCTAGGTTATATTTTAATAAGGGAAATAAGCAGGTCTGGCGTCTCCAGCTGTTTATCGACACAGGAAGTAGGAATTGGGGTACGTCCGTTGTGTTTCACGGTATCCTATAACTGGTTGGTTGGTAGGGATTAATTAATTATTGCGTCGAGGATCAGAGTTGAATTAGAATGGATTTATTTAAGCCGAATTACCCTTTTATTGATTATTTTCTAGAGTTATTTTAATTGATTTAATTTGCTTTCTTAGTTGATAATTAATATTTTCTCCAAGTTAAGGCGTGGTGGCTACACCAAAATTTTATAGATTTAGGGAATTGAATGGTTTTATTTGCTCTCTGTGGGATCGACCCTGCTTATCACGATACTAATTTATTTTGATAATTCTACAGGAATTATTTGGTGGTTAGCGACGTCCACCAGTGCCATTCCTTGACTGTTTCAACCTTGGCGGGGTCCACTTTGATTCCTTCAGTCGACACGATGTGACCGAGGAACATCACTTCCTTCAACCAAAACTCGCACTTGCTTAATTTGGCAAACAGTCTCTCATTACGCAGGGTTTCGAGTACGATGCGCAAGTGTTCCTCGTGTTGCTCTTCAGCCTTAGAGTATATGAGGATGTCGTCAATGAACACTAAGACAAAACTATCGAGATACTGATGGAAGACTCTGTTCATCAGGTCCATGAAGACTGCTGGGGCATTCGTTAAACCAAAAGGCATCACGGTGAACTCGTAATGTCCATAACGCGTTCGAAACGCTGTCTTCTCTTTTCATTCTTAGTTGGTGGTAACCAGATCTTAGGTCAATTTTGGAAAACACACCGGCTCCTCTCAACTGATCGAACAGGTCGTCTATCCTCGAAAGAGGATATCTATTCTTTATCGTGAGCTTGTTTAATTCCCTATAATCGATACACATCCTTAGTGAGCCATCTTTCTTCTTGACGAATAGGACCGGTGCTCCCCACGGTGATACGCTAGGTCGTATGAAACCTAGGTCCAACAAATCTTGTAGTTGCACTTTCAATTCTTGTAACTCCGGCGGGGCCATTCTGTATGGTGCCTTGGACACTGGTGCTGCTCCAGGTTCTAGATCTATCGTGAATTCTAATTGTCAGTCTGGTGGCAAACCGGGCAATTCTTCAGGGAAGACATCTTTGAACTCTCGAACCATATGAACTTCTTCGATCGTTTTCTCTACTTCATGTTCTCCTGTCAAACTGACTAGGAAAGCCTGACATTTTCCCTTCTTCATCATCTTTGTGGCCTTCATTGCTGAAATCACTGGTACTCTTTCTCCCATTCTTATGCCATGAAAACTTACTTTCTCCTTTCCAGCGGATTGGAAATAGATCTTTTTCTCGTTACATAGTATCGTTGCACCGACTTGAGTAAGCCAATCCATCCCTAGGATTATGTCAAAATCTATTATAGCGATGACATACAATTTTGCCTTAAACGTTTCAGCACCTATGTTCAGCTCTAAGTTTGAGATAATGTCTTTAGTAGCCAATCTTCCACCACCAAGGGTGCTAACTTCTAAAGTTGTCTCAGCCAATTGTGGAGCCAGTTCTAATCTCTTACAAGCAGCATGTGAAATGAAAGAGTGGGACGCTCCAGTATCAAACAAAGCTATAATCGGCACGTCGAAAACATTAATCACACCTGCCAAGTTTTCTTGGTTTCCCGCTGCTTGGTTTTGGTTAAGGACATAGGCCCTAGCATTCTGTGGCTGTCCACGGTGTCCTCCAGGACCCTGATTTTGTCGCTGTTGATTCCCGGGGTTCTGTTGTTGAGGTGCTCCTCTATTCTTCTTCGGACATGCTGAAGCATAGTGCCCAGTTTCCCCGCAACTATAGCAGATATTCATTCCTTTCAGGCATTCCCCTGAATGAGGTCATTGACACTTTGGGCAAAGTGGTCGCCCCATTGCTTGCGGCTGTTGGTTCTGACGCTGATTCTGATTTTGGTTAGCAACCCATGGTTTCTTCCCATTTTCATTTCCAGGGTTTCCACCCATTCTCTCGTTCCATTTCCTTTTTCCTTTACCACCATCTGGAGGTGGTACAAATCCAGACTGTCCTGGAGCTTTTCCTTTCTCCCTTGGTAGCAATGACTCAATGGTGAGAGCCCTGCTCAGTGTTTGTGCGTAAGTGAGACCTCCCTGACTTGCTAGGGAGATTGATATCTCGTGGCGCAGTCCGTTCCTGAATTTCTCTGCGCGTTTCTCATCAGTATCCACTAAGAGTGGAGCATACCTTGACAGCTGGTTAAAGGCCCTATCATACTCAGTCACTGTCCCAGCCCTCTGCTTCAAATTCCAGAACTCGTTCTATTTCTTCTGTCTATAGCATCCCGGTATGTACTTCTCATACAACTCATTCTTAAAATCTTCCCAAGTGAAATTTTCCCACTGTTCCTCAGTCATTGTGCGCCTCACCGACTCCCACCAGAAGTCGGCTTCGTCTACCAGTTGGTAAGTCGCGCAAGTCACTTTGTCTTCGTCATCGCAATGGATGTAACTGAAGATTCTCTCTACTGCTCTAACCCATTTCTCGGCGTCTGTGGGATCGCCCAGTCCATCAAACATTGGAGGCTTTTCTTTACGAAACTTTTCCTCAGCAGTACGCTCTGGTGCTACTTGAGGGATAGGCTGTTCAGGGATGAATCCCCTGCCGCGTCCGCGACCACGTCCTCGTCCCCTACCGCGTCCTCTTGGCGCGTCTTCCATTCTGATTAACGGACGAAATCAACACAAATGTGAGACTCATTCCGCATGCATGCATACATGTATACATACATAGATATACCCAAGGTATATTGCTTCTATAGTGTAACCCTATGAAAGGCTAACTTTCTGTGAAAACTGATCTATCTTGGTGGAATACTCAAGTGAATCCCAAACACGACTTAAACTTATCTTATCGTTAAGGGCTCGGGTTGTCCCAAACACGATACTTACTTGTCTTATCGTTAAGGGCTCGGGTTATCCCAAACACGATACTAGCTTGTCTTATCGTTAAGGGCTCGGGTTATCCCAAACACGATACTTAGCTGGTTATATGAGTCGGAGACCCAAAATAATAATATGAAAGCGATTAGCAATTCATAACTTATAGCATATGGAAAGCGGTAAGCAATTCTCATAGCATCATTTACTGAAAGCGCGCACTTCTTGAAAACTCTCAAAATATTTAATAACTTTGAAACTTTTAAATCGTACATTTTTCTTGCGGCAGTGTGACGGTGAGCTAAGGTTCAACAACTTTCTTAGAAAGTCTAGAGACACTAATCTAAACTCAACATTAGAAGCTTTTGGTTATCAGAGACATGAAAGAAAACTTATGCTCTGATACCATTCTGTCACACCCCAATTCTTGAAACAATAACTATAACTGGGGTACGACTAATCATCTAAATGAACAAGGAAAAACCCTTGTAAAATCCGAATGAAAGGGATAACAATCGGGCTTAGCCCCTTTGGGTGAAGAAAGACAGGTATTCAAGTGATACGAATCAATCAACAGACATAATAACTTCAGGATCACAAGTTTAGTGTCATGCTTCAGATAACCAACATTCACTGATCGAAATACTTGAGAGTCAATAGTCTAGGCTCAACAAACGATATTGTTTAGAGTCACAACATAATAGGTCTTTAGTTAAGGAACAAAAGACAGATACTGGCTAGTTCTGCAGCGGAAATCAAAATAAGGAGTTGAACTCTAGCCTCAGCTCCGCCCCGTCATCACCCACCATTAACCTGAAAACATTTGAAAGTATTTTTGGGCTAAGTACTAATGTACTTAGTGGGCTGCAACTTTTAAAACATTTCACAATCTATAAGAGCAGTTTATCCAATCTTACTGACATGACATAGAAGGTTTTAAAGAGAAATAACTTCTATGCATGTTAAAACATTTCATATACATATATATATATATATATATATATATATATATATATATATATATATATCTTTGATTGCGCGCAGTTGTCACACTCTATTCTGTTACTCGCTGTGATCCCGGGCCTTTTAGCCACTGACGGATCTCTGTCTCCCGCTGGCTTGGACTGAGGGCGTAACCCAGCCAAGTTTACTTTGACCTCGGGATGCTACCCAGACAGGCCTCTTATTTCTCATGCTCCGGAACACATCCAGCCGAGCACCCTTATAACGCCTCTGGTTAGAGCCCGATGGAGATCAACCCACCGAGTCAACTAACAAGTGTACACAATTCTCAAACAACGTATTAGGTCATAAGAGAACCTCAATTGATTAACTGCGCGAGCCTTAAACATGGTAGAGTGCACAAAAATATTTATTGGATAAACAGTTTATATTTCACGAATATTTAAGCTCATTAGCTCAATCATACATTTGGAAAATAAGCCCACCTGTATAGGCAAAGCCTGTCGTTTAACCTTATCTCTGAATCGGAATAGCGGTGCTAATCCTCCTGTTGCTCAAAGCCTACAAGAAATCTATTCTCAATAGGTCTCCTTGAATCTAATCTTAAGTCACGGTGAAGTGCTTAATATTCTATGATTCACTTAGCCGGGTTTTCAAAATTTAATGAATAAATAATTGAAAATATTTCTCTTGAGTTAAGAACACCAACAATATTCTTACTCGACTTTCTTTAATAATTGAAATTATAAATAAAACCAATTAAACAAATGATTGGGCAGCCCATGATTTAAAATAATCAGAGGCCCAACTGAAAATTTAAAACAAAGGCCCAAAACTCAAGTAAAAATCGGCCCAAGACTCTACTTCAGCCCTAGCCCAACACCCAACCTTTTCCTCCTTCTTCCCCTTCATCAGTTACGCACACACTCACGCTTCAGTTTCTTTCTTTCTCTCGGACTCACGGCCGCGTGCCACCATCCCCGGCAACGAGCGCCGCTCCGAAACACCTCTCCCTCGAACCCCTGTCACTCCCCATGTTCTCTTTCCTCCTCGGCGACGACGAAAACGCCGCCGTCTCCCTCGGACTCTCCCTCTCTTGGCCCGTTTCCGGCGACTGCAGCAGCAAGCTGCCGCCGACTGCAACCCCCTCTCTTTCCCCCCATCCGTGGCCGAGCGACAACGGCAGGGCCGCCGCGCCCTAGCCTCCCTCTGAAAGCTCAATCACCGCCCCAACCCCTGTTCCCGATGGCCGACGACCCCCAGGCCGCTGCCGTCCTGACCTCGACGCAACTCAACCCAGTCCAGCCCACCTTTTTCTCTCCAACCGTGGCCGAGCAACAGCGGCACAGCCACCGTGCCCTGCCTCCCTCAACTCTCGACTCGACAACAAACACAAACCAAGTTCAAGACTCAACCTTTCTTCCTTCTTTTAAAAAATAAAAACATGCTTGTAAAAATATATACGAACAGAGTGTATGCATATGAATAAAGTTTGCATCTTTACAATTTCTTGCAAAAACTTATACTGGTATGTTGGTTTACTGGAATGACACCATTGATATGCTTGAATTTACAGTTGAGTAAATGAGATAAGGGCTCAAGAGGGAACCTTAAGAGGTTTCGGTTGAGATTCGTTCTTGTTGTTGCTTAAATGAGGAGTTGATGGTTTAACTTCTTACAGAAGGGATAATGAATGTGCCAAGAAGGGTGGAGTAATCTCATCAATGGTGTTGGGTGATGACAGTCGAGAGAGGAGAGAGAGAGAAGAGAGAGGAAAGAGATGTCTGTTATGAGGGATGCAAGAGAAAGGCGTTGTTTTATTTAACCCTATTTACTTAGCCATCAAGTATTGGATAAATAACACTTGCTTAATTATCTACTTGCATAAAATATCTTATCCGTTAACTATGTTTATCCACTTGCTTCCTCTCTCTCTCTAAAGTTAGTTCCGCACCAGAGCAGAGAAATGGTGAGGAGTCACACTCGTCAGAGGAATCACCCTCGCCAGAGGAATCATTCTCGCCAGAGGAATCACTCTCGCCAGAGGAATCACTCGGCAGAGGAATCACTCGGCAGAGGAATCACTCGCCAGAGGAATCACTCGCCAGAGGAATCACTCGCATTTAAATTAATATGCAATGCACAAAATAAAATTTAAATAACTTGAAAATTTACAAATGCTTTCGTAAATCATTTTTGTTGGAATTAAATAAATTCTTTTTTTTTTTCTCAATCCGGCGTGAATCATCTTAAATCTAAGTTCAAAATTATTCTAAACTTAGCTCGAGGAAACGGGGTATTACACTAATACAGATAATCAAATATCATATATTGACCACTATCACCCAAGATACAGAATACTCAAGTTACTATATAACTCTCACCCATAGTAAGTCAAAGTGATATACGAATCAACATATATATTTGAAATCTTATTAGTATTAAGATTCTATTAAGTCACCGTGATCTTGATTCTTCACTTATGTCAGATAGAAGAATACATCTCACTGTGATCCTATCAGTACGTTATGACGTACCAGTATAGACAAGTAGTCAAGACAAACTCCTTCCATCTATACTGCAGCGTAAACCAACAACTCGTCCTAGAGTCATTTCGATTGTGATCATTTTATATATATCTTAAGGTTATTCCAATTATATGGTCTTCTGTGATCTACAACACACCATATAATCTACTTATATAGAGATAAAGAACATACATATACAATCATGAACACAATCAGATAGGAGATTAAATAGTGAACACGGGAATCATTGTATACAAACATGAAACGTTCTTGCTTTCAGTATACAAATCCAACAATTCCTGCTCTTATTTTTGTTATGTGCCCTTCTTTGTCCGAGAACAGTTCAATGAGTAAACGCGCGTCTTCGGTAGTAACCAAAGGTAATTTTCCGTGTCTTGCCTTAGAGTTGTGATCTCCTCTCTTTCTGGTTTCGAGGCTGTGACCATTTCCATTTTTCCCCGTTTTGTTGTGTCTACTATGTCCATCTCCCTTCTCCGTTTGTGTCCAGCATGCTGGGTCAACACACGCACATGGCATTCTTTAGACATAGCTTGATCGCCCCAAACTTCTCCAATCTTTCCATCATTGATGGGAAATTTCATTTTCAAATATAGCATGGATATGACCGCCTTAAAGTTGTTCAGCGCAGGTCGTCCCAAGATGACGTTGTATGATGGCTATGGTGCATAAATGATTAGGAACTTGACCATTCTAGTCTTGCTTTCATTCATTCGTCCCAGAGTTACTGGTAAATCGATCATCCCCACTGGTATTACTGACTCTCCCGAAAATCCATACAGTGGGGCATTGGTAGGTTTAATAGTTGTTTCCAAACCCATGACTTTTCAACATTCGAGATAAAGTATGTTAACCGCGCTGCCCGAGTCTACGAACATTATGTGGATCAGGCATCCTGTTATCTATGCAGTTAACACCAATACGTTGTCATGTGGGTACAAAAGAGGCCTAGCATCCTCAGGCCCAAATGAAATGATTGGATCGGGAGTGGCGTCATTTATGGCCATTACAGTCTGAGCATAGTGTCCTGTTCTGACCGCGCGTACTATCTATTTTTCTGCTCTATTCGATGTGGGCATGCCATTTTCTCCGATGATCATGTGCACCTCCCGTCAGAACGGGGGCCGCTCAGGTACTTCTTGCCTTCTTTTCTCATTGTGTCTGTTTTCTGCGTGGTCCTTGTGTTCTTCGTATCCGCCTCATCTTTCTCTCCCCTGAGTTCTTCTTTTTTCTCTATAATCACGCTCGCGATTGTGATTATCATTACGCTGTCTTTTAGGTGTATCCCTGTGGAGTCCATCGATAAACCTATCTAGTAATCCCTTCCTTACCAAAATCTCTAATTGGTGTTGGAGATGCCCGCACTGCGCAGTCGAGTGTCCATACGCATTATGGTATTCATATAAAGATTTATTTCGCCTAGGCTTTGGGTCTCCTTGGGTATAGTCCCATGGTGCCCGGAACCACCGTTCATCCTTGATAATATGGAAAATCTCCTCCACATGCCTATTCAAAGGCGTTCGTCTGCGCATATCCTCTCCATCTCTTCCCTCTCCTTCATCCCGTGCCGCTCTGGGTGGTGTGCTCTGCATTTCTATAGACATTGTTGGGATTCTTGGTGGTAGTCCTTTATATGGTGCCCTTTGATAATGCCTATCGTTATGCTCGGTATTATTGTCACTCTTCTTTGATCGATGTTTGTCAGATTCTGCTTTCCATGCTGCCTTGGCATCTTCCAATTGCAAGTACCCGGGTAGAACAGCCATGATGTCATCAAAATCTCGCGGGGGTGTTATAAGGAGCCTATCAAAGAGCGGTCCTGGCTTCAAACCCTTAACAAATGCATATCCTTTGATTTGTGACTCCACGTCAAGTACGTCCAATGCTATCACGTTGAACCGAGCGATGTATTCTCTTAATGTCTCATGAGCCTCTTGCATTATGTCCATTAATGACATAACCGTTTTTTTCACTTGTGTTGCATTGGCAAATTGTCTCATGAACGTGAGATATAGATCTCCAAAAGAGTGAATAGAATCAGCCTTCAAATTACGAAACCAGCGCTGGGCAACCCCAGAAAGTGTGGTGACAAAGATCCGGCATTTGATGCCTTCAGCATACTGATGTAACGCAACTAATCCCTCAAACCATGCCATATGCTCCTTTGGGTCCGCCGTCCCATCATAATCTAGTGATATTGGTCTGTAGTTGACAGGAAATGGCTCTAGCAAAATTTCGTTAGAAAAGGGGCTACCATTGAGCCGGGGTATCATGCGGTTCTTTCCACTGTTATTCCGATATCTGTTTTCCTTGATCAAAGGTTACATTCAATTCAGTCTCCTGGGCGTTTTCTCTTAATTCAGTCTCCAAACTCTTTAGTTGGCTCTTAAGGAATGATACTTTTTCCTTTAGTTTAGTGTTCTCCTTCTGAGTACCGAAACCACACCGCGGAATAGTTCCACTGGTCGAATCACCCGCATCCTCTATTTGGACATTGTCAATGATGATCATTCGCTTATTATTTCCCTTCTTTTCCTCAGTAGTCGCCATTTCCCTCTGTGTAACTAGTTTTGAGGCGGTAGGACCTTCAAGCTCCTTTTCCTGCATAGCCGTGGTGGTAGTTTTCTTGTGAGTAATCTGTTCCTCTTCCCGTAGTGCTGCTGGTGTTATGTGGGGGGCGACATCCCCATTAACTGACGCATAGTCGCGTAGTTGAGCATCGCCATCATCTATTTTGCCACATTGATGTTGATAAGTCCCGAGGTCGGGGCAGATGCTGTGTTGACCTGCGTGGATGTCCCTATCAGGGACTGCACTATTCTTGGAATTAAGAACTGTTCAAAGTAGTGAATCCTGGTGGTGTGAGCTCTGAAAGATCAATCCTCTGTGTCGAAGAAATTCCTGTTTTCTTACTTTCCCTATTTCCCGCAACTGCATCAAATTCTTTGGCCAGATCTCGATGAGGATCCTCAGTCCCCATGATTGGTACCTGAATATTGAAAATAATAAGAGAGAGAAATAAAGTTAACGACGCATTGGGAGTTCCTGCACAGGTTTCCCGTGCTAAATATTATCCTTCCCGTAACAAGCATTAGTTGTGGTGATGAAGCCCATATAGAAAATCCATAGAATGGAATAATGAAGCCCTTATGGACTCACAAACTTCGGCCCATAATAAGATCCCAAATCAAACATACAGAGTCACCAGATAGAAAAAACACCTAGAAAACCTCATCTCAACAACAATTCTGAAGAACAACGGATCTTCTTGGGAAATAAACCCAGGATAATCACTATCGCCTCCCTTTTCCGATAACCAAAATAGCTTTCAACAAATAACCATGTTCATTAATCTTAACGTAACACCTATAGCTGAATGCGGCTGATGAACAGAACATCCAGAAAAACACATGTAAGTTAAACCAGCATATCACCAGGAAAAACGTTCTACGAATTTACCAAGTAATCATCTTACAAAAAGAAAGGAATTTTAAACATAGGTATAATCTTCATCTTTATCATGTTTTAAAAACACATCCACTCAGCAACAGAGTATACATAGAAGATCTTCACGCGAAATACTAACAGGGGATTTAGAAATCAGGAGAGACCAGGCATGCACATCATACAAAAATCACCAAAACATTGATTTATCCCCACATCCAGAGATTCACCATAAAACATGCCGAAAAATCCAGATCCAAACAGAAACAACTAAGAGCAAGAAAAACAAAAACATTGAAACTAACTAAACTCACACTAAAGCTCAAATATTTTCCCACAGACGCTGCCAGTTGGTGAAATAAAAACCTTCCCTATCTTCTATTAACCAATTAAAAAACGACAAGAACCTGAATAGTCCGGATTATATAGCTCCAAGAGGATTCAGATGGCTCAAAACTTGAAGAACACTCCACAAGTTTAATACTACTCAGTTTCTTAAAGAACAAGAAGAACATCCCTCTTTTACAATGAACAACTACACATATTTATAGGATTTACAAAGAAGGAGGGTACAACAGTCATTTTGATGTCTCGCGCACTCCTCATGCAGGAAAGGTAGTGGCCGTCGTTATCTTCTGCGGTTCGTCCTTTTACTAACAGATCTGCAGCTTTCTTAACTACCATCGCATCCTGAATCCCCTGCGCAGACCTTCTTAAGGGGAGTCCACTCAGAGTGACACCTCTAAACATTGATCAAGTGGACGCGGGCGAGGCTCTTTGATGATGTCAACCGAGTCAGTGTAGAAGACGACTCTTAAATGTCTGCTAAACCTGCGCAGCAACGAGTTCTTCAGGGCCAGTGGTATCTGCGCTGGGGGAACCCTTAGTCAGCGCAGGCCCAGAGTGTCTTGCGAAGTGCGTGGTCCTTCTTGATTCTACGTAATAAGAAAATGTTAGTTGGTAAATAAAATAGAAGTGTATGATAATGACCTGATGATAATGACCTGCGCTGATGAGTATTTACTCCTCATGAATTAAGTTAAATCTACATCAACTATTTTTGAGTGAAGTTCACACATTATAGCTGCACTATGTCAATATTTTTCTTTGAACCTGAAAATTTTATAATTATCGGTATCAATATTTTGATAATTTTCTTCATACCACCTTCATTTTAAAAAATTAAATCAACATATATATTGAAAGTTGGAGTAAATAGATTCGATAGTGGAAAAATAATTGAATAGGGGAATATTTTTTATAAATTGGTGTGTAATTTAATCAATCAAATGAAAGGTTCTTGTAGGTATTTATCTAAAATAGCATTCATATATAGAAAATAGGATGATTTTAAGTGAATAAAAATGGATAAATTACAGAAGGTTCAAATCAAACGAAAAAAAAAATGTTTTTTTCATGTATTTTTTTACATCTTTTAAAGTTCATGTGCAAAACCAAACTACTCCCAAAGTTGATGTATTTAGGCACTAATAACCCTTGATTAAATGAAAAAGATTAATCTTCATCTTATACAAAATGTCAATTAATAGTGTTATAGTGTGAAACAAATATTGTTTTATAAATTCTATTAGCTAAATATTAATTTCCTAATTTATACTATAATACGAAGACAAAAAATTAACAATTATACTAAGCATATCAAATAATTGTACTCGGCCCAAATCAAATATATAGCCCAATGGCCCTATAAATCTACCAAGACCAAATCAAGCTCAATTCAACAACCAAATACAAAACCATGTAATTTTAGGGCTAGAATCAAAAAGCGGTGCTATCCCACAAACGCTATTCTTCTTAATTTTATTTCTTCATCAGCCGCGTGCTGTTTCTTCTTTCATCCTTGTTACTGATAATCTTCTTTCTGCAGCAATATTGATCCCTAATTCCCATCTTTTTTTGTTGTCTTCGTCGACGCCATCGAATAGAGTTAGCTGAAATTAGAGGATGTGTCCTTAAGCTTTTCGCCTCCACTGCTGCCGTTGAACGGAGTTGCATTTTCCAACGAACACGTAAGTTCCCTTTAATATTTGTTGCAATTAGAGGAGGTGTCCTTGAGCAACAGTGACGTTTGTGAAATAGTATGATTGCAATTCTGAAATGTGGAAGTAGGGGTGAGCATCGGTTCGGTTCGGTGCAAAACCGAACCAAAAATTCAAAACCGAAAACCGAATCGATGGTTAAAATTGGAACCAAACCGCAGCAATTGGGGGTGCCAAACCGAACCGAAACCGAACCGGTAAAACTGTCGGTTTCGGTTCGGTTTACCGAACCAATGCAAAAAAAATTCTTTTTTTTCGAAAAAAAAACAATTAAAAACCTGTAAAATAATGTAAAAATATAAATATATAATTTATGAAAAAACTAATTAATATATTATAAAATATATAAAATATATAAAATATAAATATATAAACCAATTAAAAATTAGAAAATTGAATATATATTATAAAATATAAATATATAATAAAATATAAATATATAAACCAATTAAAAATTAGAAAATTGAATATATATTATAAAATATAAATATATAATAAAATATTAATATATAAACCAATCAAAAATTAAAAACTGAAACCGAACCAAAACTTATCGATTTTTAATTTTTAAAACCGAACCGAAAACCGAACCAATAGATTCGGGACCGAACCGCACCAAAATGGTTCGGTTCGGTTCGGTTTTGCATTTCGATTCGGTTTCTGCTCACCCCTATGTGGAAGTAAAGCATTCATTTTATAGAGGGGAAACTTGGAGGCTACTCATAGAATTTAAGTTTGGGCTCCAACTATAGTCTCAATATTTAGGTATTATCCATCAAATTCTATATTTACCCAATAAATTGCTTTGTTTACCCAATAGATTATTAGTTGTCAGGCGTGGCCTCCAAGGCTTCTTGTAAATCAGATGTTGAAGTTATTTTTTAATGTAAATACATAGCGAATAGCATATTACACACCAGACATTTTTATGCTAAGTACATAGCACATTGGTTAAAATGAGACACTCTTTTGGCAGGAAATGGCCAAACATGGCTGCGCTTGACTTTTATATATAGATATATAGATGTGTCAATTGAGTTAGATTGTCAATCAAGTACGCTTTTAATTACTTCCTTCCTTTCATTAAGTTTGATTTATTTTTTCGGCATAATTATTTAACAGAATAAAGTTATCATATAAATATATATGAATAATTTAAAATAATTATTCGAAAAAAAACAAGTTAAGTTTATTTGGACAATTCCAACAAAAAAAAAAGACATGCCAAAGTAATTAGATGTGGTCTTGGGTACACCAGAAGTACAGTACAATCGGGGTACTACAATTGGCAACTTCTTCCCATTATCTGATTCGCCCCACCAAAAATTGGCGCAAGCTTTTTCAATGTCCATGCATATAGCATTAGGAATCTTAAAAGCTGACATTGTATTGGTCAGCATAGCTTGGATCACGGACTTGATAAGAACTTCCTTTCCCCCAACGGAGAAACATTTGTGTTTCCAGGAGCCAAGTTTCGTCGCCACCCTCTCTCTAAGAAAATCGAACTGGACTTTCTTCTGGCACAAAATGAACGTAGGGAGTCCCAAGTAGAGAGAGAGCCCATCAGTGTTGCGAACTCCCAAAATCCGAGTAGTCTCTTCAATTTCAGCGGGAGAAGAGCTTGGACTAAAGGTAATGGTGGATTTCTCGAAATTAATTTCTTGACCCAAAGCTCGGGAATAAATATCCAGAGCTCGACGAACCATAGATATCCCTAAAGAAGAGGTCTTGAACAAGAGAAGGCTATCGTCCGCGAAGAAAAGATGTAATATCGTTGGACAATGGCGGCCAATACAAATCCCACTAAAAAGTCCTTGTCGTTCATTGCTTCTAAGAATGGAAGATAAGCCTTGAGCACAAATAACAAAAAAGAATAGTGACAAGGGACAGCCTTGTCGGAGACCCCGGGATGGACTGAGCGACCCATAAATCAGCTCCACCAAAGATCGCGGGAACCCCATAGCCAACATAATAACATGTAAGAAATCCCACTCCATCCGATCATAGGCTTTACTCATGTCAAGTTTGGCCGCGGCATAACCAACTTTATTAGTTTTATGTTGTCGAAGCCAGTGAAGACATTCATAACCCACCATAATATTGTCCGAGATTAGGCGCCCTGGGACAAAAGCACTTTGTGCTTCATCAATAAGGGATCCAAGCAACCCCCGAAGCCGATTAGCAATAGCTTTAGTAACCATTTTAAAGGTAGTATTACAAAGACTAATAGGTCTAAAATCCTTGACATTCATCAGTTTCTTCACTTTGGGAATTAAGACGATAAGAATTTTGTTCCAAGCAACCACAGAATCCACTCCATTCAGCACTTTAAGAACGTCTGGGGGCTTTATTAGGCTGCATTTGGAAAAGAGCTTTACGAACGTCTTCCTTTGTGAATGGCTCAGCCAATGCATGAGTTTCCTCGCAAGAAAATTTCATGTTAATGTGGCCAATCACCTCTTGTATCTTGTTGCTAGTGGGATTGCTAGAGCAGAATAACCGGCCAAAGAAATCTTGAATAATGCTGGCCTTCTTATCATATTTCTTTGTATGAATACCGTGAGAGTCAAGCAAGACAACAATAGTATTATTCTTTTTCCTTGACGAGGCAAAAGTATGAAAATATCTCGTGTTCCTATCTCCCAGTCCCAGCCAATTCACTCTGGATCTTTGTTTCCAGTGGAAATCCTCCGCTTCAGCCAATTTCTCGAGTTGTACATTAACCTCCTGTACCTGCTCCAGGATTTCATCTGATCGGCCCCTGATAAGAATTGTCATTCTTTTCTTTCGCAAGGTCTCAATATTCTTGGTAGGGTTCTGAACCTTGTCCCTCAACCAGGCCTTAAGGTACGCCCGACATCTATCAAGTTGTGAATGAATCGATAGCCCCCGTCCGAAGATCCAATGATTCAATAGATCGGAAGTAAAGTTCTTCTCTAGCAGCCATTTTTGCTCAAAATGGAACCGGCTCCCCCCTCCGGTACTGCTGCAATTCTCTTGTGCAAGCAAGGGAAGAGAAACCACCCGATGATTCGAGCTAAACAAGTCGAGTACTCGTGCAGCAGCATGCCCAAATTTGGAAAGTTGAGATGATTGAAAAAGAAGTCAAGACGAGAGAGGATAGGATCCGATCCAAATCTTTGATTAAACCATGTGTACTCCGCATCCATATGAACAGGTTGAAGGGAGCAAGCGCTCGCCGCTTGACGAAAAGCTTCAATATATGACCATGCACGCTTTTGACCCCCACTTTTATCATTTTGACACCATAGCTCATTAAAATCGCCTCCCACAATCCAAGGGAGATTTTGTACCCCACAATCCAAGAGTGATGTATCTTAGAATGATCCGGGTTGCCATAAAACCCGGTGAATCTCCATTGGACGTCATAGCTCGTGACCAAATAATCGATGTGTCATGCAGAAAAACTCTGAATAGAAACATTAAGAGTACTTTTCCAAAAAAGAATCAAACCACCAGTAGCACACTTGGAATCCACAATAAACTGACCATCAAATCTTAAGACACGCAACTTTGTTTCACATAAAAAAAGTAAATCTGGGGAATGATCGGAAATCATCCGGCGAAGCTCATGGAATGCACCCGGATTCCCCAATCCTCTTGCATTCGAAATTAGGCAATTCATAATGTCCGGTGCGGCAGCAACACAGTCTCACATACTTCATTAATTATGTCAGTAGGCTGTGGATCACTGTCTGGTGGCATCTAGTGGCGTCCACAGATGAAAACTAGGTATTTCATAGTCATTATCGTCATTGTTTTTCCCTTTGTCAGATGCTGTAAACAAATAATAAGAAATTGTCATACTATAAATTGCAAGATGTTGTACAAATGACACTATCATTCTATATAAATAACACTATCTCAAACTGATACTAACAATAGATACAATTAACACTAACACCCAATGCAAGTGACACTATTATTAAAACTATCACTATATATATATATATATATATAGGGGAGGGCTAGAATAGAGAATTACACTATGGTAAAGAATAGAGAATAAACCTATACCATCCGATCCCCTAGATCCTACGACTGCCTTTTATTCATGATTTTGATTATTAAAAACCCATGGCATTAAATTACTCGAATTCTTTAGTCTGTAAGGAGTTATTTGGAAATTTACACACGAAAGAAAATCTTGAAGATTGGGTTCTTCCGCATTTCACTCCTCCACTACTCTTCAAAATTTTCATGGAGATTTCAGATTAGGGCATTACGATTCCGAACAGATACATTCTATACGCTGCTAAAAAATCACTAGATTGACGAAGAAGGTTGAAGTTCATCGTTGTTTCTGTAGAATCATCCTTGTTTCGGCGCACCAATAGGGCGCCGTGCGCCGCCCCCTTTTCATGCCGCCGCCGCCCCCTGCTCCACAGTCGACGCCACGGCCGCCGCCTTCGCCCCATCCATCTCTCTCTTGAACTCACTCCGTCGTCTCTCTCCCACCTCCACCGATTTGCCGCCGCCTTCGCCTGGACTTCCTTTTGTCCACGCCACTTACGATGACTTGCTCGATTCCCATCGCGGATGTTGCTAAATCGAATATGCCAGATATGTGAACCGAGCCCTAGATGTTGATCTCGTATGCCGGATCGCATAACCTGGTGGAAGACTTTTCAAGATTTAGATAGTCTTTCTGCATTTGGATCTAGCCCATTTACTTCGCAATTTAAACAAAAATTGAATTGTGGTGTTGGGATCTTGGGCTGAATAGCAACGGCGGAGCCTAAGGTAAATTGATTCATTTTTATTTATTTTTTCTTTTCAATTGGGGGTTCTCTTATCACGTTACAGAACAACGCTGCCAATTCACTCAAGGCATCATTTTGCAGATACCCTTTTGACACTACATTCCACAGTGAAGTGTGCCTTCGGTCAAGCAATCGATCGAACACTTGTCGGGCGAAATCTGTTGGCCTCAATTTTGTGCATTTTTAGATGAAATGGGAGCTTACAGTATGGTGACTGTGTTCAGTGGCATTGATAGTAATCTGCGACTGAATTAGTTGGAGTTGTTTCGAGGTCTTACATGATAGGAATTGAAGCTGACGAAGATGATTGATTTGGGTTTCTATTCATTGAAAAATTGTGACTTATTCATTTAAAGTTGTGTTTTGTTCATCGAAAAGGTGTGATTGTTCATTACATATTCTATTTATAAATAATACTATTACTTAACATTTTTATTATTACTATTTTATGAGTAAATATTGTGTTCTCTTCAATGAAAATTACGTTATGTTCATCAAAAAATTGAGATTATTCATTAAATATTATATTTTTGAATAATATAATTGATATTTGATTGAGAATCATAAAAATATTTAACATCAAAAATTTTCGAATAAGCTTAATAAACTTACGAATGTCCAAATAAAATATTAGAATGAATAATATAATTGATATTTGATTGAGAATCATAAAAATATTTAACATCAAATTTTTTCGAATAAGCTTGTGAATGAATGCTTAGACATTTTGCTGCATCATATCCTTACCGAACACTTCCTTCCATGCTTCAAACATAGGCCACGCCTTGTAACGCACCCCCTTTGCGTTTGCATCCTTCTGCTCAAGCCAACAAGACGCCCAACAATTATAAGACAATACACAGTCAGTTATAAAGTATGTTACACACACGTGGATAATTGATTAGAACCACAGTACCTTCATGATGGTGTCCCACTGATCATTGTCACAGTCTATCATGAATGTACCATTCGAACTAAAGCCAACCCC
Source organism: Salvia miltiorrhiza (assembly GCF_028751815.1). Taxonomy (NCBI): domain Eukaryota; kingdom Viridiplantae; phylum Streptophyta; class Magnoliopsida; order Lamiales; family Lamiaceae; genus Salvia; species Salvia miltiorrhiza. The sequence continues at coordinate 16,776,267 of NC_080388.1, read as the reverse complement.
AGTGATCTGCACCATCGACATGAGAGAGTTATAGCTCTTCTTCCAGGCACTTATCTTTGAGTTTATGTGCGGCATTCCCTTTAGATCAGTGTCCGGAAAGGCCTTGCCCATTGCATATTCAAGCTTCGACAGATAACCTACTCTGAATCCATTGTCAGCTTTCCAGCCATTCGCAACCAACTCCTTGAGAGAGGCCAGGAGTACTTCCTCTTCCTTATAAGTCCAGCTGCGCCTTGTTTTCTCAGA